>NC_060121.1:961100156-961418073 GCF_021461395.2 Schistocerca americana | reverse complement strand
ATAAACAGTAAATACACAAAAAATCAGTTTATACAAATATTCACATAAAACCCTTTCAATAGTTCAATAAACAAGTAGGACTCCTCAGAGTAGTTGACAGTTCCAACAGTAGCACCCAGCAATGATTAACAGCTGCAAATAGCAGTCTCATAAAATTTCATCAGCAGTATTCAAACAGCTCCAACAGTGGCACCCAGCAATGTCAAGCAGGTGCAGACACCAACAAGTGACATTATTTCAGTAGAAGCTCTTCATCAGTGGAGACCCAGCATTGTTGAACAGGTGCAGACACCAACAAGTGACATTATTTCAGTAGAAACAGTTCCATCAGTGGCACCCAGTAATGTCGAGCAGGTGCAGACACCAACAAGTGACATTATGTCAGTAGAAGCAGTCATCAGTGGCACCCAGTAATGTTGACAGGTACAGACACCAACAAGTGACATTATTTCAGTAGAAGCAGTTCCATCAGTGGCATCCAGTAATGTTGAACAGGTGCAGAAACCAACAAGTGACATTATGTCAGTAGAAACAGTTCCATCAGTGGCACCCAGCAATGTTGAACAGGTGCAGACACCAACAAGTGACATTATTTCAGTAGAAGCAGTTCCACCAGTGGCACCCAGCATTGTGGAACAGGTGCAAGTAACAGTCCATAATATTCACTATCACTAATCAGAGAGTTCATCAGAGTTTATCAGTAGAAATTAAACATTTCCAAGTGGCACCCAGCAATGTTGAATAGGTGCAAGCACGAACAACAGTTTGAAGGCACACACAATTGCTTTTACAAAATTATTATCAATGCTCTTACACTAAACATACAAATTATAAGAAACACACAAATGATATCAGATAATTGTCATATTAAATATTACAAATACACAAATATCAGTAAACCTATAATATTTATGGGTGTCAGTGCAAGCCACAACAAACAAGTAAAATAATATTTAGGAGATAGGTCGGTACCAATTATTTGGGATTAGGAAAGGAAAACACACAAAACATACTCACTCATCCTTCATCCACTTTAGGTACTACTGTGTAATTGAATAGTGTTAACTGTGTAAATGCAATTCTGTCCAAAATTTTATGTTCAATTTGTGTATCAAGTAGTAGTGGTAACAGTGTATAACAGTCAATAATAGTTAGTCAACATCGTAGTCATCATGTCAAGACCAATGTTTGCCAAGCCAAATAAAAATGTACGGTTGCTAAACAACTGTCAGTGTGCCAAGATATGCAATTACTTCCTCTCTCCAAAAAAAAAAAAATATATATACTGCTTATTGATTTAACAAAGTGTGTGTGTAGACAATCTTCCTTCTACTCGAGTGTTCTAGTCTGCTATCTTCATCCTCCTTGTTCCATATAGACCAACAAACAAAAAAAACAAATGCTCCTCGCTTACTTCACCTCCTATCCACCAAAACTCCAATAATCATTATCATCACATAATCTTAATACTTCAATAATACCTCTTACATCGATACATATAAACCTTATTACCAATATCATTTCACTTCCATAGCAACTCTTTCCTCTAGTCAGTCTCCTCGAACAAGTACAGACAAAATCCTAGTGCAAACTTCAATTTATACTAGTCTGCTATCTTCATCCTCCTTGTTCCATATAGACCAACAAAAAAAAAAAAAAAAAAAAAAAAATGCTCCTCACTTACTTCACCTCTTATCCACCAAAACTCCAATAATCATTATCATCACATAATCTTAATACCTCAATAATACCTCTTCAATACGTCGATACATATAAACCTTATCGCCAATATCATTTCACTTCCATAACAACTCTTTCTCTAGTCAATCTCCTCGAACAAGTACAGATAAAATTCTAGTGCAAACTTCAATTCATTATCCCATACAATCCGAAGACACAATGTCCACACACAGCCTCTGTGTAGTCCACCTGAGCCAAATCTTCTACTCATTGTGAATTATAAAATACATTTTGGTTACTTTGTCCATCATAAAATAAAAGAAATGCATACATGACCTCTAACAGCCTTTAGTTCGAATAACTTTCAGTAAGTAAGTATGAGTACGGAGTGTGTATGATAACAATTTTTTACAGTGTGTACACCACTTCAAGAATCACGGCAAAACAGAAAGAAGCAAACATGTGGAGTATTTCTTGTGTCAAGTGTCACTTGCTATTTCAATTGCTCACGAAAAATGCAGTCTAATAGCTATCAATGGTCTAAACATAGTGTTGGTATGTCATGTCGTTAGCTTCCTTCCTATTAGCACAAATTTATACAGCTTCCATGAAACCTCCAGCTCATGTGACTTCAATGAAGTTTCTTGTACCAATGTCGTTCGTAGAATTATAGCAGTTCATTTTCTTATCTTAAAATATAAAGCACTGAGCGTAAGCAAAACATGCAACAGCGAGACAATATACCAGTAGAGAACATAATGTCAACAACTGGATGCAGCACAATTCCTACCACTAGGCTCTGCCAAGCGAATAATCTACAATTAATACCATAGTGTGACCTAAACTCTATGTTTGTACACAGTATATCAGCATTTCTATATACCAAATTAAAGAGTAGTTATGACAACAAACAGAAATGTATAAATCCATACGCAAAGCAGCAAATATATGTCTTACATAATAAACAGGTCATTAACATCATATCAGCATAAGCAAATAAATGTTCATATGTAATCTTAATAAGTAAACATGAAGGCGCAAGCAGATAAATCACAAAATATAACTTACATACATAACCATATCAGCACAACTAATCAGGTGACAATTATAATTTAAATAAATAGGCACAGCAGGCACATTATAAAAAAATGTGACATCAGTGAAAAAGCAGTGCAGCCAAGCGATGCATAATATAAATAATTAACAATCCTGTTCATTAATAAAACATTGTCAAAATCAGCAAATGTACGCAAGCACGTCGCTTCACAAGTAAATTCATAGAACACGAAATTTAGCACAAAGTGTAAATCACGTAATCGCGAGCAGGAAATTGCGTCTAAAGTACGTACCTAAGCGGAAATATGTTACCTGAAAAATAAACTCAATTAATAGTTACCTTTTTAGTTTATTAGTTTCTTCTTCGAAATTACATTCTTCCTGAAAATTTCTCGATAGCAAGTCCTCTTAACGTCGGACACACACAGAATTTACCTGAAGTTCTTAAATATTTTATACAACCGTATTCTGAAAAATACTGAACGTTAATAACATAATTTATCAAGTCACTATAGCTTTATACTGATTTTATTCGGAGAAATTAGACTGTGTATTTGTTTACAGCTGTCAGTGCATTCGCACTGAGCGCTCGATCTGCTGTAGGTACGCGTGACGTAGGAAGTAATTGTTTGCGGTCAACGACTGCCTTGTGCGCCGCGCAGACTTGACTGTTGCTTTGAGTATGTGCCGCCGCCGGAACACGGCGTGGTATCCTTGTACTCTCCGTATGTTTACATATAACTGTTGGTTTCTCGAAAGTATGTCATTCTACAAAAATTTTAACGTTCGATATATGATGTATTCCCTTAGAGCGCCGAGATTTAAGAGTTTCTACTTCGACAGTGTTATCATGAATAATTTTGCGAACCCTATATGGACCGTTATAAAGCAGAAAAAATTTGCGACACAAGCCTTTTCCTTTGTGAGACAAACGGTGAGACTTAATTAACACCTTTTGACCAACTGACAAGATTTTTAAACGACCAGGATGTTTAGCTGATTTCTCTCTTCTAGCAGCCGCAGATGCAATATTTTGCAGCGCCAGGTTGACAACTTCAGAATGCCGCAGTTTCCGTGTAGGCGGAAAAGGAACGATTTCAGAAATACGATTTGTCGGTGCTTTATTCTTTAATATCAATATAGGCGGTAAAGAAGTTGAATCATTAGGGAGTTCATTCAGAATGTTTTGAAAAATATGAAGATACTGATCCCAAGTTCTGTGATTCTGATGACAATAAAGTCGACACAATTTATTGATTTCCTTCATCCTTCTCTCTGAAGCGTCAGATTGAGGGTGAAAAAGTGAAATGAAAATTGGTTTAATCTTATGACGCCGTAGAGTAGGAAGCCAAATCTTAGAGCGAAACTGTGATCCATTATCTGATATAACCTTATCAACATGACCTACCTCTTTAAGAAAATGTTTGATGAAAGCGTTAGATACTGAACGAGCTGTTGCTTTGCGTAAAGGTGTAAAACACACATATTTTGATGTCAATTCCACTGCTACTAAAATGTACGCAAAACCATTAGTAGAACGAACCACTGGACCGAACAAATCGACTGCAGCCATCTCCTTTAATTTCGCTGGAATGATAGGAAACAACGGTGCTCTGTGAGAAATAGTTAGCGGCTTAGCCTTTTGACATAATTTGCATTTGGCAAGAACAGATCGAATACGTCTTTCCATATTACTGACGTAGCAATTTTCTCGTAATTTATGAAAGCATTTTCTGGGACGAAAGTGTGCATAACTGAAATGTGTGTACCAAATCAGTTTATTAACCCACTCATCAGGAATGCAAACTAACCAAACAGAGTTGTCGACCGATTTTCGTTTAAAAAGAATATCATTGCGAAGTAAATAATACTGTCTGATCGCTACGCTTTCCTTTCTCATCCACTTCTCCTTAATGTACTTCCAGATTGGATCCTTATTTTGCTCCTTAGCGATGTCCTAGAGCGAACATGAAATACAATTCTCAAACGCAACACCTTGAATATACATCAAACAATAATTGTTTTCTTTGCAGTCCTCCTTAGCACTTTGTTTCAAACCCATAGGTGCACGTGATAAAGCATCAACAATAATACTCGAAGAAACCTGTATGTAAACAATACTAAAGTCAAATT
This sequence comes from Schistocerca americana, assembly GCF_021461395.2. NCBI lineage: Eukaryota > Metazoa > Arthropoda > Insecta > Orthoptera > Acrididae > Schistocerca > Schistocerca americana. The sequence goes on along the minus strand of NC_060121.1, from coordinate 961,413,204 downwards.
CTTGTAGATACAGCGCCCATCGTGACAATCTTCCATGTGTTAATTTTGTTGACATAAGAAATTCCAGAGCTCGATGATCGGTGTAAACCTTAGTATGTCTGCCATACAAAAATATGCGAAATTTTGTGAAAGCCCATACAACAGCCAAGGCTTCAAGTTCCGTAATCGAATAATTCTTTTCTGATTTAGAGAGAACACGACTTCCAAATGCAATAGTTTTCTGTACTACAACGCCGTCTTCTTCTCTCATGAAATAAATGTGCACCTAGGCCTTTGTATGATGAGTCCGTCGCCAAACAAAAATCTTTAGATAAATCCGGATGTGAAAGAAGTGGAGCAGCAACTAAAGCATGACGAAGTTGTTCAAATTCTGACTGAGCTTCCTCATCCCAACACCAATTAGATTTCTTTCCAGATAGTTCACATAAACGAGGTGTGGTCAAATCGTCCAATTTAACAAAGCGTCTAAGAAAATTACAGACACCAAGGAAACTACGAACAACACGTTTTGTGGTAGGAACAGCATAATTACGAATAGCGTCTAGTTTCTCTGGATCAGGAAGAATACCTCCTGTAGAAACAATATGATCAAGAAATTTCACCTGAGAACGACCAAATTCAGATTTTTCCAAGTTCACTGTGATGCCAACTCTTGCAAAAATACGTAATAATGAATCCAAAATTTTGTTATGCTCACTCCAAGAACGTTTAGCAATAAGAATATCGTCAACATATGAAGTAATATTGTCACGAAGATGAACAGGTAAAATTTCGTTTAAACTACGAATGAATGCTGCTGAAGACACAGTAAGTCCAAACGGTAATTTCCGAAACTGATAACAGTTACCAAAGGCTAAAAAGGCAGTGTATTTTCTACAATCAGGGTGGAGTTCTATTTGCCAAAAACTTGCGCGCATATCAATCGTGGATAAAACTTTAATTCCATGGAAATGTTGAAGAAGTTCATCAAGATTTTGTGGACGGTCAGTTTCAGGAATGATGATATTATTTATCTGTCTGGAATCCAGAACCAAACGAATTGACCCATCCTTTTTAAGAACGACGTGTAATGGGCTGGTATAAGGACTGACTGCTAGCTCAATAATGCCTTGATCTAACATGTATTGAAGTTCACTCTTAACCTTGTCTCTGTAAGCCAAAGGAATAGCGTACGTTTCCCCCCCGAAATGGTATGTGTTCTTTTACTTTAAATAAATATTGTAAGCCTTGTATAGTTCCTGTGTGATGACTAAATACTGTAGCATTTGAAGTCAAAATTTGGTGCAGTTCTTCTCTTGCAACGTCATCTGGCACTTCAGCTTTCTTAACCTTTTCATTAATTAATTCTTCGCTATTAGTTACATCATCCATCGCGTCTCTGTATCTATTGTCGTTGTCATGAATGAACACATTGTCGTCATAATACTCAGCGAAAACATCAGAAGTAAGAAACCTTAAACATTTTGTATCTGATTCAAATCTTGTTAAACATTCGAAAAATTTCAAACATTTCGGCATTCCGGCAACAGTCAAATTCACACTTCCTTCTTTAAAGTTCAAAATTGCCTTATGTGTGTTAAGAAACTCCATACCTAATATAATTTGTGTACTGAGTAATGGAACAATAATAAAATTAGTAGAAAATTCGTATCCTTGACAAATGAAATTTAAGTTGGTCTGTTGTTTGACTTCCACACTTTTTCCAGAAATAGCGCCTCGAATTGTAGTTTTAGAAACAGGTAACACAGGACAGGCAATAGTTCTTACACATATACGAAAAACTGATTCACTAATGACATTCAATGGGCTCCCAGAATCTAAAACTGCAGTGAACTTATTCTTACCCACACATACTTCAATAACAGGATGTAAAAATGCGTCTACATTATTTTTCTTTTCGTCTAGCAAAATGTCTCTCATGTCTTCCAGGCGTACGTAGTGTAAAGTCGTAGAGTCATTACTTTCTGAACCGTCTATATTGATGCCAGAAGCCGAAGCTACAAGTCATTGTCGATTGCCTGCGTCACGTCTTTGATTATTCGCGTCATTTCGCGGATCAATTTCTACGATTTGCACTTGTCTCTCGGAATTTCTGTCACGCGGAGGATGCCAATTAGGTCCCTCCTGTCTGTTAGATGTAAATTCTTGGTTGTGTCTGTTATAAAAATCTCTATTTTCCTGTCTATCTGCATGACTGCTTCTTGTGTAATTTCGACTGTCACTTCTGAAATTACTGTTAGATCTACAACCCCGGTTATTTCTGTAGTAAGAATTTCTATTATTGTATGAATAATTTCTGTCTTGATGATACCGATTACTGTTTCCGTATGATTGATCATTCCGGTAGGAACTACCGTTATTATAACTGTCTGTGTAATTTCTGTTAGAACGTCTGTTATTGTCATAAGGCTGGTATCTATTGTCCTGTCTGTTTCGTCTGTCATTCTCAAAATTACCTATATAACGTCCGTTACGATCACTATGCCTTTTCTCTGAAAATCTATTGTAATTACTGTTACCGAAAAAATTACAAGAAGTCCCGTCGTCGTTGTCATACTCAAGTTCTTGTAGCAACGTCTTAAAAGTCTCAATGTCGTCTTTACATCTTCCGGCTAAAGCAATTTGTCTTATCGATCGTGGCAGCTTAGTTAAACAAATGCGAATTAATTCAGTCGGGCTATAAGGGTTGGACAGGAATTGATTCTTTCGAGTTGTGTCTTCAAAGTATTCTGTTGGCGTGCGGAACTCAGACTGTTTAAAATTACGCTGCATAATAAGACTATGTTTGACTCTGTCTTGCGTGTTTTCGGACCAATATGCCGATAGAGATGCATGATAAAAATCATTTAGATTATTACAATCTCTAATAAGTGCGCGCATCCGCGTCGCCGGTTCGTTTTCTAAATATCCACACATAAATTCCAGTTTGTGACTTAGTGGCCAATTTGGTGGAAGTGCGTACATAAATTGATCTAACCATGAACATGGATGTATGTCATTCTTAGAATTGCGAAAGATCTTAAATTTCCGAACAGTTAAAAAGTGTTTATAATCAAAGTTTTCGCCTCGTGGCGACAAAGACCTACCGCGTCTGTCCCAGTCCGAATGTCGATTATTGTCAAGTTCGCGCGCCTGGCGCTCTCTTCTTGCATCTCGTAAATGAAATAAATTATTTTCTTCAAAGCCCTCTGCTATCTGTGATTCTAAATTTCTTCTGCTGTCTTTTCCTACGATTTCACCTTCAATTTGTTTGACTTGCTTTCGTAATGCCTCAAATTCCCTTTTAACGCGTTCATTAAATTTTCCCTGATTTTCAACATGTTTATTTATGTTCTGGTACTCTTCGGTTTCTGCAAATGGCAATGGAGCTGTATCATCTGAATCTCTGTCCCCATTTAAACTAAGACTTGTCAATTTATATGCAATCTCCTCAACTCTTTCCGATAAATCACCTATTTTTCCTTTCTGTTTATCTACGTCTTCCGTAAGTGTCGCGACTCGGGATTCAGTATTGACACATTTAGTAGTTAATTGTTCATACTGTTGTGTTAAGTTATTTATTCTGACCTTTGGTACGGATTCCTCGATTCTTTCAAATATTTCTTCCTTATCGTGTGCACGTTGTAAATTTAACTCTGAAAATTTTTGTACTATCGCGCGATCTCTTTCTTCCTGTTCTCTATCCTGTTCCTTTTGTCTGATTTCTATTGAAATTAATCTATTATTGTGAGCATTCAAAATCGGTTGTACTTCTTGTCTAATTTTTTTCTTTAATTCATCTTTCATGTTTTTGAAACATGTCCCTACTCGTGAGTCTAACTGTGGTTCCATTGTTTCCATCTCTGTTTTAATTGTTCCTATTTGTGAGTCTAACCGTGATCCCACTGTTTTTAATTCAGATCCCAAATTTAATATTGCACTCATCAACTGCTCCACATTGACTGGTTCGAAATTCTTTTTGCCCCTAACATTTCCCGCAAAACCAGCTTCGTTCGTCATAGCTGTAAAGCTATCTGTGTTCGATACTATTCCAGAATCTTCTGTCGTTAATCTCGTATTCTGAAAATTTTTTGATTGTGAAAAATCTTGAAATGGTTCCGGACTATTTTCCCGACTTATTAAATTGTTTTCAACTTCATTATTCATCATACTATTCTCATGTGTTGGCGAGTTCGCCATGTTAACAATTTCGTCATTCTCACTATCCATCATTTTTGCCTTTTTCATCGATCGCGTAATCATTTACAAAACATACAAAACTCGTCACTGTACGAAAATTACACACAATGACACTTTATCTCCAACAATACCATTCACACGAAATGTTTCCCAACAAACACATCTAACGAACAATTAAAACCTTCACAATTCCACAAAATTGTCAGACCTGTATACAAGACATCAAAAATTTAATTCTGCAAAAATACCATTAGAAGAATGACAAGACAACTACACATGTTCAATTAGCAAATCTACACATGCAATATTCTATTACTACAAATTACTACAACAATACTGCTGTCTGCTATTTTTACTATCAAAAGAATTCCAAGGGGCGATCCGAAGCAGCGGTCGCCACGTGCATGGGGGCTTAATTAGATAAAATGCAAATATTTTTAATTTTAGTAGCTGTCTGTCCGGTTACGCAGTCTCATAACCGGTTGGCCCTGACTGGTATTAGTGCGCAATCTGACTGCATAGAATAACAACAAAGAATGAAAGAAAACTTCCATTAACACAATTAATTAATTAATTCCCCAGCAACTATAAAACCTATGAAACAACAAAACACAAGTGTAGCTGTTCTGTGTGTGGAAGTGTGAGTCAACGTACACATCTGGCACAGTTCTTCCTCAATAAGACCAGATATTTTAAACACCATTTATACTGAAGTAATTTAAAAAAACCAGAAATACTATAATTGCACATAGAAACCAGAAATACAGTCTAATACAAGAACACGAGCCAGATGCTTTGTTGACTGAACCTGTGACCAAGAGGCATTATTGTTTAAGACATTGAAATAATAAAAAAAAGGAATTTTTTACCTTCATAAATATTGACGAAAAGCACACTCTGATCATTACAGCATCCCCAATCCAACAATATCTGGTGTCTAGCCCATCAAAACAATACGACAACATCTGAACAAGCGCTCTCCATGGGAACTTCTCAACAACAACTCACCACTGCTACATCTCAACAAGCACTGCCTACTGCTACTTCTCAATAAGCACTGCTAGTGGAGGCGGCTGAATAATACTCTTTGGCGCAATCTCTGGCACTGTGGCTCAGTGTAGCCACCTTTCAATATTCACAGGATATGTACATTAGTATGTTATTCAGAAATAATAGCTTTCGAACCATGTTGGTCTGCAGGTTCGAGGTTAATATCGATATCGCGGTCCTACCGGTAAAATGTGCCTCCGGCTCTCGTTGTGGCTGGAGACCGAAGCTAACGGATCAGTGTGACTTGAGCATACGTGCAGAATGCCCCACAGACGTATGCGTGAGCCGTACCATCAAATTAGTGAGTTTGAAAGAGGGCGCTTTATTCGCATGAGAGAGTGTGATACATCCATTCGGGAAAATGCTACTCACGTGGGACGAAGTGTTTCGGCAGGGTAACGGGTGTGTGCAGAATGGTTCATGGAGGGCCGCAGAACACGACGACGTGTGTCAGCTCGCGCCACCCGGACCCCTCCCCACTCCAAATGGCCAAATGTGTGAATTCTTAAGGGGCCAAACTGCTGAGGGCATCGGTATGTAGACTTACACACTACTTATACTAACTGAGAACAACACACACACACCCGTGCGCGGGGTAGAACTCGAACCTCCTGCGGGAGGGGCCGCGCAATCCGTGGCTGACGCTCAGACCTCGCGGCTTTGTCATGGATCGGTTGGTAGGACATGTTTTGAGGCATCAAGAGATCACAAATTTAGCATTGGAGGGCAGCGTGGAGGGTAAAAATCGTAGAGGGAGACCAAGAGGTGAATACACTAAGCAGATTCAGAAGGATGTAGGTTGCAGTAGGTACTGGGAGATGAAGCAGCTTGCACAGGATAGAGTAGCATGGAGAGCTGCATCAAACCAGTCTCAGGACTGAAGACCACAACAACAACAACAACAGATTTTCATCACTTTCTTCTCTATGTACGAGGGACGCTGCGAAAGTACGTTTCGTCATTGTTTTTCACGCTGAAACATCATTGCCAAAAGCAAATTTCCACATGCCCATTCATGGCGGATAACAGCGCGCACTTCCATTGGCGACCACATTGTCAGCACATGTCTGTCTGCCATCGTGAGGGGTACTCGAATAACTTCGGCCACGCCGATCTGTTGTTTCCTCTTCTTCGGCGCTCTGCGCATGCGTCACTCCTCTTCCGCTGACGCCTCTTCCGTCACTAAACTATCGACGAGTGTGGACTCATAAGGTGTTTGTGTCACCTAGTGTACCATCTTCTCTTTCAAAAACAATGATGAAACTTTCTTCGGAACGCCCCTCGTGTTCCATGTAAGAGCGTTGATGATCTCGCCGTTTCGCACCGTAGAGCACCAATCACATGACATCACTTCTAAAAGTCACTAATCACGTTCACTTATTCCGTTTGGAATACTCGAATTTTCTTCTTCTGTGATTCTGTGTTAATATAATCAACTTATGCATGTCTTTTTGAATCATTTCTTGCAGAATTCTCATCTCATTACGACGATTAGCGAATTTTATAGAGTGTTAAAAGAGCATTCAGTGTTGTTGTGCAACAGTCCTGTCAGATATCTTTGATGTTTTACTAACCCTTTTACCGTGCATTTACTTTTCAGACTGTTTTGGCTGTGTATTTCTACCTGAGTGACACAGGGAAAAGCGTCGAGGACATCGACTGGCTGCCACTCACTGCCCTCGTCTTCTACATCGTCACCTACACCGCAGGTTTGTTCTTCTACCTCTACCTCTGATCACTACACACGCTCATTGTTAGAGTCCAGAAAAAGCCTACACATCTTTTGCACGTAGACAAGGTATATCAACTGAAACAGCTGAAACAGCGGTTTCAATAGACAACGTTCAACGAATGAGAATTGAAACTCTCATTAATTTGAAATGTATCATAAAGCAATTTATGCATGTTAGTAAATTAAGCTAACCGTCCGGGACTATTAATTAGTTAAATACCGGTTTTCGGCTTCGTTCTTTAGCGCAGTGCATCTGTCTGATTGCTGCCTCACGGTATCCATTCACCAAAACTGAAATAAGCAGGCATTGTGTTACACTATTAAAGCTCTAGCAGTTAGTCTCCTGTGTAGAATACAGATTACGGTAATACGCGGTCACTGCAACACTTCCCTGTCTACACTAAAATGTTCCCAAGTTTGTATTTTTATCAGGATAAGGATACGAAAAAAAATTCGTTATGAACGAACGCTACGTCATTACTTCTGTGCAGTTTATTAACGTGTCTGAAATGTTATTTTCCAGAAATATACACGAAAGCCGACAGTTTTGTCTGACTTAAATACGAAAGGACCATTCAGCCTATAATAGCAGTTACACTACTGGCCATTAAAATTGCTACACCAAGAAGAAATGCAAATGATAAACGGGTATTCATTGGACAAATATATTATACTGGAAATGACATGTGATTACATTTTCTCGCAATTTGGGTGCATAGATCCTGTGAAATCAGTACCCAGAACTACCACCTCTGGCCGTAATACCGGCCTTGATACGCCTGGACATTGATTCAAACAGAGCTTGGATGGTGTGTACAGGTACAGCTGCCCATGCAGCTTCAATACGATACCACTGTTCACCAAGAGTAGTGACTGGCGTATTGTGACGAGCCAGTTGCTCGGCCACCACTGACCAGACGTTTTCAGTTGGTGAGAGATCTGGAGAATGTGCTGGCCAGGGCAGCAGTCGAACATTTTCTGTATCCAGAAAGGCCCGTACAGGACCTGCAACATGCGGTCGTGCATTATCCTGCGGAAATGTAGGGTTTCGCAGAGATCGAATGAAGGGTAGAGCCACGGGTCGTAACACATCTGAAATGTAACGTCCACTGTTGAAAGTGCTGTCAATGCGAACAAGAGGTGACGGAGACGTGTAACCAATGGCACCCCATACCATTACTCCGGGTGATACGCCAGTATGGCGATGACGAATAAAACGCTTACAACGTCCGTTCATCGCGATGTCACCAAACACGGCTGCGACCATCATGATGCTGTAAACAGAACCTGAATTAATCCGAAAAAATTACGTTTTCCCATTCGTGCACCCAGGTTCGTGCAGATGGTTGTTGTCCTGCAAACGTCCCCATCTGTTGACTCAGGGATTGAGACGTGCCTGCACGATCCGTTACAACCATGCGGACAAGATGCCAGTCATCTCGACTACTAGTGATACGAGGCCGTTGGGATCCAGCACGGCGTTCCGTATTACCCTCCTGAACCCAACGATTCCATATGCTGCTAACAGTCATTGGATCTCGACCAACGCGAGCAGCAATATCGCGATACGATAAACCGCAATCGCGATAGGCTACAATCCAATCATTATCAAAGCCGGAAACGTGATGGTACGCATTCCTCCTCCTTACACGAGGCATCACAACAAAGTTTCACCAGGCAACGCCGATCAACTGCTGTTTGTGTATAAGAAATCGGTTGGAAACTTTCAACATGTCAGCACGTTTTAGGTGTTGCCATTGACGCCAACCTTGTGTGAATGTTCTGAAAAGCTAATCATTTGCATATCACAGTATCTTCTTCCTGTCGGTTAAATTTCGCGTCAGTAGCACGTCATCTTCGTGGTGTAGCAATTTTAATGGCCACTAGTGTACTTCAAGACACTCAGCCATACAAATCTTTGATTTTGAAATAGGTTATTTCGTGAATCACGTAGTTTAGTTGCAACTAGCTGTGATAAACTTCTCAAAACAAACAAGTTTCCATCATTGGCAGTTTCTCATTTCCATTCTATTTTTATTTTGGTAGTACGACGTTACTGCTGTACAGCCATTGTCAAGTGCAATCGTTAACCCATTAACTGCACATGTTTTGTACACATTAAAAACCGCGGAAATAAAGTAATCAAAATTCTACCATAATTTTAACTGATACCACAAATTACTGCAATGTTCAATTCGTTTCACGGGACGTGTATAGGAGTAATAGAAATTTTGTTATCCGCTGCTTGTAGTACAGTTCGTCTGGAATAGCTCCTGTCTTTCCCGCTGTCACCCGGAAGATGGTCGGCTCATTCTTTATGGTTATATCTGCCTTTCCACATAAGCGGCAGCTTTCGTCAGAATCGCTGATCAACTCAACCAAGCTGCAAATGTTACTTGTGTTCAAAGAGTTTCCTGCTTCAGGAATATCGATCCTGTCAAGGAATCTTTGGTTCAGCTGATACTTCGTCAACTGAAGGTTGACAAAGTACTATAAGCGCGATGAAAGTCACGTATGAGTAATGTTTATTGCCGTACCTACAGACAACACAGCTAATTTTGAAGTATCGTTACTTATCTGTTGTTTTCTGTATTGATCGGTTAGTTGGGTTTTATCTGTATCGCCACTTCTTATCAGAGACCATAAAATATTTTCGATAGGCAAAACATTGGAGAAACAAGAATCAGTTTGCCTGTGTTCTGCCTGTGAAACTGCATGTATGTAACACAGAAATATATGTGTGCAATGTGCAATATTTTATACAAGTATTCGATATGTACTGTGTGATCAAAACTCTGTAAAAAAAAAGAACTATTGTTCAGAATGGCGTCAAATGTTAATGGAAATTTATTGAAGAAGGGAGAAACCGTATACATATAAAAACGAAACAAAAAATATCTACATCTACACCCATACACAGCAAGCCACCTGACGGTGTGTGGCGGAGGGTACCCTGAGTACCTCTTTCGGTTCTCCCTTCTATTCCAGTCTCGTATTGTTCGTGGAAAGAAGGATTGTCGGTATGCCTCTTTGTGGGCTCTAATCTCTCTGATTTTATCCTCATGGTCTCTTCGCGAGATATACGTAGGAGAGAGCAATATACTGCTTGACTCTTCGGTGAGGGTATGTTCTCGAAACTTTAACAAAAGCCCGTACCGAGCTACTGAGCGTCTCTCCTGCAGAGTCTTCCACTGGAGTTTATCTATCATCTCCGTAACGCTTTCGCGATTACTAAATGATCCTGTAACGAGGCGTGCTGCTCTCCGTTGGATCTTTTCTACCTCTTCTATCAACCCTATCTGGTACGGATACCACACGGCTGAGAAATATTCAAGCAGTGGGCGAACAAGCGTACTGTAACCTACTTCCTTTGTTTTCGGATTGCATTTCCTTAGGATTCTTCCAATGAATCTCAGTCTGGCATCTGCTTTACCGACGATCAACTTTATGTGATCATTCCATTTTAAATCACTCCTAATGCGTACTCCCAGATAATTTATGGAATTAACTGCTTCCAGTTGCTGACCTGCTATTTTGTAGCTAAATGATAAGGGATCTATCTTTCTATGTATTCGCAGCACGTTACACTTGTCTACATTGAAATTCAAATGCCATTCCCTGCACCATGCGTCAATTCGCTGCAGATCCTCCTGCATTCCAGTACAATTTTCCATTGTTACAACCTCTCGATACACCACAGCATCATCTGCAAAAAGCCTCAGTGAACTTCCGATGTTAAATAACAAAAGTTTTCCCACTAGGTCGCTCCGTAAGCGTCGTAACGTAAGTCGGTTCGCCCACAAATGACAGATGAATCCTAAATCGACTGCTGTGACGTGAGTTGCACATTAAACCAACCGCGCTGTGCCGTGTGCACAGCAGCACAAGTTGGGCATTCAACAGTTGTGGCTCTCCGAGTTAGGTAAGGTCGTCCACCACGGCTAGGTCGTACCACGGGGATCGAAAAAATCGGTCTGTAATAGTCCTGAGGTCAAAAACCAAATAAAAACCAACAATGAAATCGTGGTTTATGATGTGTCGACAGAAGTGCCGACACAGTGTTATTTTGAGGGGGCCGATAGGCACGCTATCTAACGCAGACGGGCGTGAATTCTGGAACAGGATAAGTAGTGAATTCTAATAAGAAAAGTATTCAGCTCCTCGAATACTTAACTTTATTCTATCCTTGTGGTACATCGCTCTTGATAATACAAATAAGACTATCTTCAGATACGGTTAATGGCGCCTTGCTAGGTCGTAGCCATGGACTTAGCTGAAGGCTATTCTAACTGTCTCTCGGCAAATGAGAGAAGGCTTCGTCAGTGTAGTCGCTAGCAAAGTCTTCGTACAACTGGGGCGAGTGCTAGTCCGTATCTCGAGACCTGCCTTGCGGCGGCGCTCGGTCTGCGATCACACAGTGGCGACACGCGGGTCCGACATGTACTAAATGGACCGCGGCCGATTTAAGCTACCACCTAGCAAGTGTGGTGTCTGGCGGTGACACCACAGTTTAAATGCCCTGAGGCTGGCCCAGTGTGCTCTCCACCTTCTAGGCGCTTCAGTCTGGAACCGCACTGCTTCTACTGTCGCAGGTTCGAATCCTGCCTCGGACATGTATGTGTGTGATGTCCTTAGGTTAGTTAGGTTTAAGTAGTTCTAACTTGTAGGGGACTGATGACCTCAGATGTTAAGTCCGACAGTGCTTAGAGCCATCGAGAAACAGCGTGTTCCACAACAAATAGGAATATCTCGAGGGTCACGTTCAGAATGCGCAGCTCAATGTGAGCATTCAATTCAGCTACGTATGTAATGAGAACACTGAACACAGCATCTTTCAGACAACCCCACAGACAGAAGTCACTGGATTAACCTCAGATGACCAGAACTGCCAAGCTGTAGGGAAATGATGGCTGACAATTCTACCATTTCGAAAATGCCTCTGCAGCAGCTGTTTCACTGGCTGTGCGGAGAAACACCGTCTAAGTAAATAAAAATGTAAATGTTCGTTTGTTGAAAATCGTTATCTCCGAAAGTCTTTGACCATTTGCTTTGGAATTTTGACACAACATTGAATTGTAATACGGGCCTGTTTTAGGTACCTAATCTGCGATCAGGAGCATCCAAATATTCTATAATTTTCAATGCGATAGGGTCCCCAGCTGCGATGAATTTTTTGAATGATTTCTTGAAGCCTTCAGCTGCCATTTTCTTTATTTCCTGTACGATTGTACAATTTCGGCCTTAGGCCAGACTTGTACGTTCGTTTATTCGAAACTCAAATCTACGAAAGTTCTTTATGGTTCGCTGTGAAATTCTGACACAACGTTGCATTCGAATACTCAAGTGTTTTCATATACCTACTGAGTGTATGTAATAAAAGGGGAAACGTTATAAAAATGTAAATCTTGGTTTGTTCAAAATCGTTAATCTCCGAAAGTTCTAGACAAATTTCCTTGAAAGTTTTGGCACAATGTTGAATTCTAATATGGGCGTGTTTTTGTGTATCTAATTCTTAAAATAATGGGGAAAAATTGTTACCAAAAATCTCAAAATGTACCTTTCCGAGTTAATTAAAATTTTTAAACGTTAGGTGTAATAAAATTTTGGACATACATCGACAACATACTTTTTAATATAAAAATATGTATGTATAAAATATACAATAGTGATACGTTAACAGCAAACAAGCAAGTTGTATTTATGGTTTATTTGTGTATGATTATAATATTACTATAGAATCTGAATTTTCAGTAACAATGAACAAGGCTCAATGTGAAAGAGAGGGGGAAGAGGAGATGGACAGAGGAGTGGGAGGAAACGGATATAGAAAACGGGAAGTAACAGATGGACAGAGAGAGAGAGAGAGGGAGCAGGAGGAAGTGAAGAGAGGAGGGGAGGAGAAGATGGACTGAAAGAGGGGAAGAGAGAGGTGGCAGGAGGAGATGGTAGAGGAGAATATGGACAGAGATTGGATGGGGGGGGGGGGGGGGAGGTCATGGACAGTGAGAGGGGTAAGGAGGAAGCGATGGACAAAGAAAAGTGGAATGGGAGATGGACAGAATAGAGGGAAGAGAAGAAGGTTAGGACGTATATACAAATCCCATACATATTAGAAACGTGTGTTTTATCTATGCTTTCCTTTCCATGTAAGCGGTCTGAGCGAGAGCAAAGCGTGGCCAGACACAGCTAGTCTTGCGTAAAATTGATCATACTGACAAATACACGTTGTTCAAGGGTTGGAATGATGCTGGTGTGCAGAAGACCCTCACAGCGGTTACCAGTGACGGTACAGGCATCAGGACCTGAAGGATCATGTTCTAGAAGAATATGGCCATGCCATAAACGATGTCGTGAACAGACACCACACATTTATCTTGGCAGAATGAAGCGGTATCGGTTAATGGCCGACCTTATGGCCCGAGCGGTTCAAGGCGCTTCAGTCTGGAACCGCGCGACCGCTACAGTCGCAGGTTCGAATCCTGCCTCGGTCATGGATGTGTGTGATGTCCTTAGGTTAGTTAGGTTTAAGTAGTTCTAAATTCTAGGGGACTGATGACCTCAGATGTTAGGTCCCATAGTGCTCAGAGCCATTTGAACCATTTTTGAACTGGTTCATAAGTGAGAGGATTTTCCGTTGGCCATATTCTGCAATTCTGTATACTGAGACCACCTCCGAGATGAAAATTGGGTTCGTCTGTTCACAGAATGTTCCGTGACCATTCATTGTCCAATTCCACGCGAGCAAGAAAACTGGCAGATCAGCATGAAGCAACTCTTGAACATAGGTAATTTTGTATGGATAGCAATGCAGTATGTTCCGTAAAATTTTATGCATTGTCCTCACAGGCATGTCCAAATTTCGAACAGTTCCAAGCGCACTGCATGTCTGCACACCACCGCTCGGCCCTTCCTGTAACGCTGAGGCCACATCCTCTACTGATACTGGATCACTTGTGACACTGCACTTCAAAAGAAACTGTCATTTCGGATTTCGTAACTATTTGCGCCGGACCCTCGGCAGACATCCATACGCTTCAATGTGTGGAACTTCTGCAGAGCTACTGGCGCTCCGTCACCGTTCTTGTGAAAGCGCTTTACCAGCAGCGCACGATCCTGCATTGATGCAGACATGCCGAGCAAACTGAGGAACAGACGCATGCCCCGCGTCTACTACGACGGTTGGAACTTTAACAGTGGCAACTATTTATTCACAACCGATACAAAAGAGTTACATGTTTTCACCTGTTACTGTCCTTCAAAGTAGTCACCAGCATGGTGTAGAACCCGTCCCCAGCGATGTGGAAGGCGTAGTATACCGTTAGCAGAGCCTGTTCTGTTGATGGTGCGAGTGGAGCGGTCTACTGCCTGTCGAATCTCTGGAACAGCTCTGAAGCGAATGCCACGAAGCCAAAACTCAAACGCCAATCCAACGAATGGCGTCATTATGGGTCGCCGCGAAAGTCGAAAGTTCGTCAGAATCCAGTATGGTGAGAGTTATGGTGATTCTCGTGTACGACTGTCATGGAGTTATCCTAAAGCAGGGCTTAACAACTGGCCGGTTTTGAGCGCGAGTACTCGCGTCTGCTCAGGCACGTGCTCGCGAGCAGGTGTAAGGTCGCTGAGTAGGGAGGGAGGGGAGGGAGGGGAAATGCGCGCGCACGTTTGAATGTGATCTCGCGTTCTTAGCAGATTTAACTAGCCATCTGAATGTTTTGAACGTTTTACTACAAGGTAAAGATCTGCTAATTACTCATTTCATAGATCGAATACGAGCTTTTAAAATGAAATTGACACTTTGGGTGAGTCAGCTGGAAACAGGAAACCTAGCTCATTTTCCTAAATTATCATCCATGCAAGATGTTCACAAAGACTGTGAACGTTATTCACATAGTTTAGTTGATCAGCGCTTTCAAGATCTGACAGCACTAGACAGTGACTTTGATCTGTTCTCTCCATATTCAGCGAATATTTAAGAGATTCGTCCTGAGCTGCAGGAAGAAATTATTGACCTGCAGTGTGACAGAGAATACAGAGACAAGTTTCGGAACAAGAAAAATATTTTGGAATTCTACAGACACTTCCCTCAATATAGATTTCCTCGTTTGCACAAACTGGCGGCTACAATAATATCAATGTTCGGTTCCACGTATGTTTGTGAACAACTGTTCTCTGCAATGAAATGTAACAAGACGCGCCTGAGAAACGCATTGTCTGATCGAAATTTAAACTGCACGCTGCGCCTAAAATGCACAAGAACAATTACTCCGAACATAGACGCAATTGTAAAGGGCAAAAAGTACAAGATATTCGAGAATCCCACACTTCAGTGACACCTTTTATTGTGTAACAGTTCACAAATTAATGCGAATGTAGAGGCATACACTAAGCTAATAAAATTATGTGGCACGTGAACATTCTCCTTTATTTGTTTGATTTGTCGCAGTAATAATTCGTGAGTGATATCCCTGCAGGTGGCCGCGGATTTACATCGACTGGCGGCAGCTGTTGTGTGCCCCACGTGACTCTCCACACTCTCCGCTCTGGTCCGGTAGTGGGGGTAGCGTGCTCGCGCTGCTCCGTGCTCGCGCCTTGCTGCTCACAGCTTGCTCCGTGAGCACGTATGTTGTGAAGCCCTGTCCTAAAGCATTACGTTCCTCCACGGCAGACCGTCAGTGCAGAGTACTGATGTTCGTTTTTGGAGCATTTCTTGTCTCCCCAATTCTATTCAGTACTTCCTTATTATTTACATGATTGACCCACAGTGATCTTCAAAATTCTTCAGTAGCCTCACATGTCGGAAGTTTCTATTGTATTTTTGTCTAAACTGTTTATCGTTTGTTGCTGTTTATCACTTCACTCCCGAACATGGCTACACTCCAGACAAATACCTTCGGAAAAGACTTCTGAACACTTAAATCTATACTCGATGTTAACAAATTTCTCTTCTTCAGAAATGCTTTTCTTCCCATTGCCAGTCTACATTTTATATCATCTCTACTGTGGCCATTATCAGTTACTTTGCTGCCCAAATAGCAGAATTGATTCCCTCAGCATCATCTGATTCACTTCGACTACATTCCATTATGCTTCTGTTTCTTTTGTTGATGTACATCTTATATCCTCCTTCCAAACCACTGTCCATTCCGTTCAGCTCCTCTTCCAAGTCCTTTGGAGTCTCTGGCAGAATCACAATGCCATCATCAAAACTTAAAAGTTTTTATTTCTTCTCCCTGAACTTTAATACCTTCTGCAAATTTTTCCTTGGTTTCCGTTAATGATTGTTCAGTGTACGTATTGGATAACATCGTGAAGTCTACAGTCCTGTCTCGATCCCTTCTCAACCTCTGCTTCCCTTTCTGTCTCTCTTATATCTACCATCTGGTTTCTATACAAGTTGTAAATAGCATTTGGCTCCCAGTAGTTTACTCCTGATGCCTTCAAAATTTCCATGAGTGTATTCCAACCAACATTGTCTCTAAGCCAGCAACAGCTAGACATGTACAATTGTCTTCCTTGACCTATCTTCTGAGACATGTCGAAGGGCCAGTATTACCTCGCGTGTTCCTACATTTCTCTGGAATTCAAACTCATCTTTCCTGAGGTCAGTTTCTGCCAGTTTTTCTATCCTTCTGTGAAGAATTCGTGTTAGTATTTCGCAGCCTTGACTTATTAAACTAACAGTTGGGCAATTTTCATACCTGTCAGCAACGACTTTCTTTGGAATTGGAATTACTATAGTCTTCTTGAAGTCTGAGGGCATTTAGCCTGTCTCATACTTCTTGCACCCCAGATGGAAGAGATTTGTCATGGCCGGGTCCCGCAAGCTATCAGCAGTTCTGACGGTGTATAGCTTACTCCCGGGGGCTTGTTTCGACTTAGATCTCTCAGAGCTCTGTCAAATTCTTCTCGCAACTTCATATCTCCCATCTCATCTTCATCTCCATCCATTTTCTTTCCTACAGTATTACTTTCAAGTTCACCTCCCTTGTTGAACCCTCTACAAACTCCTGCCACCTTTCAGCTTTTCTTTCTTTGCTTAGAACTGGTTTTTCATCGGAGCTCTTGATATTCAAACAGCTTCTTCCTTTTTCCCAAAATGCCTTTTTAATTTTCCTGTAGGCGATGTCCGTCTTTCCCCTAGTGAAATATGCTTCTAAATCCTTATACTGTCCTCTGGCCATTCCTGCGTTGCATTTTGCACTTGCTCTTAATCTCGTTTCTTAAAATGTTTTTATTCCCTTTCGCCTGCTTCATTTGCCGCATTTTAAAATTTTCTCCTTTCATCTGTTAAATTCAATATCTCTTGTGTTATCCAAGGCTTTCTTCTAGGCCTTGTCTTTTTACCTGGTTGATCATCTGCTGTCTTAACTGTTTTATCTCTTAAGTTACCCAATCATCTTCTGCTGCATTCCTTTCCCCTGTTCTAGTCAACAGTTGCCCAGTGCTCCATATGAAGCTGTCACCAACCCCTGGTTCTTTTAGTTCATCCAACGCCCATCTCCTTAATTTCCTATCTTTTTGTAATTTCTTTACTTTTAATTTAAAGTTCATAACCAATAAATACTGGTCAGAATCTACATCTGCCCCCGGAAATGTTTTACAATTTAAAGCCTGGTTCCTAAATCTCTGTCTAACCATTAAACAATCAGTTTGAAACATTACATTTTCTCCAGGTCTCTTCCACGTACCCCAACCTTCTGTATGACTCTAAAATCCTGTGTTAGCAATGATTAAATTATGCTCTGTGCAAACTCCTACCAGGTGGGTTCCTCTTTCATTCCTTACCCCCATTCCATATTCACCTTCTACTTTTCCTTCTCTTCCTCTTCCTACTATCGAATTCCAGTCCCCCATGACTGTTAAATTTTCGTCTTCCTTCATTGTCTGAATAATTTCTTTTATCTCATCATACGTTTCTTCAATCTTTCCATCATCTGCGGAGCTAGTTGGCATGCAAACTTGGAGCGGGTCCACCCGCTGGAGGTTCGAGTCTTTCCTCAGGCATGGGTGTGTGTGTTGTCCTCCTTTGTGTAAGTTAGATTAAGTAGTGTGTAAGCCTAGGGGCGGATGACCTTAGCAGTTTGGTCCAATAGGAACTTAACACAAATTTTCAGTGTAAACTGATGTTATTGTGGTAGGCGTGGGCTTTGTGTCTATCTTGACTACGATAAAGCGTTCACTACGCCTTTCGTAGTAGCTTACCCGCATTTCTATTTGCTTAGTCATCTTTCAACCCACTCCTGCGGTACTCGTGTTTGACTGTGTTTATAATCCTGTATTCACCTGACCAGAAGTCCTAGTCCTCCTGCCATCGCACTTCACTAATTCCCTCTATACCTAACTTCAACCTATCCATTTCCGTTTTTAAATTTTCTACCCTACCTGCCCGACTGAGGAATCTAACATTCCACACTACTATCCGTAGAATGACAGTTTTGTTTCTCGTGATGACGACGTGCTCGTGAGTAGTCCCCACCCAGAGGTCCGAATGGGGGACTATTTTACCTCCGGCACATTTTTCACAAGAGGACACCACTATCATTTAACCGTATAGTAGAGCTGCATGTCCTCGGGAAAAGTTACGGCTGTAGTTTCCCTTTGCTTTCAGTCGTTCACAGTACCAGCCCAAGGCTGTTTTGGTTGTTTTTAGAAGGCCAATCATCCAGACTGTTGCCCCTGCAACTACTGAAAAGGCTGCTGCCCCTCTTCAGGAACCACATGTTTGTCTGGCCTCTCAACAGATACCCCTCTGCTGTGGTTGCACCTACGGTACGGCCATCTGTATCGCTGAGGCACGCAAGCCTCCCCACCAACGGCAAGGTCCATGGTTCATAAGGAGCGAATACCGGTATGGCTATTAAATATTTGTACATGAAGCTCACGGTGTGCAGAAAGATGTCTTTAAACTGATTTTCCTTCAATAATTATCGTTTGATTTTAGTATCCTATGTTAATTCAGTGAACATCAGATTTGCCAAATAATTCGAACTCTACACTATGTACATGATATCTCACATGACGGTTTAAGCATCGAAACGAGGTTTTCAGCAAATGATCTTACGCAAAAGTCTTCATTTGTGTGGCCATAGTGTCCGTAATTGCTGTATAATTCATAAGAGTGTTTTTGTTCTGTCGTTGCAACTACAAAAACGCGTGAATTTTTTTCATCAGATGCGTTTCGATTAATTGAGGTGAAGCATCATCAGTGGTCTGTAGTTAAGTTATTTACATTTTGATTTGATTTTAGATCGCAAAACGCTTCGTAAAGAATAAACTGATTTGTAGTTACGTGATTTTCGGTTGATTTCTCGCTTACACCGGGAAATGTCGTCTGCTAGCACATAGTTGATTTTCAGCATTAGACACTGAAAATTTTGGTCTAATTTTTAGATGTTCTGCAGCACTATACATTTCTCATGTTTTTGACAACGCACTTTTATGCACACCACTGTATTCTGTTTGTTTTTGTACTTCAAGTATGTGTTGTGGTTTGTGTTTTGTAGTGTTGCCAACATAACCTTTTCACTACTTTGTCTTTTTAAATTACATTATTGTATGTGTGTAATTCTACTATGTTTCTGTGTATTTATGCACTGTGTAAGAGTAGAGAAGGAATAGAGATGGAAGGATCTTTTTGTGGGGGTAGGGGAGGGGGAAACGTTGATGAGCAGGCATAAGTATACAGCAGTGTGATGGACTGTGAGTTTAAAGGAGAAGGTGAGGAGCTTGAAGTGAAATGAAGAAACTGTGAGTGGTGGGGAGGGGGGGGGGGGGGTGTGTGGGAGAGTGGGAGGTGGTGAAGGAAGGAAAAGGCTCTTTTCTTTTCCATGCAATTTCATCAATCACTCTATATAGAGTCTGGTTTTCAATATTTATTTCATCATTGAGCAACTGTTTATTTTGTGTTAACGCTTTTTGTATGTGGAAATTTTCTTGGAAAGGGAGGAGGTGTCTGTCTTCTCTGATTTTTATGATATTCATATCGTTTTTTATATTGTTTGGTCTATGGTGTTCTTGTTTTAGATGCTCCACAAATGTTGAACGATTTGTACCGTATTTGAATGCTCTGATGTGTTCTTTATATCTTGCGTCAAATGTCCTGCCAGTCATTCCAATGTATATCTTCTCACAACCTCTGCAACTGAGCGTTGTGAAAAACAGAAGAGATGCGTAGTGTTGCAAAACATCTAAAAATTAGACCAAAATTATCAATGTCTAACGCAGAAAAACAACGGCGTCTAGCAGACGGCATTTCCCGATGTAAGCGAGAAATCAACCGAAAATCACCGTAAGTACAAATCGATTTATTCGTAACGAACTGTTTTTCGATCTAAAAGCAAAAAAAAAAAAAAAATGACAGAACAAAAATACCATCAAAATTTACGTAAATTGGTTCGTTATTTTCTTTCACGTTTCATTCTCTTAACTTTTGCGGAAATCGAATATGGCTTTTTTTTCTTTCTTTTACGCTGGACCATTTTTGCAAAAATATACGAGAAATGTGCTCAAATTGAAAAGCAAGGCTGCCGAATTTAGCAATCGCGATATAAGTATCACCAGATTCCAGTTCCGTCGTTTTGTGGAGCAAGAAGATAAGCCTAAGCTGCTTGGATAAAGCGTATTTGCTCTTGGCTTTACTTTGCCTTGTAGTAACAGGATCAGCTACGATTTTTACAAATGGAACTGAATGTGAGTTTGAAGAGCATTAGAAGGGGTTTAGGAAAGCGATTTCAAAAGTTTGTACGTTCTCATGTTTTAGTGCGCACCTTTTGTGGAAACAAGTAAATAGTTGTAAAGCTTGATACACCGATGGAGAATGGCAGGAATGCCGCACATGGTGGTGTTTACGCCGCAATAGCCTCTTCCCGCCGCTCCTTCTTTCAGTCTTAGCACATTTGCCAGATAGTGTTGTGAAAAGTTGTAACACCATCTTTCTTCTTCTTAAGGTACGTATTCTCTTCGGAGGTTGGCTATCATTATCACTAATCTTGTCTTTGACTTTGTGGACAGAGAATGACAATCGATTACTCTTAATCATAAATGATGACGCCTTGCAAAGATAGGCACACCGTCGGCATCACGTGACGAATGGTGGTGCCCTCTATGCGCTCTATAAATGCGAGAGTACCTGGAGCCTCAGTGGCAGTAGCCGTACGACCTCACAAGATGTCTCCCGCAGATGGAGACGAAACGTCAGGTGGAAATTTTATGCATCGACCACGGCCTGTCAGCCCGGAAGTTTCAACTGAAGAGTGTAACAAGTACAGTCAACATACTCTGTACCACAGAGATCCATATCAATTTCAACATCGTACAGATTTCATACCTAACACATCGTCATCTGATAGAGACGCAAATGGTATAGAAGGATATTCGGAAAGTAAGATCTGATTGGATGCGACATGGAACCCACACTGAAAATCTGATGAAACCCTTCACGAATGTGTTGGGCAGCGTCTCTGGTACGCCCGTCCATCATAGCATTGTAACTGTAAACGAGATAAATTCATGTGATGTGTTATTTGAAATGATGAAACGTACTTTAACTATTCGTAAAATATGGCTCATGAGACAGTAAAGTTAGCAGATATAAGTTCTACTGAACTACGTTTGCAGTCCGAAAAAGTCCGCCTCTGGTAGCTGAGTGGTCAGAGCGACGGAATGTCATACCTAACGGCCTGGGTTCGATTCCCAGCTGGGTCGGAGATTTTCTCCGCTAGGGAATGGGTGTTGTGTTGTCCTTATCATCATTTCATCTCCATCGACACACAAGTCGCCGAAGTGGCGTCAAATCGAAAGACTTGCACCAGGCGAACGGTCTACAAGACGGGAGGCCCTACCACACGGCATTGCTACCCAGAAAAAAAAATGTAAACGCTGTTCTTACACGTAACTTGCCATAGTGTGGTATGTTTTGAGATGCTTAGACACACAAAGAGCTACATCACAATTCGGACACCACCAGGACGTTTCTTTTCGGCAAGTTTTTCCCTTCTGGCTCTTACTGACAGACGAAAGTAGAATGGACGCAACACGATGCAGAAACATACTCTGACTCAGAGTTCGAATACTACTTGATAGCACAAAGTAGTTCTCTTCTTGTGTTGAGTACACGGTTAAAGATTTAGGCAACAAATCGCAGTGGCAGCTACGAAATATTACACAATGCACGGACAAGACTAGGGTAAGGCCGTCTGACTAACTGACGTTGCCCTAGTCGTACTCGGGTTCCGTTGTGAAAGTGCTAACACTCGTCAATACAGTCACATCTCGAATACTTCAGTCGTCTTAATTGTGGTGTCATTAACCGTGCTTGCCCTACCATTTGAAAGAAGAGTCTCATCTCATTAAAGACAGTGTTAAATTCTGCTGTTAATTCCCTGGGTGTTATTAAGTATGTCATTGATCCAAGTACCGAGATGTTTATATTTGAACATCCTTTCGTTGGGTATGGCATTAATCAAGGAACAAAGGAATTAAAGAAATTTTCTGCCTGTGGGCGTTGGTATATATAAATGGAGAAAGTTGAAAACTTATCGAACGCTTACAGGAATCGGCGAGATGCCGTTAGTAATGAGGTTAATGTGCAGGGGCGCTACATCAGTAGTGTGTGGTATTACCTGAGAATGAGTCCGACGGGAGCCGTGCTAAGAAAGTCCGTGCAGGTATGCTGACCACTGTGTACAGACTACGATATCTGGACAAAGTGGTCAGCACAACTGCCTTGTAAGCAGGAGACCTGGGTTCCAATTCTGGTCTGGCACAAATGTTCAACTTGCTCCGTTGATGTAAATCAGTGGCCACCGACAGCTAATGTCTTTAATTCTTTGTGTCTTGATTCATAAGTGGCTGCAGAATCAGAATGGTGTCTGTTCTTTGAATCATGTCATTTGATAAAATATAAATGTTCGTAACTTAAACAAAAATAATAATAATAAAGCCAAGATTATTGGACCAAATTATACAGAATTTAAAAATTAATTTGAAAATATTAATAACTCAAAGTCGGAAATTTTCGACAAGAGGTTCCTTTTTGCTTTCCGCCTCATAGTTGATGATGTCTCTGATCTGATGTGTGTTGAGCATTACCCAGAAAGGCTTATCTGCTGCATCTTTGTATTGTTGCAGGATACGGCGGCCTACCGTTCACCTTTACAGGGGAGATCTTCGCGCAGAACGTCAAGTCTGTGGCTCTACCTGCAGCTGCCTGTGTTTCGTGGACCATGTCCTTCTTGGTGACGAGGTTCTTCGAGGACATTTCCATCGCCGTCGGCAACTATGGGCCCTTCTTTCTGTTCGCAGCTTGCTCCTTGCTCGCCTCGCTCTACGTGTACCTGTTACTGCCTGAAACGGAGGGGAAGACTTTAGAAGAGATACAGGTTCTGCTTGAAAGCGGTAGGACTATCAGAGCATGTCGCTGAAGAGATACGCGATTGTTTGTTTTGGAACGTCTCCGCATCTGGTGCTCATTGTTTTCCTTCACGACTGACTCGGAAGCAACAAAACGTAATGCTTCACATCGAGCATAATTCTTACCTGAGAACTGATCCAGCTGGAAGAAATCACGTCGAATGTCATTCACTTTCATTTTGTGAGAACTCGTTATGAGTGCACTGACCAGTACTACTCTCTATTTATGATTTGTTGACCGAGATTTATATGAGAAAATTAACCTTAATACTCATTGATTATAGTGAAAAGTATTCTCTTTTCGACCATGGTGACGAAGAACGCCAATATATAACTCATTTTTAATTGGTCTCCAGAATACGAAACCGTGTGAATAATGAGATATACCTTTGATTAAATGTGTTGCCTGTCAATCACATTCTGTTACCTATTTCGAAATAAAATATAGACTAAGGGTAATGTAATGGTAATGCTTGTGACAAAGTTTGTGACTAATTTTATCTGAGGAATCTTTGTCAAAACATGACATTTTCGTTGCAATTACTATTACTGTATTTGAAAGTTGTATTTAAAAATAAGAAAGAAAGTCATAGCCAACCAGTACGGAAGAAAGAGATGGAATCTTATTTTTAAGTTTGGAGTGCTTCTACCAGTAATTTATTTTGAAGCAGATATCCTGCAAAATGTTCAAACTCAAAACGGCCTTCTCCGTTACTAATTAGTAGCACAAAAGATTATTATTGCCCTCCTGTTAGCAGTAAACCTGATCTGCACATTGATCCCTTCTATCAGAAGTCATTACGTTCTACGAGAAGGTAATGAGGACACACACACACAAAACTGGCATTTCCTGAATTCCATACATTGATCGCTAAATTTATTATGATATACAGGGTGTAGAAAAAAATACCGCACTTGTGATCGGCGTCGCAATTCAAGACAAAATTGCATCTAGAAGGACTTAGTCCTGTCTGTAGGTTTAATAGAAAGGCTGCTTAAGAAACGAGCTCTGACAACACTATAACTGCGTACAGCGTGGCCAAGAACAGGTAGCGAGAAGTCTGCACTCTGTTCGAGCGGTCCCATTAGGCCAGTGAGATGAAGGAATGCTGTGGAGAGTGACTGAGCAGACTCGCTAATGTTGGAGTCGCGTTCGCCAAACACTTCTTTTTTTTTTAAGTTAAAGCATCAAATTGTATCCAGTTTACATCTCCTCAACGCGGTATCTTGTGTATTTTTTTCTGTTACTGTGACCTTTATTTAACCATTAAGATATAACATGACTCTCACAGACATAAACGACCACTTTGTTTCATCCGTGACACAAATAAAGCCAATAGAGAATGATAGTGGATACAATGACATCGTTTGCATCCAATGAGGTTAAAAAAACAAAATAGGCAGGCTACATTAGATTGCACATTATTCTGAGCACAATAATTCCATTCTGTACGTTTGACGTCTTGCCTTATGTTCACAGAGCCGGTACATACAGGTACAAGCAACGTTCACTTTACATATAATGTTCAGAGGGACCTCCTTGCATTTGCAAAGACTTCACCACTCGCCGGATCATAATTTGCTGGACTATAGGCAACACACGAGCATCCAGCATTGCCCAAACAGCACGCACACGAACTTCACTGAAGCGCCAAAGAAACTGGTATAGACATGCGTATTCAAAAACGTAGATATGTAAACAGGCACAATACGCAATGGTCGACAACGCCTGTGTAAGAAAAGTGTCTGGCGTAGTTCTTAGATCGATTACTGCTGCTACACAGGCAGGTTATCAAGATGTAAGTGAGTTTGAACATGGTGTTCTAGTGAGCGCACGTGCACCTCTTAGGTAGCGATGAAGTTGGGATTTTCCTGTACGACCATTCCACGAGTGTACCGTTAATATTAGAAATCCGGTAAAACCTCAAATCTCCGATGTCGCTGCGGACGGAAAAAGATCCTGCAAGAAAGGGACCAACGACGACTGAACATACTTCCGCTCTGCAGCTGTAATGAAAAAAATACGAGCGTATCCACTGTCAGACCAACTGTGTGACTGAGTGAACAGTTTCTATCAAACACAACACGTCATTGTCAACCGAGGTATGTCTTCAGACACACAAGTAGCTTTGGCCGCTCCCCGAGGGAGTGTTACAGGACCACTACTTTTCACAATATATACATGTGACCCAATACGAGGGGCGTTTAATAAGTAATGCAACGTTTTTTTTTCCTGAAAGTAGGTTGTTTTTATTCGGGATTTCCCACTCTTTTGGCTACAAAACCCTTATTTTCAACATTCTCTCCGTTCAATGCCACGGCATTACGACACCTCACTGGGAAGTAGAATTACGTTAATAACTGCAGCTGCTAACAGGCGTTGATATACATCAACGGGGACAGGTGAAATTGCGTGCCCCGACCGGGACTCGAACCCGGGATCTTCTGTTTACATGTCAGACGCTCTATCCATCTGAGCCACCGAGGGCACAGAGGATAGCGCGACTGCAGGGACTACACTCCTGGAAATTGAAATAAGAACACCGTGAATTCATTGTCCCAGGAAGGGGAAACTTTATTGACACATTCCTGGGGTCAGATACATCACATGATCACACTGACAGAACCACAGGCACATAGACACAGGCAACAGAGCATGCACAATGTCGGCACCTTTCGCAGCAATGCAGGCTGCTATTCTCCCATGGAGACGATCGTAGAGATGCTGGATGTAGTCCTGTGGAACGGCTTGCCATGCCATTTCCACCTGGCGCCTCAGTTGGACCAGCGTTCGTGCTGGACGTGCAGACCGCGTGAGACGACGCTTCATCCAGTCCCAAACATGCTCAATGGGGGACAGATCCGGAGATCTTGCTGGCCAGGGTAGTTGACTTACACCTTCTAGAGCACGTTGGGTGGCACGGGATACATGCGGACGTGCATTGTCCTGTTGGAACAGCAAGTTCCCTTGCCGGTCTAGGAATGGTAGAACGATGGGTTCGATGACGGTTTGGACGTACCGTGCACTATTCAGTGTCCCCTCGACGATCACCAGTGGTGTACGGCCAGTGTAGGAGATCGCTCCCCATACCATGATGCCGGGTGTTGGCCCTGTGTGCCTCGGTCGTATGCAGTCCTGATTGTGGCGCTCACCTGCACGGCGCCAAACACGCATACGACCATCATTGGCACCAAGGCAGAAGCGACTCTCATCGCTGAAGACGACACGTCTCCATTCGTCCCTCCATTCACGCCTGTCGCGACACCACTGGAGGCGGGCTGCACGATGTTGGGGCGTGAGCGGAAGACGGCCTAACGGTGTGCGGGACCGTAGCCCAGCTTCGTGGAGACGGTTGCGAATGGTCCTCGCCGATACCCCAGGAGCAACAGTGTCCCTAATTTGCTGGGAAGTGGCGGTGCGGTCCCCTACGGCACTGCGTAGAATCCTACGGTCTTGGCGTGCATCCGTGCGTCGCTGCGGTCCGGTCCCAGGTCGACGGGCACGTGCACCTTCCGCCGACCACTGGCGACAACATCGATGTACTGTGGAGACCTCACGCCCCACGTGTTGAGCAATTCGGTGGTACGTCCACCCGGCCTCCCGCATGCCCACTATACGCCCTCGCTCAAAGTCCGTCAACTACACATACGGTTCACGTCCACGCTGTCGCGGCATGCTACCAGTGTTAAAGACTGCGATGGAGCTCCGTATGCCACGGCAAACTGGCTGACACTGACGGCGGCGGTGCACAAATGCTGCGCAGCTAGCGCCATTCGACGGCCAACACCGCGGTTCCTGGTGTGTCCGCTGTGCCGTGCGTGTGATCATTGCTCGTACAGCCCTCTCGCAGTGTCCGGAGCAAGTATGGTCTGTCTGACACACCGGTGTCAATGTGTTCTTTTTTCCATTTCCAGGAGTGTATCTCGCGCACGCCTTCCGCGAGACCCACATTCTCACCTTGTTTGTCCACGCACTGCTTATATGCTCGCATGGTACCACTCTACTGGTCGACGCCGGAGCCAACATCTTGCTGCATCAATAACATCCCCATCATCCACATACTGCATCCGTGGAGTGCATTCTTTTTTGGGTCAAACGGATGGGAGCCGGAAGGTACGAGTTCCGGGCTGTAGGGTGGATGAGGAAGAACAGGCCAGTGAAGTTTTCTGAGGGTCTCTCGAGTGCGCAGACTTGCGTCAGGCCTCCAATGGTCATGTTGAAGGAGAATGATGATGATGACGATGATGATGATGATGTTTGGTTTGTGGGGCGCTCAGCTGCGCGGTTATCAGCGCCTGTACAAAGTCCCAACTTTTGCTCAGTCCAAATGATGAGGACAACACGAACACCCAGTCATCTCGAGGCAGGTGAAAATCCCTGATCCCGCCGGGAATCGAACCCGGGACCCCGTGCTCGGGAAGAGAGAAAGCGACCGCGAGACCACGAGCTGCGGACATAGAAGGAGAAGTTTGTTTCCATTTTTGTAGTGACGAACACGATGAAGTAGTATGTTCAATTTTCTGAGGGTAGCACATTACACTTCCTAGTTAATTATTGCACCATGAGGGAAGATATCAAACAGAATAAGGTTTTAAGAATCGCAGAAGACCATCACCATGACTTCACCGCCTCAGCGTGCGGCTTTGAATTTTTTCTTCAGAGGAGAGGTGGTGCGGCGCCACTCCATGGATTGCCGTTCTGTTTCCTGTTCGAAGTGATGAAGCCGTGTTTTATCACCTGTGACGATCTTCGACAAAAATTGGCACGATCAGCCCCGTAACGTGCAAGCAATTCCGCGCAGGTGATCCTTCGTTGCTCTTTATGGTGTCTGTTAGGCGACGAGGAAACCAGTGGGCACCCACCTTTGCTTATCCCAACTCGTGGATGAGAGTATGCATGGGGGCTTAATTAAAAAGAAAGGATAAATCCAGTAGCTTTAGTAGCTGTGTGGCCGGTTACGAAGTTTCGTAACAGGTTGGCCCTGACTAGTATTAGCACACAATCTGACTGCATAAAATAAAAATAAAGAATGACAAGAAATTTCCATTAACACAATTGATTAAATAAGTCCCCTGCAACTATAAAAGCTACGAAACAACAAAGCACAAGTGTAACTGTTCTGTGTGTGGTAGTGTGACTCAACGTACATGTATCTGGCTCTGTTCTTCCTCAATAAGACAAGACATTTTAAACACCACTTACAATAAACTAATTGAAAAACCAGAAATACTATAATTGCACATAGAAACCAGAATTATAAGTCTAATACATGAACACGAGCCAGATGCTTTGTTGACTGAATCTGTGACCAAAAGGCATTGTCATTACAGAAATCTGTAATACTTTTTTTTTACCTCAATGTGTATTGACGAAAAATACTCTGTGATAATTGCAACATCTTCCACCTATACATTACACCAACCGAACAGCATCTGCTCTCTCGCCCAACAGAACAACAACTGCACTCGACATCTTCTGAACTACTACTGCCCTCGACAACCTGTGAACTACTACTGCACCAGTGGAGGCGGCGGAATAATAATCTTTGGCGCAATCTCTGGCGCTGTGACTCAGTGTAGCCACCTTTCAAGTGTCAGCACTACCAACAGAGAAGACCAGTTGAGCAGCGAATTGCTTGATTGGGATCCGTCGATGATCTCGACTGAGAGTGTCCACACGTTCCAGCATTGCAGGAGTCACAGCTGTGTGTGGCTGGCTGGTATGCAGGACATTGGACAGGTTTGCGCGACCTCGTTGCGATGATGACAGACGCTTCGCCCAACGACTAACCGTGCCAGGACTCTGAAGATATTCTGCAAGCGCTTATGAATACCTGCAACGCTCTGGTTTTCCGTTAAAAGAAACTCGGTGACAACTCTCTACTTGGAACGCAACTCCGTTATAGGCGCCATTTTGAAGGCTACACATAAAAACGTCACTTCTTGGAACATCAGGGAACTATAGGGGCTGAAGCTGTAATATTTCTCGACGTCCCACAGCAAATTCCGCCTTTTTCAACTGAAACTGGTCTCAAAAAAGCGTTGCATTAGTTACTGAACGCCTCGGAAAGTCCATGAGTCCTTGTGCGGTTGATGCTGTTGTATACGCGCAAGTCGCAACGCTAGAAAATTGTGGCTTAATGCAGGAAGACCGTTTATTGTACGATTATACGATTGCAGAAGAATCGCTGAAAGGACTCACTCACAAAAAGTATCTAGCAATATGCGTACGGAGGGAGTTAAAGTGGAACGACCACGAAAAATCTAATCGCCGCACACACCGGCAAAATGACCACTTTAGGCGGCCAAAATTTAAATGTGTTAAATAATATGTACATTTATACTTAGAAATGCTTCTGACCTTAGGGTTGATGTATGTTCAGACTTGACAAGATTCTGAAAGTACCTACCAACCTAAAACGTGATTTATAGGTAGCTAAAAATGAAAAAGTAGACTGAAAATCGAATTAGTATATTTTACTTAAAGTTTACAGACAGTAAGACAGTTAGTATATCTCATCATAATCATCCATTGTTCCGTCGTCGTCGTCGTCATCATCATCATCATCATCATCAATCATCATCATCCATTGTTTCTTCGTCACCATTATCTTCAAGCATTTTCACAACAGATCCTTCTAACATTAACAGTACCTCCTTAGGAAAGGGTTTTCTTTCTTTAATGTGCCTCCTCCTCTTGGACGCAATGATAGGATCTGAAGCTATCCGCATTCAGTGGACAATATCGGTATTGGTATGCATTCTTGAAGTTTTCCTTGCATGAAAAAGTCTTTAACCTTTATATTCTTTCTGACTAGATTCCAAGACATCTTCTGAAAAAAGCCCCACAGGCAAAGGTAGTTCCTTTATTATGTCTGCACCATGTATTAGTAGCTTGTGCACAGATGCACTCATTTTGTACCACTTGTACGTTTCTAAACAGATTTTTGCTGTTTCGAGGCAATAATTTTTAAAATTACTGTAATTAACATTAAATCCGCAAGACAAAACGCTTAGTATGTTTGCAAATCTTTGTATAATTTTGAGCTCTAGACCTGTTAAAGCCGCAGATTCCGTGGGCTCTGCAAAACATTTTCTTGCAGTATTCCCGTCATTGGAGTTACCTCCTCCTTGCATGGGCTGGTCTACCACTAATCCCATTTCACTATAGAATTTTGTGGTTATTTCTTCTTTTTATATATTCTTTGGCTTCTTTACCTCTTGCTTCCCACTGCTTCAGTTCCAATTTATATGGTATATGTAACAAGTACTCGTAACATCTGAGGTATCAGTGTAAAACAGGTATCCCAAACTTAAATAAACTAGTCGTAGACTACTTTTTTTGCAGAAGTAAGTCAAGGTTGTTGAGTTCTTTGGGTGTTGCCTTGCACACATTACACGCTTGTGTTGACAAAGTGTCAGTGAGCACACTACACGTTTTCCCGTCCACCATTTTACGTACAGCACGATGCTTAAATGTGTAAGATTTATCCTAAAGGGTCACCTCAGTTGGCTGCAAACTTGATATTTGTTCCTCAATTGCTTCCTAATGGAGTTTTACTGATTCCTTTGTCGCCTTTTCAATCTGCAGGCGAATGATGCGATTATATCTCGACGAAGAAGGACTCGGGTTTTGCCAGAAAATCTGTTTACCATTCGTTGTGACCTCTGATTTTTGCAATGGAACTATAGCACATAGAATTATGTTGGTATCTCCATACAGCGAGTTGCTGGCAACACATTGTTTGTAAATGGAATGTCCACCACTACCGTCAAGGCCCCACTTGTAGATGAAATCAATCGCTGTGTTTGCTGTGTGATCGTTGTGTAACAGAAGTACATACTGCTGTACATGAGCAAGTAGTTTGATTGTGTGCTCCAAAATATCTTGAACTGCAATTTGCACTTCGGTCTCCGTGATTGTTATGTGACTCGGGTAACATTGCTTCTTTGTTTGTGCTATGACATTATAGGGTGGATATACGTTCGCGCCTCGATATTTCGCCCCTTTTTGCCAATGAATGTAATCTTCTCTTCCCATGTCAGAGTCAATAATGAGCGCTAAGGCTTCTTCGGGTGGGTAAGGCTTCATAACCGAATATCATGGCTTTTCGTGCATGTGTTTCATGCGTTTGTATCTGCGAGGGCTTGTGGTTAGGGCTAAGTTTACTACTTGTGCAGCTGTTCTTTTCCCACGCTTCTTAAGGATGCTTTGAGCAGCAGTACACAAAACCTCTGGGGTTGACTCAGCAATAATTGGTTGTATTAACAGAATCTTCCGTCGGTTCTTGGTAGAACAACATTATAATAATAAATGAAAAGCACCAGTTTGCTTTTGTTCTACAATATTATTTTTATTGCTAACCGGTTTTCGGCTTACAAGGCCATCTTCAGGCATTTACTGAGTATTATCACGAAAGAAGTTAAATGTTAGCAGACAACACTGGAAGAGAAATAACACATCTAGAGTGAAGTAGAAACATACAGTGAGTAACATCTTTGCAATGAAATAGTAAAAACTGAACAGTACATAAATAACAATGGAGTTGACAGGAAAACCTTTAGCACAATATAAGAATAACATGCCTACATAACGGTATCTATTGATAAACAAAACTATTGAAATAAGATAAACTTAGTACTAGGCAAGGCTGCATCAAGAGGTATGAAACATGGAGAGTGATACACAACCAATTAAAAAAGAAGAGCCAGTTGTCAATGTAAATACAGAATACACGAAGAACTTAAGCTACATCAATACGATAAACAGAAATTAATAAATGCAGGAAAATTGAGGTGTTTGAGGGAACCTACAGTTTGAGAGTGTGGTGGTACTGCATTTTAACATTAACTTTATAATCAAAGCAGTGGCTGTATACCAGTTTACATTAAATAAATGAGCAAAGTAAAATATGAACAGTATTTGATGAGACAACTACAAGGGGAGTTAAACATGGACAGTAATACAAGTACAAGTTAAAAGCAAACCCTTAACTATTGAAACTACAGCATATGTGGAATTCAAAGACAACTGCAACAAATAAAACAACTTAATGACTACAGGAAAATGGGAATATGTAGGAAGAGAGGGTGTGGGAAGTAATGAACAACAAAGATGATTATATGAAGTTTAGGAGAGGGGAAGTGTTGAGTTGTGTCTGGTCATTTAGGATGAGATCTGGACTGTGAGCAAGATGTTTGTTAATTTCCAGGGCTTCCAGCAGGTTGAGTTTATGTCCTTTGTTTGCTAAGTGAAGTACTTGGGACACTGGCTGGTAGTTGTGACCCTCACTCAGTACATGCTCAGCAAATGCAGAGTCTGAATTCTGCAACCTCCAGCTGCGTTCATGTTCAGCCAGCCTAGTTGATATGTCTCTGCCTGACTGACCAACGTAAAATTTGTCACAATCAGAACAGGTGATTTTGTATACCCCACTGTTGGCTAATAACTGGATCTTATCTTTGCTATTAAAAAGACACTGGGCTGTAGTGTTCCTGACAGTAGGAAACCCTATACTTGCAGGATTTCAGTGCTTTGGCTATAGTCTGTGATATCTTACCTAGAAATGGTAGAGTACACCATTTCTTGCAGACAGTGGATGGGGAAGCAGGTGGGGCATAGAGGAGGGGTATAATTTTCCGTTTTTGTTTCGTGTGCAAGATGTGGTCAATAAGAACTGGATTGTAGCCATTGGCTGAGGCAATAAATTTTATTGTATCTAACTCTGCTTTAAAATCATCTCTGGACATGGGGATGGATATGAGACGGTGTACCATTGAGTGGAAAGCTGCATGTTTGTGAGCTATGGGGTGTTGTGAGCAAGAAGGTATTACTGTGTCTGTAGTTGTTGTTTTTCTGTAAATTTTGAAACAATGTGTGTGTGTGTAATGATGTCAATGGTGAGATCTAAGAAGTTTATGGATTTGTTGCCAATTTCCATAGTGAACTGGATATTTTTATGTTGACCGTTTAGGTTTTTCAAGAATGTGTTGAGTTGTCTTGTAGTACCAGTCCACATACACAGGACATCATCTACATATCTAAACCAGTATTTGATGTTTGCACTCAAAGGTTCTGTTTTTAGAAAATTTTGTTCAAAATGGTCCATAAATATTTCAGCCAACAGTGGACTAAGAGGGGAACCCATAGCTAAGCCATCTAATTGTTTATAAAGAGTGCCTTGGAACTGGAAATAGTTCTGTGCAAGGCAGGTCTGTGTGGCAAGTCTCAAGTCATTCAATTCCACAGGATTGACATTAGACTTGTGCATCAGCTCTGTCAGAATGTCTATACATTCTACTACTGGTATGTTAGAAGTCTAATGTCAATCCTGTGGAATTGAATGACTTGAGACTTGCCACACAGACCTGCCTTGCACAGAACTATTTCCAGTTCCAAGGCACCCTTTATAAACAATTAGATGGCTTAGCTATGGGTTCCCCTCTTAGTCCACTGTTGGCTGAAATATTTATGGACCATTTTGAACAAAATTTTCTAAAAACAGAACCTTTGAGTGCAAACATCAAATACTGGTTTAGATATGTAGATGATGTCCTGTGTATGTGGACTGGTACTACAAGACAACTCAACACATTCTTGAAAAACCTAAACGGTCAACATAAAAATATCCAGTTCACTATGGAAATTGGCAACAAATCCATAAACTTCTTAGATCTCACCATTGACATCATTACACACACACACATTGTTTCAAAATTTACAGAAAAACAACAACTACAGACACAGTAATACCTTCTTGCTCACAACACCCCATAGCTCACAAACATGCAGCTTTCCACTCAATGGTACACCGTCTCATATCCATCCCCATGTCCAGAGATGATTTTAAAGCAGAGTTAGATACAATAAAATTTATTGCCTCAGCCAATGGCTACAATCCAGTTCTTATTGACCACATCTTGCACACGAAACAAAAACGGAAAATTATACCCCTCCTCTATGCCCCACCTGCTTCCCCATCCACTGTCTGCAAGAAATGGTGTACTCTACCATTTCTAGGTAAGATATCACAGACTATAGCCAAAGCACTGAAATCCTGCAAGTATAGGGTTTCCTACTGTCAGGAACACTACAGCCCAGTGTCTTTTTAATAGCAAAGATAAGATCCAGTTATTAGCCAACAGTGGGGTATACAAAATCACCTGTTCTGATTGTGACAAATTTTACGTTGGTCAGTCAGGCAGAGACATATCAACTAGGCTGGCTGAACATGAACGCAGCTGGAGGTTGCAGAATTCAGACTCTGCATTTGCTGAGCATGTACTGAGTGAGGGTCACAACTACCAGCCAGTGTCCCAAGTACTTCACTTAGCAAACAAAGGACATAAACTCAACCTGCTGGAAGCCCTGGAAATTAACAAACATCTTGCTCACAGTCCAGATCTCATCCTAAATGACCAGACACAACTCAACACTTCCCCTCTCCTAAACTTCATATAATCATCTTTGTTGTTCATTACTTCCCACACCCTCTCTTCCTACATATTCCCATTTTCCTGTAGTCATTAAGTTGTTTTATTTGTTGCAGTTGTCTTTGAATTCCACATATGCTGTAGTTTCAATAGTTAAGGGTTTGCTTTTAACTTGTACTTGTATTACTGTCCATGTTTAACTCCCCTTGTAGTTGTCTCATCAAATACTGTTCATATTTTACTTTGCTCATTTATTTAATGTAAACTGGTATACAGCCACTGCTTTGATTATAAAGTTAATGTTAAAATGCAGTACCACCACACTCTCAAACTGTAGGTTCCCTCAAACACCTCAATTTTCCTGCATTTATTAATTTCTGTTTATCGTATTGATGTAGCTTAAGTTCTTCGTGTATTCTGTATTTACATTGACAACTGGCTCTTCTTTTTTAATTGGTTGTGTATCACTCTCCATGTTTCATACCTCTTGATGCAGCCTTGCCTAGTACTAAGTTTATCTTATTTCAATAGTTTTGTTTATCAATAGATACCGTTATGTAGGCATGTTATTCTTATATTGTGCTAAAGGTTTTCCTGTCAACTCCATTGTTATTTATGTACTGTTCAGTTTTTACTATTTCATTGCAAAGATGTTACTCACTGTATGTTTCTACTTCACTCTAGATGTGTTATTTCTCTTCCAGTGTTGTCTGCTAACATTTAACTTCTTTCGTGATAATACTCAGTAAATGCCTGAAGATGGCCTTGTAAGCCGAAAACCGGTTAGCAATAAAAATAATATTGTAGAACAAAAGCAAACTGGTGCTTTTCATTTATTAATAATTGGTTGCACTATTCTTCGTTTTGATCGTTGAGAGCTCTCTTCAAAAGATATTGCAGGTCTTCCTCTGGGTTTTTTCACATGTAAATCTTTGTTTGAGGTTGTAGTGCTTAGAGCTGGCAAGACCAAGTCGTTTTTTAACCATTCTGAATTGGATTTGGTAAATCTTTCCATATTCCAATTGGATTTTTTCCACTTTTGTAGCAATTTTGAGACAAACACTTTTAAAATTGACTTAATTTTACATACACTGTCTTTTGACTGTTTATATTCATTAAATTTATCCAATATGTGAGTCATTAATCGTTCTATACACTTAGACTGTGATTGTTCGTAAAAGTTCTCCTTTTTTCACACTAAAACTAGATCCATTTTCGTCATATTTAATTCCGAGTGACTTCGTCCACTACGACTACCTGTAAAGAAAAGAGTCTAGTGTCACAATGCGTTGGTTTGAATTCCTAGAATTTACAATACTAATAGTCAACAAATGCACAAGTGCACGTAAATATATAGGATAGAAAGCGGTACTAAGCGAAAATTTTTTTGAAAGTCTAAGGAAAAATATTTTTTTATAAATTCGTCATTTACTATTAACAAGGGTAAAAAAATGAATTGTAACGTTGTCTATTCAATGAACACACCTGTGGCTTCCACCTCCATGATAAATATTGAGATTTTCGCATGAGATGATCAAAAAATTCACGTTATCATACTTTCGAGTTTCGAATGCAGCTTGCCTGTCAGACCCTCACACGCCTTTATTATTAACATAACTAAGGATATTTTACGGCAGTGCTATGGACCAGTTACCTGAGGTGAAGAATACAAGGACGTTTAGACCTAATCAATCGATTTTTTGCCGCCTAAAGTGGTCATTTGGCCGTGTGTGCGCCGGTAAGGCAGATACCAGACTGAAATACATTGGAAGAATACAAAGAATCTCGTTCGCCGCAATACTTGAATATTGCTCGCCAGTCTGGGATCTGTACTAGACAGTACTGATACAGGAAATAGAGAATATAGAAAGAAGAGCAAAACTTTCCGTTACAGGTTCATTTAGTAAGTGCGAAATTGGAACAGAGTTGTTCAGTCAACTCCAATGAGAGACGGTGCACGAGAGGCGCTGTGCATCAAATTGTTCAAATTATGATAGCATACGATCCTAGAAGCCAGTATATTACGTGCTACTACGTACACCTCGCGTAAAGTTTAAGAAGTTTAGAGAGATTGGAGCCCACACGGAGGCTTACCAACAACCGTTCCACCCACGGACCATTCGAGACTCTAACAAGAAACTGGGGAAATGACTGTGGTTCGCAAAGTACCCTCCGCGACACACCGTGAGGTGCCTTGCAAAGTATGTGGATGTAGATTTAGATCACTGTTGTTAATTTAAAAATTTTATACCTTCGCTATCTAGTCAGTCTGTGATGATACATTTACCTAGCCTGGTTGTAACGACGGTTCGAATTACGAGCAATGATCACATTGCTTCCTTTTTCAATGAGCCGCGATGTGAACAATATTGTTCTTTCCTCCGATGTTGTTGGTGCCTTTCTGTTTTAAGGTATGCACGAAGGTCAGTCCAAAAGAAACGTAAAACATTTTTTCAAAAAACCAACTTTTGCTAAACATCTTTGTTATTCACTGCGGTCATAGAAGCATTTTTCCTGCTTCTATTCAAATTTAATTCTATCTTTCTCCGCAAGTCGCGCTGTCGCAGCACTCCGTCAAGACGGCTGCTGCCCCTGATGTTGTCTGGAGCAACGTGTTAGTAAAGTGTTTCTGTGTTATGTGCACGTGACACACATTCACAAGCGACTGAAGAAGGTATACGGGGATGACACAGATGATTTTTGTGCAGTTAGTCGTTGGGCCAGCAGATTATCTGATGAATGTGGGCAAGTGCAGCGGCAGAACGAGACAATGCGCAACGTACTGACAAAGTGATTTTTGGCTGACACACACATAACAGTGAAGGAACTGTCAGTCCGAGTGGGAGTAGCAGGTGCGAGTTTATGCATAATATTGAAACATTGGAAGCTGAGAAAGGTGGGTTCGACGTGATGAACTTCTTTTCCAAGATCGCTAGTAATGGAAGCTGAGAAAGGTGGGTTAGACATGATGAACTTCTTTTCCAAGATCGCTAATAATAAGCCTTGTTCTCGATAACCGGTCTTCAGATCTCGACAGACAGGTTATAGCATTTTTCTTGAAATAGCAGCAAGAACACTCTTTCTCAAGAATTAGCGGGTACGTGACAAACTTGAACGATGATGCATCGGCGTGTCAAAATTAAAACATATAGCCTACAGGGTGGTCCATTGATCGTGACAAGGCCAAATATGTCACGAAATACGCATCAAACTAAAAAATTACAAAGAACGAAACTTGTCTAGCTTGAAGGGGCAAACCAAATGGCGCTATGGCTGGCCCGCTAGATGGCGCTGCCATAGGTCAAACGGATGTCAACTGCGTTTTTTTAAATAGGAACCCCCATTTTTTATTACATATTCGTGTAGTACGTAAAGAAATATGAATGTTTTAATTGGACCACTTTTTTCGCTTTGTGATAGATGGTGCTGTAATAGTCACAAATATATGGCTCACAATTTTAGACAAACAGTTGGTAGCAGGTAGGTTTTTCACATTAAAATACAGAACGCAGGTACGTTTGAAAATTTTATTTCGGTTGTTCGAATGTGATACAAGTACCTTTGTGAACTTATCATTTCTGAGAACGCATGCTGTTACGACGTGATTTCCTGTATATACCACATTAATGCAATAAATGCTCAAAATGATGTCCGTGAACCTCAATGCATTTGGCAATACATGTGACGACATTCCTCTCAACAGCGAGTAGTTCGCCTTAATGTACGCATTTGTATTGACAATGCGCTGACGCGTGTTATCAGGCGTTGTCGGTGGACCACGATAGCAAATATCCTTCAACTTTCCCCACAGAAAGAAATCCGGGGACGTCAGGTCCGGTGAACGTGCGGGCCATGGTATGGTGCTTCGACGACCAATCCACCTGTCATCAAATATGCTATTTAATACCGCTTCAACAGCACGCGAGCTATGTGCCGGACATCTGTCATGTTGTAAGTACATTACCATTCTTTCATGGAGTCAAACATCTTGCAGTCACATCGGTAGAACATTACGTAAGGAATCAGGATACATTGCACCATTTAGATTGCCATGGGGGCCAGTTATCCTTCCTCCCATAATGCCGCACCATACATTAACCCGCCAAGGTCGCTGATGTTCCACGTGTCGCAGCCGTCGTGGGTTTTCCGTTGCCCAATAGTGCATATTATGCTGGTTTACGTGACCGCTGTTGATGACTGACGCTTCGTCGCTAAGTAGAACGCGTGCAAAAAATCTGTCTTCGTCCCGTAATTTCTCTTGTGCCCAGTGGCAGAACTCTACACGACGTTCAAAGTCGTCGCCATGCAATTCCTGGGGCATTGAAATATGGTACGGGTACAATCGATGTTGACGTAGCATTCTCAACACCGACGTTTTTGAGATTCCCGATTCTCGCGCAATTTGTCTGCTACTGATGTGCGGATTAGCCGCGACAGCAGCTAAAACACCTACTTGGGCATCATCATTTGTTGCAGGTCGTTGTTGACGTTTCGCACTTGGCTGAACGCTTCCTGTTTCCTTAAATAACGTACCTATCGGGCGAACGGTCCG
Source organism: Schistocerca americana (assembly GCF_021461395.2). Taxonomy (NCBI): domain Eukaryota; kingdom Metazoa; phylum Arthropoda; class Insecta; order Orthoptera; family Acrididae; genus Schistocerca; species Schistocerca americana. The sequence continues at coordinate 961,373,848 of NC_060121.1, read as the reverse complement.
GACACTTGGATGATGTCAATGGTTCAAATAGCTCTGAGCACTATGGGACTTAACATCTGTGGTCATCAGTCGCCTAGAACTTAGAACTACTTAAACCTAACTTACCTAAGGACATCGCACACATCCACGCCCGAGGCAGGATTAGAACCTGCGACCGTAACGGTCGCGCGGCTCCAGACTGTAGCGCCTAGAACCGCTCGGCCACAGAGGTCGGCCTATATTCGCTTCAGACAGCGCGGTTTTGATATGGGTCTCTGTTACTTCTATACTATTTTCTCCGCTCGGCCGGCTGGATGATGTCGTCCAGGATACCGAGCAGCATACATAGCACACGTCGTTGGGCATTTTGATCACAATACCCATTCATCAACAAGATATCGACCTTTTGAAAAATTGGTAAAAGGCCCATTTTAACACGGCTAATGTATCACGAAGCAAATACCGTCCGCACTGGCGGAATGTTAAGTGATACCACGTACGTATACGTTTGTGACTATTACAGCGCCATCTATCCCAAAGCGAAAAAAGTGGTCCAACTAAAACATTCATATTTCTTTACGTACTACTCGAATATGTAATAAAAAATGGGGGTTCCTATTTAAAAAAAAAACGCAGTTGATATCCGTTTGACCTATGGCAGCGCCATTTAGCGGGCCAGCCATAGCGCCATTTGGTTTGCCCCTTCAAGCTAGACGAGTTTCGTTCTTTGTAATTTTTTCTTGAGATATTTGGCCATGTCACTATCAATGGACCACCCTGTATATGTTTTGATTTTGACACGCCGAAGCATCATCCTTGAAGTTTGTCACGTACCCGCTAATTCTTGAGAAAGAGTCTTCTTGCTGCTATTTTAAGAAAAATGCTATAACCTGTCTGTCGAGATCTGAAGACCGGTTATCGAGAATAAGGCACCACATACATCTGTTTTGTTACCGAAACCGGTAATCTAGAATAAAGGTAATTATTAGCGATCTCGGCAAAGAAGTTTATCTTCTCTAATCTGCTATCACAGAACGCCCCTTGCGGCTCAAAATGACTAAACTAAAAGAGAAAGGCGGGGTTACAGACAATTTTGACCGATGCTCGCAAAGAAACATGGAAGACAGTGAACAGCGAAATTTCGCACAGTGTCAGTAATCTGGAGATGACTTCTTTGTAAGAATTATGACGGGAGACGCTACATGGTGAAATCACGTTGAACCGAGACGAAACGGCAGAGGATGGAAACGCATCATGCAAACTCGCCAAACGAGAAGTAATTCAAAACTGAGCCTTCAGTAGGAAAGGTATGGCTAACATGTTTTTTGATGCAGAAGGCGTGTGGCCTATAGACGTCAACCACTACCGATTTTGACGCGTATGTGGGGAAACCTTTAAAATCTTCATGCTAGAATGTCTCCAGATCGACAACATATGTAAAAACATAATGTTTTGATGTTGCTTTTTAAAGCCTGGCCCCACTTCAGTGACAAACCCAGCACAGTGCTGTGTCAGCACAGCATGGAATTCAACTTTTACACAACGACACAAGCTCAGCACAATAGGCTGTGGGGTGGTGGGACTCGACCAACTGACACATCAGGCAATCACCATCGACAGTTGCACTGAACATTTATTTGGCACATTTAAACAAGACAAATAACAAATAAAACCATTAACACATTTTTAAAATTATCATTTATGTGAGAGCAATTTCAAAATTTAAACATTCATAAACCACGGCTCTTATGGGCTATTACACATTTAGTGAAATGAGTTAAAAATTACTTACTCAAAAACTATGACCAACCTGAAGAACACTTTACTAAAATTTAACGAGGAAATGTAGCCTTTCGTTACTGCCGTGATTGGTATTACCAAGGTGATTCAGAGTACAGGCAACAACAAATCAGATACCATGACACACAACCACGTTACTTAAATGGCAGGCACCCTACAATGTAGGATGTAAAATATAAAATTTCATATGACCAAGAAACCTCGTGGGATTCAAGAATATTACGCCTAGAAGTGGACGCCCGCCCACTCAGCTGTTTCCAATACAGGCTCGGCAAGCACCCCCAAAATGGAGCAGCAACGGTCGCGAATAGGCACGAAAAATCCCAGAACTAGTGGCTATCTACAACAGATTGACATCTGCCTTAAGTAACTAGAAACATAACGATTCATTACAGTATTCATTAATAGACTCAGTTTCAAACTATTTAAACACACAATAACAACTGGCCTCTCAGTAACTTGTAAGAATTTATGAAACTACTCATTCAGAGTTAGACACGTGTCTCTCAGACGCACGCCGTGGTCCCGCGGTTAGCGTGAGCAGGTGCGGAACTAGAGGTCCTTGGTTGAAGTCTGGCCTCGAGTGAAAAGTTTAATTTTTTATTTTCAGACAATTATCAAAGTTCAGGCACTCACACATAATCAACTTCGCTCCTCAAAATTCCAGGACATGTTCAGATTTGATTGGACATATGCAGGGTTTGACGGTCTACACAAGGAAAAATTTGAAAACGTAAAAAACATATCTTTTGACAGAGCACAGGGAAAAGTGTGCGAATGTGAGACTTTTGGATTCATTTGTTGCAGTTTATGTGACAAACTCTTATGTTTTCATCACTTTTTTGGGAGTAATTATGACATCCACAAGAAAACCTAAATCAGGCAACGTAGAAGAATCTTTTTACCCATTCGCCAAGTGTACAAGTTAGGTGGGTCGACAACATATTCCTGTCATGTGACCCACATGCCGTCACCAGTGTCGTATAGAATATATCAGACGTGTTTTCCTGTGGAGGAATCGGTTGACCTATGACCTTGCGATCGAAAGTTTTCGGTTCCCATTGGAGAGGCACGTCCTTTCGTCTACTAATCGCACGGTTTTGCGGTGCGGCCGCAAAACACCGACACTAAACTTATTACAGTGAACAGAGAGGTCAATGAACGAAAGGACAGATCATAACTTTGCTAAAATAAAGAAAAGTTTTTCGCTTGAGGAGAGACTTGAACCAAGGATCTCTCGTTCCGCAGCTGCTCACGCTAACTACGGGACCACGGCGCTCCTTGTCTCAGTATGTCCATGATTTTGCATATCTTCGCGTGGACTACTCAGTTTGTATATTTTGCTTATTTTTTTATAGTTCCACACAACTTCTTCCTGTTTTCTCGATTGATCTGTGTTCGGTTTTTCAAGGCCTATCCACTATGCCAACTTATAACTAAATCTGAGGGGGGTGCGATGGGGAGGTTCCCTTGTAAGCATTTTGCAATTAACACATTCGACGACAGACTCAGTAGGAGTAACAACAGCGGGCCAAGAAAATGAAGCCTACAGCACTGAACCCAGTAGTCGATTCCGGCCACATTTTACAGCACAAGCAAGTCCCTCACCCTCTTGCTTGTTCGACAGAGCCTGCCGCCGCAGATCCCGGTACCAGGAGATATGCACGAAGCGAAATACACTAACGGCTTCCCAGTAACGCGACTGCTTCCACGCCGGCGATATTTGCTACGGCGCCGTCAGCCAGGTAAACAGCCCCTTTTAGATGTGCTCTTCCTGCTGCGTCGCACGGCGCCTGTACTGTCCGCCAGACTTCCCAAACGACGTTACTGCTAGGCGTTCCAAAGCAAAATCCTCGCTACTTGCTAGAGCTTACCCCTCGCTCGCCGATCGGCCCGATAGGTGGCGCCACCGCGCGCTCTGCGCACAACCCCGGTAAGATGACCCACACCGGCGGCGGGAATATCGCTGATCGAGGACAACAATGAAAATTTCACTCTACAGGCCTGAGCTGGTACCATGTTATTAACACTTCTTCCGTAAACTGAACGATTCCTTTCGTAGGACGAAAGATAATAACTTCTACATCTACATACGTACTCCGCAATCCACCATACGGTGCGTGGCGGAGGGTACCACGTACCACAACTAGCATCTTCTCTCCCTGTTCCACTCGCAAACAGAAAGAGAGAAAAATGACGGCCTATATGCCTCTTACGAGCCCTAATTCCCTCATCTTATCTTTGTGGTATAAAACGTCCCCTTAGAAAAATTAGTGAATTACGGTACTGGTAAACCCCTGAATTACAGTACTGGTAAACCCCTTACGTTATTTGATTTTCAAACAGCTGAGCAAAACTGAACGTACTCAGACATTTCTCTCTTTACTTACTCTGATCATCACTAAACTGAGACAATATTTTTAGCGCAACGCAATCTGACTTTCAATAATCTCTACAAAAGAATGGCCCTGACTAACAATAACCTACACCTTTCACAAATAACTTACCTCACAAAAATCTTCGTTACTCGAACTACTGCAATACAGCGAACGCCAATACTGCCAGCTAAATAAAAGATTCAAACTACTGAAGGGATTAACTACTGATAGGCATAGTTAGCAAATGAAAGATTTTGATAAAGAACAAACAATGTATTTACCTTATTGGTGTTCAAAAGTCATTATATATATATATATATATATATATATATATATATATATATATATATATATATATATATATATCAGTTCATGAAATCCAGTCTTACAAATTTACTGTCTCTGATGGACACACGTCCACATCATTCGCTCTCAAAACTCCGCCATCTCTCTCCCCACATCCACCACTGCTGGCGGCTCACCTCCAACTGCGCAACGCTACGCGCTGTTAACATCCAGCTGCCCAACACTACAATAGCAAACAACAATGCAAACCAGCCACAGACTGCACACAGCACAGTCAGTGATTTTCATATAGAGCGCTACATGGCGTTACCAACATAAAAACCTAAACAGCCTACTTACAGTCGTCTTTCCGCGAAATATAAGTTGGCGACGGTAAAATTGTATTGCAGCCTCAAATGCTGGTTCACTAAATTTCCTCAACAGCGATTCACGAAACGAACGCCTCCTTTCCTCCAGAGACTCCTACCCGAGTTCCTAAAGCATTTCCGTAACACTCGCGTGATGATCAAACCTACCAGTAACAAATCTAGTAGCCCGCCTCTGAATTGCTTCTATGTCCTCCCTCAATCCGACCTCATAGGGATCCCAAATGCTCGAGCAGTACTGAAGAATAGGTCGTATTAGTGTTTTATAAGCGGTCTCCTTTACAGATGAACCACATCTTCCCAAAATTCTACCAATGAACCGAAGACGGCTACCCGTCTTCCCCACAACTGCCATTACATGCTTGTCCCACTTCATATCGCTCTGCAATGTTACGCCCAAATATTTAATCGACGTGACTGTGTCAATCGCTACACTACTAATGGAGTATTCAAACATTACGGGATTCTTTTTCCTATTCATCTGCATTAATTTACATTTATCTATATCTAGAGTTAGCTGCCATTCTTTACACCAACCGCAAATCCTGTCCAAGTCATCTTGTATTCTCCTACAGTCACTCAACGACGACACCTTCCCGTACACCACAGCATCATCAGCAAACAGCCGCACATTGCTATCCACCCTACCCAAAAGATCATTTATGTAGATAGAAAACAACAGCGGACCTACCACACTTCCCTGGGGCACTCCAGATGATACCCTCACCTCCGATGAACATTCATCATCGAGGACAACGTAATGGGTTCTATTACATAAGAAGTCTTCGAGCCACTCACATATTTGTGAACCAATCCCATATGCTCGTACCTTAGTTAGGAGTCTGCAGTGGAGCACCGAGTCAAACGCTTTCCGGGAGTCAAGGAATATGGCATCCGTCTGATACCCTCCGTCCATGGTTCGCAAGATATCATGTGAAAAAAGGGCGAGTTGCGTTTCCCAGGAGCGATGCTTTCTAAAAATCTTCATACTTCCGTGTGAAGGTTACTAAACGACACATCAGATGTGCCAGTCCTGTCTCGTATCGCCCAGATGTACAATCCTCAGTTTCACGATAGAGTAAGACAGTTGAGAGGAACGGGAATTATGAGGAAAACTGATACTTACGAATGTATAAACATACTGTAAAAAAAAATCAAAGCTATGGAAAATAAACGCGATGCTCAAAAAACATATGCACTTCTTTTGGAGTGGATCTCGTAATTAGCTTAAAGCGTTATCCAGAGCAGAGATATCTGATACACTTTCGCTATCATAGTTCGAGTTCAATGAATATCGCGATGGCCTTGAACAGTGAGTGCAGACGCCATCTACTGGAGCGTATCTGATTGTTCTATCCTGTACAAGCAGGAAATCAACTGATTATCTTGGCTTTTGAGATGAAGCAGGTGCTGCTTTTCTCAGTTTTATCCACAGAGTTCTAGTTGTTGGGTGAGTACAGTGAGAGACACCTGTTAAGTGTTGCCAGCTACCGCTGCCACAGGCACTGCGAGCACACACATTTCGTCATGCTGCGTGCGGGCCTTCGGAGACAGCTCCTAGCTATCGCTAGCGGTAAGAAAACACATTCTTTGATCATTTATATTACTAATGGTTTTGTATGCACGTCCTTATGGATTCAGCAAGCAGATATTCTCTTAACCCTAGAACGCCCAAGCCTTTTCTTCTAACTTCTTGGATGCCTAAGGGGGGGGGGGGGGGGGCCTTGGCGAGCCCACAGGTATTAAATATGTTTACTGACGAAAAATTACAACTTTCAAAATGGTTTATGTACTTAAACTTCAGGCATCGGTTTATAAATGTAGTTAATTGTTATAAATATTGGACTGAGTGAATAAAAAATTGACATATTACAATACAAAATACAGATGTGTTCATATACAATAGACTACTCTGAGTCCTTAACTCCAAGGCAAGAGACACACTTCACAATTTTTCTGAATGTGTGTTACACACATGTTTATGACACTGTCCACAATACTGTTTTGGTTTACTTAGATTGTTGTACTTCTGCTTCTTTGTTTTAGCTTTTCTTACACAAATACGGCACTGACCTTTCCCTGCAGGAGGCTGATGTGCTTCTGTTGTCACTTCTTTGATTTTCTTTTGTAGAATAGTCTCCATTGATTGAACGATTTGGTTAGATAACCCTCTTGAATTGGCACTTCTTTCTTCTACCTGCAATTTCACTAGTTCCATCCCAGCTTGCAGAAGATAAAGTTTCCATTTGTTGTGTTTCTTTTCATTCCATCTTGGATGTTGCTGGATGAATATGGTGGATGCATGGATGGCACAAATGTCGATGAGAGATTAGAATACAGATAGAGGCCATATCTTTGTTCCCCTCTTACAGGTGTACATAAGCGCCATTTGATCAATGGTATCAATTCCACCTGTAGTGGAATTATAATATGCATTTATCTCTGTTGTATTCTTCTCTCCTACAACAGTGCGTTGTTGACAACATCAGTAAGTTTTTACTTGGTTTCGTTTTTTCTGTGTTGGACACCAAAGTTACTGGAGGCCTACGTATTGGGAACTGCACTAACTCACTGCAAGTTTACAAGATAAATAACAGCTGACTGACATCAACAATCACTTCCTCTGAAAGTAAACCGATTGTTGTGAATATCAAGAATGCCAACCAACAAGAAACTAACTTGCTTTGTAGTAGAGATGAGAAATACGAAATCCTACTAAGGGAAATTTTCTATAGCATGAAAGCCTAAGGGAGGGGGGGGGGGGGGGTTGTTGGACCCATAATAAGTTTATTTATTTTTCCTTTCAAATCAGGATTTTTCTGTAAGATATATTGACACTAACGTTTTACAAAACAACCAACAAACAATAACTCAAAGGGAATATGTAGTATGTAAGTTACTTGGGCAAAAGCAGGGGACATAAAAAAATTGTAGGTTCAACGAACCCCCCCCCCCCCCTTAGGCGTCCTAGGGTTAAATAACTTTTCCATAAAGTGGGAGAAAATCTCGTTAAATTGTCGGTAGCCTAACTTCTTGCCGAGGGTGCACTGTATTTTGATAACTATGTCCTTCCCTGTATCAACCTGCAACGCTGGGGCCACATCTGATATTTCTCTACCGCTCATCATTCTGTCCTTTCATTCACGTGAGTAGGAGTTTCCTTTAACGCCCCAGCATCACCTGAACCCTAGGAAACAAATGTCGTGTACTGCCCCTGTTTGAGAAGTGTATGAAGACTGGTGTCCTTCAATTTGTCAAATGTTTTCGTTTCTGTGGTAACCTGGAGCATTTTCTCACTGTTTATTTATTCGGGAATGCTTAACATCCATTGGTATTACGCTGCCTGGGATCTCATAACTTGTTGCATCAAATGCCCTCTATAATTTATGTTACATTTTCTAATAAAGTTCACGATGGATGTAGAACATTCGATGTCTTCCCATCTTCGACGTCATTGTCCGCCGAAAAGCAAATGGGTGTCTCAGCAATTGTGTTTAACTGTAACCATCCCACACGCCCTGGTTTCTGCACGCTATCAGCTACCACTACTCAGCAGATAAAATTTCTGTTCTGATGACTTTGGTACATCGAGCGGAAGCCGTTTCAGAAGCTGAAAGCCTGCCGAAAGAACTGAACCACTTGGGGAATGTTTTCAAAGGAAACATCTGCAAAAATTAACAAATTTCGCAAGCTAATTTACCGAAGACTCGTAAGCAGAACGCCCCCCCCCCCCCTCTAGGAGAAGCAACGAAAAAAGCATGCCAAATTCAGAACACTGGCTAAGTTTCACGGAAACTCGAAATTTAGTGCGGACGTCAATGCGCGATCCCTTTAATAGTTTACACAATGAAACATTGTCTCAAAATATGGTAGCAAACCCAAAGAGATTCTGGTCGTATGTAGAGTACTTCAGTGGCAAAAACAGTCAATACTGTCACTGCGCGATAGCGATGGAAATGTTACCGATGATTGTGTAAAGCGGAGTTACTAAATACAGTTTTCCGTAATTTCTTCACGAAAGAAGACGAAGTAAATATTCCAGGATTCGAAACCAGAACAGCTGTTAGCATGAGTGACACAAAAGTAGATATCTTAGGTGTTGCAAAACAACTCGAATCACTTAAGAAAGGCAAGTCTTCCGGTCCAGATGGTATACCAATCAGGTTCCTTTGAGACTATGCAGACACACTGGCGCCTTTCTTAGCAATCATATACAACCGCTCACTTGACGAAAGGTTTGTTCCTAAAGACTGTAAAGTAGTACAGGCCACACCAATATTCAAGAAAGGAAATAGGACTAACCCAATGGATTACAGACCCATACCACTGACCTCAATGTACAGTACGATTTTGGAGCATATACTGTACTCGAACATTATTAATCACCTTGAAGAAAATGACTTATTGATACATAACCAACACGGATTCAGAAAATATAGTTCTTGTGCAACACAGCTAGCTCTTTATTCCCATGAAGTAATGAGTGCTGTCGCCAAAGGATGTCAGATCGATTCCATATTCCTAGACTTCCAGAAGGCATTTGATACCGTTCCTCACAAGCGACTATTAATCAAATTGGGTGCATATTGAGTATCGTCTCAGTTGTGTGATTGGATTAGTGATTTCCTCTCAGAGAGGTCACTGTTCGTAGTGACAGAGGGTAAATCATCGAGTAGAACAGAAGTGATATCTGGCGTTCCGCAAGGTAGTGTCATAGGGATCCTGCTGTTCCTGATTTACATAAATTATATAGGTGATAATCTGAGCAGTTCCCTTAGATTGTTTGCAGATGACGCTGTAATTTACCGTCTAGTAAAAATCATCAGACGATTAGTTCCAATTACTAAATGATCTAGAGAGAATTTCTGTATGGTGCGAAAAGTGGCAATTGGCACTAAACAAAGAAAAGTGCGAGGTCATCCACATGGGTATTAAAAGAAATCCGAGAATTTTGGGTATACGATAAATCGCACAAATGTAAGAGCTGTCAATTCGACTAAATACCTAGGAATTAGAATTAAGAGCACCTTAAATTGGAAAGACCACATAGATAATATTGTGGGGAAGGAGAAACAAAGACTTCGCTTTGTTGGCAGTACACTTATAAGATGCGACAAACCCACTAAAGAGACAGCCTATATTAAACTTGTCCGTCCTCTGCTGGAATATTGCTGCGAGGTGTGGGATCCTTACCAGGTAGGATTGACGGAGGACATCGAAAAAGTGCAAAGAAGGGCAGCTCCTTTCGTGTTATCGCGCAATAGCGGTGAGAGTGTCACTGATATGATACGCGAGTTGGGGTGGCAGTCACTGAAACAAAGGCGGTTTTCTTTGAGGTGAGATCTATCTACGAAATTTCGATCACTAACTTTCTCTTCCGAATGCGAAAATATTTTGTTGACATCCACCTACGTAGGGAGAAATGATCATCATAATAAAATAAGAGAAATCTGATGTGACTTCTGAAATTTTCCCGGCGTATTTCTTCTTCTAATAATTTCCGGGTATGCAGCCGGATCCCGTCGACATTCTGCCACGATATTTCGGCCCAGAGACGTCCGGCCATCATCAGGTGAGTACACAACTACTGAAGAGCCCAGGTGCAGTCGCGGTATTTATGCCGGATCTCGCGCATGTGAAATGTACTGGCATCCTACAGCGCATGCGTCAGGTGTTGACATGCGCAGCATAGCCGAGTTGTACGTGCTGCCCTCGGTGGTGGAAATAAAGGTTCATCTAGTCATTGAGTATCGAATGACACTGTCGATTCCGCTGTGATTGTATAATTTTAATAACAGGATTCCAATTTTTATCCAGCTGAAAGCCGTTGTCACGATTTATAAGATTTTATCCCCGGTTTCCGGTTTTTGGGATTCCGTAATCAAGGAAACAGTGGAAATACGGCTTCCCAATAATCTTATAAATCGTGACAACGGCTTGCAGCTGGATAAAAATTGGAATCCTGTTATTAAAATTATACAATCACAGCGGAATCGACAGTGTCATTCGATACTCAATGACTAGATGAACCTTTATTTCCACCACCGAGGGCAGCACGTACAACTCGGCTATGCTGCGCATGTCAACACCTGACGCATGCGCTGTAGGATGCCAGTACATTTCACATGCGCGAGATTCGGCATAAATACCGCGACTGCACCTGGGCTCTTCAGTAGTTGTGTACTCACCTGATGATGGCCGGACGTCTCTGGGCCGAAATATCGTGGCAGAATGTCGACGGGATCCGGCTGCATACCCGGAAATTATTAGAAGAAGAGAAATCTGAGTTCGAACGGAAAGATTTAGGTGTTCCTTTTTGCCGTGCACCATTCGAGAGTGGAATGGTAGAGAAGTAGTATGAAAATGGTTCGACGAACCCTCTGACAGGCACTTAAGGGTGAATTGCAGAGTGACCATGTAGATTTAGATACGAAGAAGCTTAAGTTTCTGGCGTTGTGTGCCTCAGTAACAATAATGATAAACAGGCACGAAATCGAATCAGTCTGCAGGGCGTCGACAAAAATTGGACAATTCATGAATGAAAGACGATGTAGGCCTCAGAACACCAGGAACATACAGAACCCCGACTGGTTGTGGGCTGTTTTATGTTGAACAGACTGTGCTCACTATTGAACAGCGCCGTATAGTACTTGAGAGGTGTTTCCAGCTACGGTATCCTGTAAAATGAAACACAAGACAAATGCTTTACGTACTAGCGTAATAAAAGAGGAGATGGAGATCAAAATACAGGGTGATTCGAAAAGAATACCACAACTTTAGGAATTTAAAACTCTGCAACGACAAAAGGCAGAGCTAAGCACTATCTGTCGGCGAATTAAGGGAGCTATAAAGTTTCATTTAGTTGTACATTTGTTCGCTTGAGGCGCTGTTGACTAGGCGTCAGCGTCAGTTGATGCTAAGATGGCGACCGCTCAACAGAAAGCTTTTTGTGTTATTGAGTACGGCAGAAGTGAATCGACGACAGTTGTTCAGCGTGCATTTCGAACGAAGTATGGTGTTAAACCTCCTGATAGGTGGTGTATTAAACGTTGGTATAAACAGTTTACAGAGAATGGGTGTTTGTGCAAAGGGAAAAGTTCTGGACGGCCGAGAACGGGTGATGAAAATGTAGCACGCATCCAGCAATGTTAGAGAATTGGCTGTTCCCTCAGCTCGAACAAGAAGCACAACAATTCATATTTCAGCAGGATGGAGCGCCACCACATTGGGACTTATCTGTCCGTAACTACCTGAACGTCAACTACCCGAGGCGATGGATCGGCCGCCAGGCAGCCCGTGACAGAGCACTTCATCACTGGCCTCCAAGAAGCCCTGATCTTACCCCCTGCGATTTTTTCTTATGGGGGTATGTTAAGGATATGGTGTTTCGGCCACCCCTCCCAGCCACCATTGATGATTTGAAACGAGAAATAACAGCAGCTATCCAAACTGTTACGCCTGATATGCTACAGAGAGTGTGGAACGAGTTGGAGTACCGGGTTGATATTGCTCGTGTGTCTGGAGGCGGCCATATTGAACATCTCCGAATTTGTTTTTGAGTGAAAAAAACCTTTTTAAATACTCTTTGTAATGATGTATAACAGAAGGTTATATTATGTTTCTTTCATTAAATACACATTTTTAAAGTTGTGGTATTCTTTTTGAATCACCCTCTATTACCTTAAATATCACTGCACTGGGTGACATCAATGGCGGTAGCGCCGCTTTGTAAGGACACCGTGCGGTTACCCATTAGCTTTGAGGTACTCGGACGAAGGTTCGTGAATTTTAAACCACTTGACGCGACTAGAAGCTCGAGTGAATTTTGTCACTGGCTATGATACGCGAACAGTCTGAAAAGCTTGTAAGGGTTTGGGAGGGTAGGTTGTGCGGAGAAATAGTTTTTAAGAAAAAAAAAAATTATATTTTGCGCCATTTCCGATTTCTTCAGCTCTGAAGTTAGCGCGTTGCAGGTGCAAGTTCAAGCAACCTGCCAGACACGGTGCTGCCAAACGGACAAGAAAGCGATAGAAAAATTGGACATGCAACGGTAGGAAGGATCGAACCCCAGCCCAGCCAAAGGCTGAGCAGTCTCGTGCACTATCTCATACGCTGTGACCACAACTGACACTAATTGTCTTTGGCAGGCTGCCTGAATGTGCGTGCACAACGACCTGATGTCAATTAAGTGCGATGTTTTGTTTAGCACCCATTCCCGCCAGCGACAGATATATCAGAAGCGTTTCCACGGTGCCGCCTGGCGCGTCAAAGTAAATACTTCCGCCAATGTTGTTGTCGATCCGGTCTATGATAACGTTGTAAATTCCATTTTGATTATCGTTGGAGAGTGGTTTGTTGTGAGCAGTGTATCGAAGTAGTTTGTTGACATTGCAGCTTTCTTTCCTTTGTAATTTCGAAGTTTAGCACAGTGATAGCATCTTTCCGTGGTACTTCCATCCGAAGTTGTAGTATCGTCTGGTTGTTTATTAAAAAACATTTATCTTCTAGGTGAATGAGTGCTTCATTGAAGATGTCGTCGCTGAATTTCGGTGGTGAGTTCAGGACGAGCTTGTCGGATTTGGTACAGTTATGTCATCACTCATACTCTCTTTGAATGAGTCCCAAAGCTATTCTGGTTAGATGTACATGTTTTTAGAATTATGTGGAATGAATTTCTCATTCGTTCATCTGAGGCTGTTAGTGAGGCTTCTTGTAATATTAACTCCCAGTGGTTGTCGTTTTCCAGTAGTCACAAGCGTTGGCATACTTCTCTGGACGTCTGGCATAGGTAATAATCAGCAGTCTTCAGAGCTATGATTTGTTGGTCCCCGTACTTCGTGTAGCAATATCCGGATAAAGAAGCAGTCGGCGTTGTTAGGATGTACGGCGTATACTCGTCCCAGGGTGCCAGTTTTCATGATTCCTAGATGATCTTCTAACAGAATTCCTTGTTTTCGTCGTTGAAAGACCTTTCTTGTTGTGTTCCACGTATAATAGATATGAACGTCGACATATACTAATGTTTTCGTGAAGGGATCCGTGTGGCACAGTTGATGAAAAGCTGTTAATGTTGTGTTCTGAACCGGCCGGAGTGGCCGAGCGGTTCTAGGCGCTACAGTCTGGAACCGCGCGACCGCTACGGTCGCAGGTTCGAATCCTGCCTCGGGCATGGATGTTTGTGATGTCCATAGGTTAGTTAGGTTTAAGTAGTTCTAAGTTCTAGGGGACTGATGACCATAGCAGTTAAGTCCCATAGTGCTCAGAGCCATTTGAACCATTTTTTTGTGTTCTGAGAAGGTTCAATTTTTCTGACAGGATCTTTTGTGAAGTAAACCCCCGACCATTCTCCAAATGTACTGCTAGATGTAGCACAGTTGCCGTGCGTTCGTATAAGGGAAAATCGAAAATCCGCCACGCTGCTTCGTTGCTGTTGATGCATCTTCCATTTGGTTCATGAGGATCTCGCCGTTTCTGTTTTGCTGTTAACTGTCTTTGGCTATTTGCATTAGTGCCATGTCACTACCTTTGTTCATATACTTGCAGACATATTTGATGGATTTCATTGAAACACGTGCTTGAAACATTTTGGAAAGTACTGTGTTATGTGGTACTACTCATAGATTATCTATACTATGTGATTAAAAGTATCCGGACACCCAAAAAAAAGTTTTTAATATAAGGTGGATTGTGCTGCCACCTACTGCCACGTACTCCATATCAGCGACCTCAGTAGTCATTAGACATCGTGAGAGAGCAGAATGGGGCGCTCCGCGGAACTCACGATCTTCGAACAGGGTCAGATGATTGGGTGTCACTAGTGTCATACGTCTGTACGAGAGATTTCCATACACATAAACGTCCCTAGGTCCACTGTTTCCGATGTAATAGTGAAGTGGAAACGTGAAGCGACACGTACAGCACAAAAGCGTACAGGTCGACCTCGTCTGTTGCCTGACAGAGACCGCCGACATCTGAAGAGGGTCATAGTGTGTAATAGGCACACATCTATGCATGCCATCACACATGAATTGCAAACTGCATCAGGATCCACAGCAAGTACTATGACAGTTACGCGGGAGGTGAGAAAACTTGGATTTTATTGTCGAGCGGCTGCTCATGAGCCACACATCACGCCGGTAAATGCCAGACGACGCCTCACTTGGTGTAAGGAGCGTAAACATTGGACGATTGAACAGTGGAAAAACGTTGTGTCTAGTGGCGAATCACGGTACACAATGTGGCGATCCGATGGCAGGGTGTGGGTATGGCGAATGCCCGGCGAACGTCATCTGCCAACGTGTGTAGTGCCAACAGGGAAATTCGGAGGCGGTGGTGTTATGGTGTGGTCGTGTTTTTCATGGAGGAGGCTTGCATCCCTTGTTGTTTTACATCTACATTTATACTCCGCAAGCCACCCAACGGTGTGTGGCGGAGGGCACTTTACGTGTTTTGCGTGGCACTATCACAGCACAGGCCTACATTATTGTTTTAAGCACCTTCTTGCTTCCCACTGTTGAAGAGCAATTCGCGTATGGAGATTGCACCTTTCAACACGATCGAGCACCTGTTCATAATGCAGGGCCTGTGGAGTAGTGGTTACACGACAATGACATCCCTGTAATGGACTGGTCTGCGCAGAGTCCTAACCTGAATCCTATAGAATACCTCTGGGATGTTTTGGAACGCCGACCTCGTGCCAGGCCTCACCGACCGACTTCGATCCCTCTCCTCAGTGCAGCACTCCGTGAAGAATGGGGTGCCATTCCCCAAGGATCCTTGCAGCACCTGATTGAGCGTATGCCTGCGAGAGTGGAAGTTGTTATCAAGGCTAAGGGTGGGCCAACACCGTACTGAATTCCAGCATTACCGATGGAGAACGCCACGAACTTTTAAGTCATTTTCAGCCAGGTGTCCGGATACTTTTGATCACACAGTGTATTTCCAGTTCGTCGCTGCATCGTATTCGTATTTTCGCTGTGAAGCCACCGCTTTTGGGTGATCGTCTTCTGTATTTGGAGTAGCTATCAACTCTGGTTTGTGTGTTGTCAAAGTATGGTTTTGGGTACGTTTTTGTTCATTTTCCATCACGCATACATGGAGAATTGGGGTTTAATGGCCCGCATGGTCCGCCAATCAAGTTTTTCACTACAATGTCGTACAGTTCCGGATCTTGTTGTGGATTTGGAAATTCAGCTCGGATGATTTTGTCGATATCCGTGGGATGAATTCTGTCGTGTAGCCATATGAGATTGTGTGAGTGAGGCAGTCCTCGCTTTTACCATTGGTTTGTGTACATCCAGCATCTAATGGTTCCATAGATGTGGTACTTTGTGATGACTTCAATAAATCTTGTGGGGTCGTGCCCACTCGTCGCTTATAGAGTGCCTAAAGGATGCTACTTTCTCAGGTAGCTAAACAACTATTCAAACAAAGCACATTAATAGCTTTATTACAAATAAGCAGATTGACAATACTTAACTTTGAATTTACAACGGTGTCGCAAGCGATGGGCGACATACAAACAATCAAAGTCCTTTGCTGTACACAAGGTCCACGTAAGCAATTGATATGGATCACACGTCAGTGCTATCGTAGTGCTCTCCGCTAGGCCGGGTCTAGTACCGTGCTCATACTGTGCTAGTCTGCTAATGCCTGCTAGTACTGTGCAAATAGTGTGCGGCCGAGGCTGGCGGGAGAGTTGCTTATATTCTCTTTGCCTCGAGGGCACTCCTGTCGTGGTGCAGTCCATGTCAGCGGGCTATTGCCTGACGTCGTCTCACAGCCTTCTTTGCTCTTGCGTTCTTCATCTTCGTGCCGTCTCTTATCGTTATGCCAGAACAAATCTCATTTGTTTCTGTCGGAAAACTCGGGCTATTACGTCGTGTCAAAGCATGGGGGCTTGTCCATATGCAACCACGATGGGTTGCATGCGCATTAATGTAGAGGTCAGGTCGTCCATATTTTCTTATGTAGGCTGTTGTGACTGACAATCTACAATTTTTCACAAACACCACTTTTATTTATGTAAGTTTACAAGGTGTATGACGGAACAACAAAGAAAGGTAAGAGTCTCCTAATTGAGGCATACAAAAGTTCACTTCTAATATTCCACAAAGGTACGTGGTAACACACACACACACACACACACACACACTAGTTAAAGTCCAATTCAGAGATGAAGACGTAATCTTCAGTGGTCGAAGTCCATGAGGTCGGCATCCAGAGTGAATTGAACTTTGGGGCTGGTTCTAGCCCCTAAATACACTCCTGGAAATGGAAAAAAGAACACATTGACATCGGTGTGTCAGACCCACCATACTTGCTCCGGACACTGCGAGAGGGCTGTACAAGCAATGATCACGCACGGCATAGCGGACACACCAGGAACCGCGGTGTTGGCCGTCGAATGGCGCTAGCTGCGCAGCATTTGTGCACCGCCGGCGTCAGTGTCAGCCAGTTTGCCGTGGCATACGGAGCTCCATCGCAGTCTTTAACACTGGTAGCATGCCGCGACAGCGTGGACGTGAACCGTATGTGCAGTTGACGGACTTTGAGCGAGGGCGTATAGTGGGCATGCGGGAGGCCGGGTGGACGTACCGCCGAATTGCTCAACACGTGGGGCGTGAGGTCTCCACAGTACATCGATGTTGTCGCCAGTGGTCGGCGGAAGGTGCACGTGCCCGTCGACCTGGGACCGGACCGCAGCGACGCACGGATGCACGCCAAGACCGTAGGATCCTACGCAGTGCCGTAGGGGACCGCACCGCCACTTCCCAGCAAATTAAGGACACTGTTGCTCCTAGGGTATCGGCGAGGACCATTCGCAACCGTCTCCATGAAGCTGGGCTACGGTCCCGCACACCGTTAGGCCGTCTTCCGCTCACGCCCCAACATCGTGCAGCCCGCCTCCAGTGGTGTCGCGACAGGCGTGAATGGAGGGACGAATGGAGACGTGTCGTCTTCAGCGATGAGAGTCGCTTCTGCCTTGGTGCCAATGATGGTCGTATGCGTGTTTGGCGCCGTGCAGGTGAGCGCCACAATCAGGACTGCATACGACCGAGGCACACAGGGCCAACACCCGGTATCATGGTGTGGGGAGCGGTCTCCTACACTGGCCGTACACCACTGGTGATCGTCGAGGGGACACTGAATAGTGCACGGTACATCCAAACCGTCATCGAACCCATCGTTCTACCATTCCTAGACCGGCAAGGGAACTTGCTGTTCCAACAGGACAATGCACGTCCGCATGTCTTCCGTGCCACCCAACGTGCTCTAGAAGGTGTAAGTCAACTACCCTGGCCAGCAAGATCTCCGGATCTGTCCCCCATTGAGCATGTTTGGGACTGGATGAAGCGTCGTCTCACGCGGTCTGCACGTCCAGCACGAACGCTGGTCCAACTGAGGCGCCAGGTGGAAATGGCATGGCAAGCCGTTCCACAGGACTACATCCAGCATCTCTACGATCGTCTCCATGGGAGAATAGCAGCCTCCATTGCTGCGAAAGGTGGATATACACTGTACTAGTGCCGACATTGTGCATGCTCTGTTGCCTGTGTCTATGTGCCTGTGGTTCTGTCAGTGTGATCATGTGATGTATCTGACCCCAGGAATGTGTCAATAAAGTTTCCCCTTCCTGGGACAATGAATTCACGGTGTTCTTATTTCAATTTCCAGGAGTGTAGCTGTCTCCGGCCAGTCAGGTTTTGGCGTAGTGATAATTCCTGCAGGTTGTGGCTCGAGCTCCCCCTGAAGGAAGTAGCGCTCGCAATGTCTGTTTCCGTTATCTTGTATGTAAATAGCCGGTGTTTACCGTGGTGCTTTTGGTACGCCTTGGGCATAGACAACCCTGTCCTGTGTGGTGTAATATGGGTTGCCGTCCTTCTGGGGCTACCTTGGCTCTGGCATAACATAGGCTATGGCATCCTGAGTGTACTTGTGAATGTGTCTCGGACTTCCTATGTATGATGAGTGTAATATTGCCATTGTTCCAATCTCATAAACGTTTCCATCAATTACGATTGCATCTCGAAGATGGATGTATTCTTCTGTGTTTAGTTTCTTCTGATTCAGTCATATGTAAAGCATCCGTTCCACTTCTGTTTCTGCAGACATACCTACGAGGAATCGTTGGAATAAACGGGGAATACTGAAAATGTGATTAAATGTTTCATTGTCTCTGATCGTTAAGTGGTAAGCATAGAACTCCTTGCAGGTGACATACTTTTCTTTCATGGCTTTTTCAGGTTGGATTTGTTTCACACTACAATGATATCCGTTCTCTCCGTGCAAAAATGTTAATGGATACTGGAGGGCATCATATGAACTATGTATCTCTGCAATGTGCTATAGTCCTGCTCTTCTTCGTTGTGCATTGGGTTGTTGGTTGTTTGGGGGGGGGGGGGGGGGGGGGGAAGAAACCAAACAGCGAGGTCATCGGTCTCATCGGATTAGGGAAGGATGGGAAAGGAAGTCGGCCGTGCCCTTTCAAAGGAACCATTCCGGAATTTGCCTGGAGCGATTTAGGGAAATCACGGAAAACCTAAATCAGGATGGCCGGACGTGGGATTGAACCGTCGTCCTCCCGAATGCGAGTCCAGTGTCTAACCACTGCGCCACCTCGCTCGGACGTCGTTGTACAATAGTGTCACGACTTGTATTTTCATTATCCACAATTACGATGGCAACCTCGTCTATCTGAGGTTCATTAAATCGACTTTCGTGTACTCCAGGTGGCCTTTTATTGGCCCGAATTGATTTATAACTTTATAGTCATCAGAAATCATTGGGTCTAGTGCTGTTTTGAATAAGTGAATCAGATGACTGATCATCTGTACATCTTGGACTTCTTGTCTCACTCCACTGATATTTGTTCATTGTAGATCAGTTTCTGTTTCTTCATTTCCGATGGAATATACTTGCAGAAATCTATGGTCTTCGTTGGGAAGTGGTAGTAATGATCACGCGTTAATATACATTTATACTTGAATGCAAAAAAAAAACAACACGATATCAACTCTGTTAGTGTTGATCAAAGTGACACCGACAGAAGTCATTTGGAAGCAGGCGCTGTACCCTTTTATATTTTGAAGACAGTCTTTTGATTCTGGAGTTTAACCCGTCAAACAGCATCAAAATTCCTGCAGAGGTGCTTCTATTGGTGATAACCGAATTTTTCCATTCATGAAAGAGAATCGTGAAGTTTCTCTGCTGAACTTTTTCGCGTTGCAAAATTAGCGGGTGTATGCATTTGTTCCATTATAAAGTTTTTGTATTTGTTATATTCTTTCGTCGGGTCATATTGGAATGCTTCATTTGTTAGCTTGTATTGGTAATTGTCCTCGTCTGCGCTTCTCGTAAGGTTTTGGCGTAGTGATAATTCCTGCAGGTTGTGGCTCGAGCTCCCCCTGCAGGAAGTAGCGCTCGCAATGTCTATTTCCATTATCTTGTATGTAAATAGCCGGTGTTTACCGTGGTGCTTTTGGTACGCCTAGAAAGAAGGATCCTTTATTGTATGATTGTATGATAGCGGAACAAACACTGGTAGCAGTTACTTCTGTAAAATATCTGGGAGTATGCGTGTGGAACGATTTGAAGTAGAATGATCACATAAAATTAATTGTTGATAAGGCGGGTACCGGGTTGAGATTCATTGGGAGAGTCCTTAGAAAATGTAGTCCATCAACAAAGGAGGTGGCTTACAAAACACTAGTTCGACCTATACTTGAGTATTGCTCATCAGTGTGGAATCCGTACCAGATCGGGTTGACGGAGGAGATAGAGAAGAGCCAAAGAAGAGCGGCGCGTTTCGTCACAGGGTTATTTGGTAACCGTGATAGCGTTACGGAGATGTTTAGCAAAATCAAGTGGAAGACTCTGCAAGAGAGGCGCTCTGCATCGCGGTGTAACTTGGTCGCCAGGTTTCGAGAGGGTGCGTTTCTGAATGAGGTATCGAATATATTGCTTCCCACTACTTATACCTCCCGAGGAGATCAGGAATGTAAAAATTAGAGAGATTCGAGCGCGCACGGAGGCTTTCCGGCAGTTGTTCTTCCCGCGAACCATACGCGACTGGAACAGAAAAGGGAGGTAATGACAGTGGCACGTAAAGTGCCCTCCGCCACACACCGTTGGGTGGCTTGCGGAGTATAAATGTGGATTGAGTTCGCAGTGTTTTATTACAAGAGTATGTCGCAATTCTTGAGGCTTCAATCAGCTCATTTCGTTGTTTTTCGGTTTCTCTATTCCTCACCATGATCACTATCGTTCGTTGGGAGCATAAACGTGCTACGCGCTCTTCGTCTGTTTCCTTTTTCGCTGTTCTTTTTTTTTCGGCTTTTTGCTTCAGAACTGGGAAGACCTCGTCCTCTTTTACGTGTGGGCAGTGTCTAAAATATAAATCATATCAACTTTTTAACACTTTACACACTTTTAACATTTTATTTTTCACTAATAATGAACAATTTTCAGCGGGAGAGAGCGACATTCCACACTGCAAGGCAACCAAAGGCAGATGTGCTTGAATTCTTTGGAGGTAGTAGGGCAGTGGTAGCGTCACTTCACTTTTGATATCAAATTTGTATGTCCACACTCGCCCCGGATGACGTCATGCGTTTTCCTCAACCTGCAGATGGGACCCAGCTCCCTCTCCCCTCTTCACCCTCCCCCTCCCCCAACCTACCCTATTGGGTGATTTCGAATTTTGAGAGAAATTTCGAATTTTGGGGGGAATTTCGAATTTTAGTGGGAATTTCTTTGTCCTAGGGCTGTGCTGACATCCCACTCCACTCCCTCCCCCCCCCCCCCAACCGGGAACTGACGTGAAAGTAAAATTGGCGGTGCCCTTTCCAGAACTCGAACCCTGGTCCTCCTGGGTGGAATGCCCAAGTGCACCCCCTTAACACCTTTGTATCACCAGAGGCGCTTGGAGTTGATAGGAGTCCTGATTCTGCTGGATGGAAAGCCCAAGTGCAACCCGCAACACATGGAAACTGTCCAGATGCAGGAGAGGAAGATTCGGTTAGTGTAATTTATTTATCCTGGTCGGGAAACTGAAGCAACGATCGGTCCTAATTACGTAATTAATCATAAAGGTTGGGCGTAATTAGACAACCATATGCATAGCGCTACACTAGGACGACCTAAAATCGCAATACAGCTGAAACACTTACGATACCCTACAATTGGTGTCATCCTGCTGAGAAAAAATTTTGCAATACCACTCGAAACTAGTGACAGACACACTCAAAACTTCGCCCTACACCTACAAGCTGGCGGGAAAAAGACAGGGGTGTATGGTACTATCTATATTCTTTTTGGTGGCAAATACATCCAACTAATGAGATGCTGGTGTTGGACAGAGAGGTAGTTTAAAAAGTGAATTACTTATGAACATACACTATCTATTGCTGTTTGCCGTCAGAGTTCGCTACAGACGCCTGCACAAAAACAGCCCAACAGCTCAGGTAATCGAAGCCAATACACACTATCACAACTGATGGAAAAAATGTGTCACAGTTCTAGTTACACTTTGAAAATGTCATGAAAAAAACGAGCACTCTTAATGAGCAGGTCATAATGCAGCACATGGACTGAAGAAAATTGTCGTCGTAAAAGAGTGCAAAAGGGGCTGTAGTTGTTCGTGCGTTCTCTTCGATGTACAATCACAAACTGCCGAAAACCGAGGCCCTCTCCCCCCCCCCCCCTCCCCGTGCCACCCACCGTCCACCTACGGGGAGGACACACGCTTCTTCAAACAGCCAGATGTTACGCAAGGCATCTCGCGCTCCCGCAGTCACCCCTCTACAGCCACTGGCCGCACCAAGTTTTCGCTACCCTCCGAAGTCACTAGCGTTACACAGCCTGCCATGAAGTGGCGCCCCTTGGCACAAAAAGGGAAATTTACCAGAAAACCCTGCCCCTCCGGAGAAGTCCCAAGACGGCTTTTTCAAAAGTTGGCTGCTTGTGAAACAGGAGGCCCACTCCATGACTGCAGTCTCACACCCCAGTGCCTCCAGTACAAAGTATGAAAGCAGCATTCCTCAGAACTAAACCGTGATAAATGAGTGCGGGTTGTTTGTCTAAAGGGCCAGCTGTGAACTCTTACAGAACTCCTACCATGCCGTCGCGAGTTCAGTACTATTTAACATCAACGCGAGTCCCATGACAAAGCAACAATTAGAAAAGGAAAACACAATCGCAAAGATAATACATGTCCTCTATCCACGAAAATAGTTTTATAAGCAAAATCGGTTAGTTTTTACGTTCGACTGCAGGATATACAATTCACATCTCATTATTTTCTGACGGCCAATGAAGTGCACCGCCACCGATCGATCACAAGTGATCAGCAGAGACATGACCACCATGTGTAAAAAATGGTTCAAATGGCTCTGAGCACTATGGGACTTAACTACTGTGGTCATCAGTCCCCTAGAACTTAGAACTACTTAAACCTAACTAACCTAAGGACATCACACACACCCATGCCCGAGGCAGGATTCGAACCTGCGACCGTAGCAGTCGCGCGGTTCCGGACTGCGCGCCTAGAACCGCTAGACCACCGCGGCCGGCCCATGTGTAAAATCAGATAAAAGAACTTCGACTATACCGATCTCCATACAATGTCCTCATTCTCACGAAACCGTCATCAGAATAAAGAAAAAGCGAGAATTTAAACTCCAAAGAAATAAATCTATGCTAAACAATTTCATTCAGCTTGCTGAGAAAACTACACGACCTGATAGCGGCCCTCATGTTCAGTGTCTTTAAACAAACTGTCATGCACATGTGTATTACAAATATTTCAGACATGTCGGAAAAAAAACATATTCATTTCACTTTTGATAAGAATAATCTATAACTCAAGACAATGTAGCTTTTTTGTGCACCATGACAGGTCCCCTTTTACCAGTGTGATGCTGTATCATACTAGCATTTACGAAAGAAATCCTGAGAGCCAGTCTCGCCCTGTGTAAGTGGGAGACTGAAATTTCGTTAAAAAATTTCGCCGCAAAAGAAAAAAAAAACGAGGAATGTCTGTCAAGAACCATTCTGTGGTGCCCTAGCCGTCTCCTCCACCCACCAGCTGGCACGTCATCGATATCAGCTTGATAGGCTAAGTAATCAAATTGATCATGAGAGTCAGCTTGCATGGTTCAAATGGCTCTGAGCGCCATAGGACTTAACATATGAGGTCATCAGTCCCCTAGAACTTAGAAATACTTAAACCTAACTGACCTAAGGACATCACACACACATCCATGCCCGAGGCAGCATTCGAACCTGCGACCGTAGCGGTCGTGCGGTTCCAGACTGAAGCGCCTAGAACCGCTCGGCCACATCGGCCGGTAACTTGCATGGCAAGTAATTTTTTTTTTCCAGTAGTGGATTACACTCAGCAGGTAGGTCAAGTGGGAATCCATGGAGCGAAGACGATGTTCTTTTCGAGGAACACTATTGAGAACTGGCATTTGAAGCGTACCGCAGAGGGATTCTACAGGCCTCACCATACATTTTGCTTAAGAACGGCGCTATTAAAATCACGATTGTAGCAACTATGTTACCGTCACCCCGCATAAAAAGAGGGCTTGTGTCTACAAGCACACACACGGGTCATTGATAGTGTTACGTGTTTGGGTAGAAATGCTGTCTGCAATTTGAAATCAAGTCTATCCATTCTACCACCTACTTGTGTTGGATCCTGTAATGACGTCTTTTAATGATTACAGTCAGTGGTGAATAATATTCATGCTACTCTGATATCTCGAACCGAGCCACCGTTTTCGAACATATCTGCTAAGGATCACATACAGCAAAAACTTCAGGGCTGTTTTGTTAGACAGTTCTTCTGCATCTTGGTCGTAATAGAAGTCGCTTTCACAGACCAGTATAAAGTTTCGTCACCTGTACTGTAGGATGACCATATCAAACAGACTATCAATCACACAAAACAGGTACTGTTCCTTCAAAAGCAGCCTGATATATTGTTTTTAGTACGTAACTCGCCCAATCAGTGTACACAGCCATATACTTTGCTTTTTCTATCATGACTTAGAGATGCGTGTCAGCTACTGCTAAACTGACATTAACACGTTTCGGTCCTTGGTCTCTCACGAAAAGCTGAACATAAACTGTACAGCTACCACAACACAGGCCGATAGATATAAAATAGCGAGGTGATGTTTCTCATTGACAAAAATGTGGAAGATACCGCATCATATAGAAACTGGATGAGTTTGCGGTATTGTAGAGCGCTTCCAACAGCAATTCGAAGGTGATGTACTGTATACTTACTCTCATCTTCCCCATCGACAGGATAGCGGATGTCTTGGTGGTCCAATTCGAAAACCATTGTTCCTTCATTTTGGAGTCATGTACATGGTTACCTTTCCGTTGTTGACTATCGCCAGAAGGTGGGGTAGTACAAATAAAAACAGAACTGTCACCCTATTGGTGAAAATAAAAATAAAAACTTGTGTAGGGCAACGCAGCATATGGAAACAGGACCAATCTGTAGTATTGAGGAACGCTACCAAAAAGGTGTATGGAAGTTTTGACCTCTACATTTAATCTCTTGCTCCATAGCAACAAGTAGCAGATATCTGGTGTCCCGCCAAGGCTCCTTCCACTCAACCGAGTGCAATCAGTGAATCATTTATGCGGTAAGCACAGCGTACCCAGTGAACAATCGGAATGGGAAAGACACCGTTGATATGGAATGATGTACTGTAATACACACCGCAGTTGATAGCGAGATCAGTTTTACCAACAAAGTTGGAGATAGTTGTATCTACCACATTCAGCAACCCGTAGGGAAATGGAAAGATGTTGTCGTAGCTCAACCATCCGAGCACAATGTCTAAGGATAGTGCCAAACGAAGCTTGCTCCTGCAACATGACGTAGTATAAAAGACAATACGAACAGTTACGGTGATGTTATCAGGGAAATTAGGAAGACTCAACACCATAAGGTACTGCAAACTGAAGCAGATCTGCGTCCCTCAGGATCCATTCAAGTCTATTACCCAAACAATCTGTTATAGTTATTCTCTACCATCCAACAGAGAAAAGTTAGTGAATGGCTGTGTACACTGATTGGGCGTGTTACGTACTAAAAACAATATATCAGGCTGCTTTAGAAGGAACAATACCTGTTTTGTGTGATTGATAGTCTGTTGGATATGGTCATCTTACAGTACAGGTGACGAAACTTTATACTGGTCTGTGAAAGCGACTTCTATTACGACCAAGATGCAGAAGAACTGCCTAACAAAACAGCGCTGGAGTTTTTGCTGTATGGGATCCTTAGCAGATATGTGGCCGAGGTGGCCGAGCGGTTCTAGGCGCTTCAGTCTGGAACCGCACGACCGCTACGGTCGCAGGTTCGAATGCTGCCTCGGGCATGGATGTGTGTGATGTCCTTAGGTCAGTCAGGTTTAAGTAGTTCTAAGTTCTAGGGGACTGATGACCTCAGATGTTAAGTCCTATGGTGCTCAGAGCCATTTGAACCATGCAAGCTGACTCTCATGATCAATTTGATTACTTAGCCTATCAAGCTGATATCGATGACGTGCCAGCTGGTGGGTGGAGGAGACGGCTAGGGCACCACAGAATGGTTCTTGACAGACGTTCCTCGTTTTTTTTTTTTTCCTTTGCGGCGAAATCTTTTAATGAAATTTCAGTCTCCCACTTACACAGGGCGAGACTGGCTCTCAGGATTTCTTTCGTAAATGCTAGTATGCTACAGCATCAAATTGGTAAAAGGGGACCTGTCATAGTGCACAAAAAAGCTACATTGTCTCGAATTATACACTCCTGGAAATGGAAAAAAGAACACATTGACACCGGTGTGTCAGACCCACCATACTTGCTCCGGACACTGCGAGAGGGCTGTACAAGCAATGATCACGCACGGCATAGCGGACACACCAGGAACCGCGGTGTTGGCCGTCGAATGGCGCTAGCTGCGCAGCATTTGTGCACCGCCGCCGTCAGTGTCAGCCAGTTTGCCGTGGCATAGGGAGCTCCATCGCAGTCTTTAACACTGGTAGCATGCCGCGACAGCGTGGACGTGAACCGTATGTGCAGTTGACGGACTTTGAGCGAGGGCGTATAGTGGGCATGCGGGAGGCCGGGTGGACGTACCGCCGAATTGCTCAACACGTGGGGCGTGAGGTCTCCACAGTACATCGATGTTGTCGCCAGTGGTCGGCGGAAGGTGCACGTGCCCGTCGACCTGGGACCGGACCGCAGCGACGCACGGATGCACGCCAAGACCGTAGGATCCTACGCAGTGCCGTAGGGGACCGCACCGCCACTTCCCAGCAAATTAGGGACACTGTTGCTCCCGGGGTATCGGCGAGGACCATTTGCAACCGTCTCCATGAACCTGGGCTACGGTCCCGCACACCGTTAGACCGTCTTCCGCTCACGCCCCAACATCGTGCAGCCCGCCTCCAGTGGTGTCGCGACAGGCGTGAATGGAGGGACGAATGGAGACGTGTCGTCTTCAGCAATGAGAGTCGCTTCTGCCTTGGTGCCAATGATGGTCGTATGCGTGTTTGGCGCCGTGCAGGTGAGCGCCACAATCAGGACTGCATACGACCGAGGCACACAGGGCCAACACCCGGCATCATGGTGTGGGGAGCGATCTCCTACACTGGCCGTACACCACTGGTGATCGTCGAGGGGACACTGAATAGTGCACGGTACATCCAAACCGTCATCGAACCCATCGTTCTACCATTCCTAGACCGGCAAGGGAACTTGCTGTTCCAACAGGACAATGCACGTCCGCATGTATCCCGTGCCACCCAACGTGCTCTAGAAGGTGTAAGTCAACTACCCTGGCCAGCAAGATCTCCGGATCTGTCCCCCATTGAGCATGTTTGGGACTGGATGAAGCGTCGTCTCACGCGGTCTGCACGTCCAGCACGAACGCTGGTCCAACTGAGGCGCCAGGTGGAAATGGCATGGCAAGCCGTTCCACAGGACTACATCCAGCATCTCTACGATCGTCTCCATGGGAGAATAGCAGCCTGCATTGCTGCGAAAGGTGGATATACACTGTACTAGTGCCGACATTGTGCATGCTCTGTTGCCTGTGTCTATGTGCCTGTGGTTCTGTCAGTGTGATCATGTGATGTATCTGACCCCAGGAATGTGTCAATAAAGTTTCCCCTTCCTGGGACAATGAATTCACGGTGTTCTTATTTCAATTTCCAGGAGTGTAGATTGTTCTTATCAACCGTGAAATGAATATGTTTTTTTTCCGACATGTCTGAAATATTTGTAATACACATGTGCATGACAGTTTATTTAAAGGCACTGAGCATGAGGGCCGCTATCAGGTCGTGTAGTTTTCTCAGCAAGCTGAATGAAATTGTTTAGCATAGATTTTTTTCTTTGGAGTTTAGATTCTCGCTTTTTCTTTATTCTGATGACGGTTTCGTGAGAATGAGGACATTCTATGGTGATCGGTAATTTTTGCAGAAAAATGGTCGAAGTTCTTTTTATCCGATTTTACACATGGTGGTCATGTCTCTGCTGATCACTTGTGATCGATCGGTGGCGGTGCACTTCACTGGCCGTCACAAAATAATGAAATGTGAATTGTATCCTGCAGTCGAACGTAAAAACTGAAAGAAAATGTGCTTTGCTATTTTCGTGGAAAGACGACATTTATTATCGTTACGATTATGTTTCCCTTTTCTAGTTGTTGCTTTATTATAGGAATCGCGTTGATGTTAAATAGTTCTGTGATCGTAACGACATGGGCGGAGTTGTGTAAGAGGTCACGGCAGGCCCATTAGACAGACAGTCCACACTAGTTTGTCAGGGTTTCGTTCTGAGGTATGCTGGTGTAATGCTTTGTACTGAAGACACTGTGGTGTGGGGCTGCACTCGCGGAGGGAGCCTCCTGTTTCACAAGCAGCCGACTTTTGAAAAAGCCGTATGGGGCCTTCTCCGGAGAGGCGGTGTTTTGCTGGTAAATTTCCCTTCTGTGCCAAGGGGCGCCACCTCATGGCAGGCCGTGCGTTGAGAGCGACCTCGGAGGGAAGTGGAACGCTTGATGACGGCAGCAGCCTTAGATGGGTGGCAGTGGCAGCGCGAGATGCTTTGCATAACACCTGGCTGTTTGAAGAAGCGTGTGTCGTCCCCGTAGGTGGATGGAGGGAGTCAGGGGGTGGGGGATGGGAGTTGTAAGGGGAGGTGAGGGCCTCAGTTTTCGGCAGTTTGTAACTGTACATCGAGGAGAATGCACGTAAAACTACAGCCCCTTTTGCACTCTTTTAGGACGACAATTTTCTCCAGTACATGTGCTACATTATGATCCGTTCATTACGAGTGGTCGTTTTTATTTTCATGACATTTTCGAAGTGTAACTAGAACTGTGACACATTTTTTCCATCAGTTGTGATAGTGTGTATTGGCTCCGATTACTTGAGCTGTAGGGTTTTTTTTGCGTACGTGTCTGTAGCGAACTCTGACATCAAACAACGATAGATAGTGTATGCTTACAGATAACACACTTCTTAAACTACTCTCTGTCCAACAACAGCATCTCATGAGTTGAACATATTTCCCACCAAAAAGAATAATGATGGTAACTTACACCCCTGAATTTTCCTGCCAGCTGGTAGGTGCAGGGTAAAGTTTGAGTATGTCTGTCACTAGTTTCGAGTTTTATTGCGAAATTATTTCACAGCAGTATATCACCAGTTGCATGCTATCATCAGTTTTTGAGCTGTATTGCGATTTTAGGACTTCCTTGTGTAGCGCTATGCATATGTTTGTGTAATTAGGCCCAATCTTTATGATTCAAAAAAATGGTTCAAATGGCTCTGAGCACTATGGGACTCAACTGCTGTGGTCATCAGTCCCCTAGAACTTAGAACTACTTAAACCTAACTAACCTAAGGACATCACATACACCCATGCCCGAGGCAGGATTCGAACCTGCGACCGTAGCAGCAGCGCGGCTCCGGACTAGAGCTCCTAGAACCGCACGGCCACTGCGGCCGGCCTTTATGATTCATTACGTAATTAGGGCTGATCTTTCTGTCAGTTTCCTGACTAAAATAAATAATGTATACTAACCTAACCTTCCTCTCCTGCGGCTGGACAGTTTCCAAGTGTTTTGAGGTGCACCTGGGCTTTCCATAAAGTAGAATCAGGGTTCAAGTCCCAGAAGGGCACCGCTTTTTTTTAATTCCCATCATTGCCAAGCGCCTCTGGTGGTTTAATTGTGTTAAGGGGGTGCACTTGGGCTTTCCGCCCAGGAGGACCAGGGTTAGAGTCCTGGAAATGGCACCTCCAATTTTAATTTCCCGCTAATTCCCGGGTGGGAGGTGGGATTGTTTGTCAGCACTGCCCTGGGCACTGAAATTTCCGCCAAAATTCTAGTCTTCTGCTTACCGCCAATAGGGTAGGTTGGGGGAGGGGGATTGGAAGGATCTAGGAGGAGGAGTGGGCTGGAGACCAAAAGCAGGCTGAGAAAATCACAAGATGTCATAAAGGTGCGGGGTTTGGCGTGGTCGATGGTGAGATGATTAGTTGATCAATTTAGTTATTTTTCATATCAATTTGATATCAAAAGTAGAGTCATGCCGGCACTACCCTACTACTTCCATGGCCCACAAAGCATCGGATTTGTCCGCTACAGATTTTTTCTTGTTGGGCTATATTATGAGTCGCATTTACACGACTCAGCCAATAACAATGCATGAACTGAAACGTAGAATTACTTACTTAAAGGGCTCCTGCACTCTTCAGCATTTGCCTTGTATTCCCATTCGCAAGTTTTCACGATCGTGGCAGTCTTGCTCTTTCAAATCTCTCTCCTCATCATTGTCATTACTCGCTCTCTCCATGGTAATCTCGACCGACCCCGCTTTGTACTGGTCCGTGACTGCCAGTACCCAAGATCGATTGACAACGACAAGGGATCGTACTGTACCAACGTCTCTACGCCGTTACTGCAGAGTATCCTGTCGCGCAAAGTGCTTAGGCTACCAGTCGACCACCACACCTTTAATTAGGTACAGTTTCTTATTTTTAAATAGATGTTAAGACTGCAGAACGCTATCTAATTGCAGAAGATTCCAGTTGGAGAGGAGCCTCTGATGACGACAAGAATCTAGCCCACGCCGCAGTCACACTGGCAATGAACTGATCGGACACGAAATCAGCCTTAGTACAATTAATATTGCAGCCACCTCAACCGCTGACCATGTAAACAGCCTGTCTGCCAAATAATGGGAACAACACACTGCCTAGACACGACGCCGAAATCGTACCAAGCCACCATAGAACTACGTATATCACTTAACAATATTCACACACCAATGATTACTGAAGTTAAGCAGTAGTGACTAAATGGGCCTAATTAATGAACCACTCTCGTTGTCTACGATACTGATCTCGTCAGAGCAACAAATTACTTTAATTTCAGTACCTGATTATCTTGCGTGATGATAAATGCGACATCCCACTACCAATTGTTATCTTTCGGAACGAGCTTTTCACAACGCAGTACGTACTCTCTGACATAAACTCGGAACTATTTTATTACTTGTACTAAAATACCAATCTGTCTACCGTCTTGAAATGATTATTCTGTTTATGGACAATTCCATCACTACCGTTAGGAATTAAAACATTTTTTATGCTCCCTTAAATATTTTTCCAACTCGACGCAGCGATAAGATGTAAGTGATGAGACTTCGCATGCGTCAGAGAATAACGAATCTTTTTTAGTAGCAAAATCTTTGGCCTTTCCGTAAATAATTCGGTTACTTCAATTAAACTTATTCATCATTTAGAAAACTTTTTCCCTTAATTGCAATTTTTCTTTAATA
Source organism: Schistocerca americana (assembly GCF_021461395.2). Taxonomy (NCBI): domain Eukaryota; kingdom Metazoa; phylum Arthropoda; class Insecta; order Orthoptera; family Acrididae; genus Schistocerca; species Schistocerca americana. The sequence goes on along the minus strand of NC_060121.1, from coordinate 961,342,159 downwards.
TTGAGAAGATCTACTTTCAGTATATTATTTATAATTTCATTCGTTCAAGAACCTTTTACCAAGCACGTTTAAAAACACCGCATTATACGTGATATCAACTCCACTGTATCAATATCTCTGAATTACACTCTTTTGTACTTCCGGAAATGATATAGATATATTCACACTCGATACCAATTAAATAGACTGGAAGGTTTCCTTTAACCCCAATAAAATTGGATTTATTTACCTTCTAGGTATCTCAATACACGTTGGTTATCACCAGTGAACTAGTGCCAGCAAATATATTATCATTCTCCACAATACGGAAACAAGTAACAAAAAAATCAAACAAAAATCCTAAATGTCACCGCCACTTTTCAGCTAACGTTAAGTTACAATTTAAAAGCAAATCTTGACGTATTCAGGCGTTGACCACTCGCGACCCGCTAAGTTCCCTAACATTTAACTCGGCCACACGTAACCATGGCGAATCAAGTTTTGGTTTAGCTACATGTAGCTCGTTAAATGGTTCCTTCAATTTACTATCGCTTGTCTACTCTGTGATGCGTGCAAACCATCACCGTATAGTGAAACAGTTCGTCGTTCTATGAGCCGATTCGCTGTCTGCTGCAAGCTAGTGGTCTTGTAAATACAACTACCAACAATTGTTCGAGGCTTTCCCTTCTCGATACACACACGCACATTACCCAAACCACCTCCATAAACACGACAAGCAACCCAGTTACCTCTGGGCGTGTCGCGACCACTCAACATACAATGCAGACGGGATATCGGTCACACCGATTCCACAAAACTCAGCACCTAACAAATCAATCTCTCAGTTAAATCAGGCTCACGCGGGACTCACCCCAGCAAATTTTACGAACGAAACTGTCCCCACAACTAGAATCGACAAAATTCCGTGCACTCTCCCAAGACTTAGGTGTCAACTGAGTGGCCTCACTACACCACGCACCGAGCGAGGTGGCGCAGTGGTTAGCACACTGGACTCGCACTCGGGAGGACGACGGTTCAATCCCGTCTCCGGCCATCCTGATTTAGGTTTTCCGTGATTTCCCTAAATCGTTTCAGGCGAATGTCGAGATGGTTCCTTTGAAAGGGCACGGCCGATTTTCTTCCCAATCCTTCCCTAACATCTACATCTACATCTACATTGATACTCCGCAAGCCACCCAACGGTGTGTGGCGGAGGGCACTTTACGTGCCACTGTCATTACCTCCCTTTCCTGTTCCAGTCGCGTATGGTTCGCGGGAAGAACGACTGTCTGAAAGCTTCCGTGCGCGCTCTAATCTCTCTAATTTTACATTCGTGATCTCCTCGGGAGGTATAAGTAGGGGGAAGCAATATATTCGATACCTCATCCAGAAACGCACCCTCTCGAAACCTGGCAAGCAAGCTACACCGCGATGCAGAGCGCCTCTCTTGCAGAGTCTGCCACTTGAGTTTGTTAAACATCTCCGTAACGCTATCACGGTTACCAAATAACCCTGTGACGAAACGCGCCGCTCTTCTTTGGATCTTTTCTATCTCCTCCGTCAACCCGATCTGGTACGGATCCCACACTGATGAGCAATACTCAAGTATAGGCCGAACGAGTGCTTTGTAAGCCACCTCCTTTGTTGATGGACTACATTTTCTAAGGACTCTCCCAATTAATCTCAATCTGGTACCCGCCTTACCAACAATTAATTTTATATGATCATTCCACTTCAAATCGTTCCGCACGCATACTCCCAGATATTTTACAGAAGTAACTGCTACCAGTGTTTGTTCCGCTATCATATAATCATACAATAAAGGATCCTTCTTTCTATGTATTCGCAATACATTACATTTGTCTATGTTAAGGGTCAGTTGCCACTCCCTGCACCAAGTGCCTATCCGCTGCAGATCTTCCTGCATTTCGCTACAATTTTCTAATGCTGCAACATCTCTGTATACTACAGCATCATCCGCGAAAAGCCGCATGGAACTTCCGAACTTGCGCTCCGTCTCTCATGACCTCGTTGTCGACGGGATGTTAAACACTAACTACACCACGCAGTGAAACGCTATAAGACCAGACCTGATATACACCACTACCACCACTTGGTCGGTGAGAGGTCTATCCGGGAACTAACTAACCCTTTTCGTTGTACAATAGGAACCATTTAAAACGAACAAACACGCAACGCCACGCCAACTTTTAACAATTAATGTAATAATCATCGATGCTGTCTATTCTTCGCAATAGCGGCCGGCTGCTGCGTGTCGCTCAGGCAGCATCTCTGGACGCAGCGAGGGCGATACGGTATATCGCTGCAGTCGCGCATGCTCGCCACCTGCTATTCCGTAGACGCTCTCACATCATCTAGAACACAATTTGATTTTTGTTTTACCACATCACACACGTATATTATCGTGACCACCAGGGGTTACCATTGATTTATCACGCAGGACGCTCACCAGCAATAAGGGCGAACCTACCCCGTGCGTTTTGACACGGCACAGCTTCCTCCTTCCTGCCGGCGACCATTCCAGGACTGCTTTTAGCCATTGCCCTTGCTGCATTCGCCTCACATCGCCATACAATTGAAGACTTCTCTTTCTATTTCTTTACGTGTCTAATTGTTCCACATCCATTATCTCTCTGACTCCCTAATTTCTTCTCCTCTCTGTTCTGAATGTCATGAGTGCCCTCCGTATTCCAGCCGTCTCTACTGCCTGTACTCTGCTTCTCGCTGCTTCACCAGGCCCCATTCTCCTGCACCATATGTTAGTATATTTTCCACTATTGCTTCCAGAATGCTCTTCTTTGTTTCCTTTGATAATGCCCAGCTGCTCCGATCTCAATTTAACATTTTAACTGCTCTTCCCGCTTGCTGGATCCTGCGTTCCATATCTGCTTCACAGCTTTCCGAGGTATGGATAATCAGTCCTAAGCATTTAAACTGGTTTGCAGCTTTATAGTTCCTTGCGGCTGTACTGTATCCTTTGCACCTCCTCCAACTACTAAATATTCTGTTTTTCTCATATTTATTCTAAACCATAATCGTTCAAATTATTCCATTAACTTTTTTATCATAAATTTGACAAGCTCTCCAGCATGCTCAATCAGTACTTGTGTAACCTCCGGACTATATTTCGTTTCGGTATGAAATTTCTTCCAAACTTACCTCCCACTCTCTAAAGGTCTACGGTTTACCAAAACTATGTACCCACAAACTGTTATCCAACTTAAACTCGTATGCTACACTTTGATTAAACAGAACCTAATTTGAACTGAACTGTAACTGATCTGAATGCAACTTGTCTTACATGAAATGGACAACTGAAATAAAACAATTATCTGGCCCTAACCAAAATTTCCACTTACCACGCAACATTGTTGCAGATTTCTCGAAAGCACAACAGCAGACAGCAACCAGGCAGCGGCTAAGTTAGATTTCTATTTCTAAATAAAATTTCCAAACTATACTCAAACAGTTTCGTACATCATTGTACAATGTGGTAATGCGTAATGATAAACAGTTGGATGAGGATGGTAGTAATTCCTATGAAGTGATATACCAAAACAACGGTTTTAGAATGAAGTATATATTCAAAAAGACAGAGTAAAACTTCGCCTGATTTTCACACACAACATACATCTGAACAATACTTTGCTTAACAAAGTGAATAATGATTTAAAAATGGTACATTATTAACAGAGAATTTACATAAAAATCAAACAGCTTAATCAGTTAATATCTTCATCCATGAATCAGGTAAGTGGGGTGGTCTTTCTCTCAACTCTGAGCAAATGAACAAAGATAACTGGCTGACAACAATCATTCAAAACTAGCTGCGCAATGCTGCATTATTATCACCAGCGTCTACTGCTCAAAAAATAATAACATTATTCAAAATTTATATTGTCTTTGCTTTCTAATACGTACATCTTATTCTTCCTTGCTGTCCTTTACAATCAATCTTTCGTCATGTAACAGATACAATCACAAGTCAACACAGCACTACAGAATACGTCCATCACCTACAATACTTCAGTCAACAATGAATCAGACCACGCAGAGGCAAAGACTGTGCCACGAAAAGACCAAAGATTGTTTAATAATAACGTAGCTTGCCCTCTCTCTGACGTACACATCGACAACATACAAAAATCAAAATGACATGATCACGTTACACTTGATTCTTAGAATATAATATTGAGTAGATAGTACCACGCTGGAAAGGAATTCCGATACTTCCACATGACTGATTCCACCGCTCCAGTACATACAATGAAACGCCAAATAAACTGATGGAGGCATACGAATTCAGATATAGAGATATGTAAACAGGCTGAATACGACACTGCGGTAGGCAACGCCTACATAAGACAACAAGTGTGTGGCGCAGTTGTTAAATCAGTTCCTGCTGGTACAATGCCAGGTTATCAAGAGTTAAATGAATTTGAACATGGTATTATATTCGGCGAACGAGCGATGGGACACAGCATCTCTGAGGTAGCGATGAAGTGGGGATTTTCCCGTACGACTATTTAACGAGTGTACCATAAATATCAGGAACCCGTAAAACATTAAATCTCTGTCATCGCTGCTGCCGGAAAAAGATCCTGCAAGAGCTGGACCAGCGGTGATTGAAGCGACAGAAGTGCAACTCTTCCGCAAACTGCTGCAGATTTCAGAGCTGGGCCTCCAACAAGTGTAAGCGAGCGAACCATTCAACGAAACGTCACCGATATGGGCTTTCTGAGCTGACACCCATGCTTGAACCCTTGATGACTACACAACGCGAAGCTTTATGCCTCGCCTGGTCCCGTCAACGCCGCCATTGGACTGTTGATGACTGGAAACATGTTGCCTGGACGAACGAGCCCCGTTTCAAATTCTATCGAGTGAATGGACGTGTACGGGTATGGAGACAACCTCATGAATCCGTGGACCCTCCGTGTCAGCATGTGTCTGTTCAAGCTGGTGGAGGCTCTGCAATGGCGTGGGGCGTATGCAGTTGAAGTGATATGGGGCTCCTGATACGCCCAGATACGACTCTGATAGGTAACACATACAGGGCTATTACAAATGATTGAAGCGATTTCACAGCTCTACAATAACTTTATTATTTCAGATATTTTCACAATGCTTTGCACACACATACAAAAACTCAAAAAGTTTCTTTAGTCATTCACAAATGTTCGTTATGTGCCCCTTTAGTGATTCGGCAGACATCAAGCCGATAATCAAGTTCCTCCCACACTCGGCGCAGCATGTCCCCATCAATGAGTTCGAATGCATCGTTGATGCGAGCTCGCAGTTCTGGCACGTTTCTTGGTAGAGGAGGTTTAAACACTGAATCTTTCACATAACCCCACAGAAAGAAATCGCATGGGGTTAAGTCGGGAGAGCGTGGAGGCCATGACATGAATTGCTGATTATGATCTCCACCACGACCGATCCATCGGTTTTCCAATCTCCTGTTTAAGAAATGCCGAACATCATGATGGAAGTGCGGTGGAGCACCATCCTCTTGAAAGATGAAGTCGGCGCCGTCGGTCTCCAGTTGTGGCATGAGCCAGTTTTCCAGCTTGTCCAGATACACGTGTCCTGTAACGTTTTTTTCGCGGAAGAAAAAGGGGCCGTAAACTTTAAACCGTGAGATTGCACAAAACACGTTAACGTTTGGTGAATTGCGAATTTGCTGCACGAATGCGTGACGATTCTCTACCGCCCAGATTCGCACATTGTGCCTGTTCACTTCACCATTAAGAAAAAATGTTGCTTCATCACTGAAAACAAGTTTCGCACTGAACGCATCCTCTTCCATGAGCTGTTGCAACCGCGCCGAAAATTCAAAGCGTTTGACTTTGTCATCAGGTGTCAGGGCTTGTAGCAGTTGTAAACGGTAAGGCTTCTGCTTTAGCCTTTTCCGTAAGATTTTCCAAACCGTCGGCTGTGGTACGTTTAGCTCCCTGCTTGCCTTATTCGTCGACTTTCGCGGGCTACGCGTGAAACTTGCCCGCACGCGTTCAACCGTTTCTTCGCTCACTGCAGGCCGACCCGTTGATTTCCCCTTACAGAGGCATCCAGAAGCTTTAAACTGCGCATACCATCGACGAATGGAGTTAGCAGTTGGCGGATCTTTGTTGAACTTCGTCCTGAAGTGTCGTTGCACTGTTATGACTGACTGATGTGAGTGCATTTCAAGCACGACATACGCTTTCTCGGCTCCTGACGCCATTTTGTCTCACTGCGCTCTCGAGCGCTCTGGCGGCGGAAACCTGAAGTGCGGCTTCAGCCGAACAAAACTTTATGAGTTTTTCTATGTATCTGTAGTGTGTCGTGACCATAAGTCAATGAATGGAGCTACAGTGAATTTATGAAATCGCTTCAATCATTTGTAATAGCCCTGTACGTAAGCATCCTGTCTGATCACCTTGATCCATTCATATCCATTGTGCATTCCGACGGACTTGGTCAATTCCAGCAGGACACTGCAACACCCCACACGTCCAGAATTGCTACAGAGTGGCTCCAGGAACACTCTTCTGAGTTTAAACGCTTCCGCTGGCCACAAAAATCCCAAGACATGAACATTATTGAGCATATCTGGGATGCCTTCCAACGGTCTGTTCAGAAGAAATCTCGACCCCTCGTACTATTACGGATTTATGGATAGCCCTACAGGATTCATGGTGACAATTCCCACCAGCACTACTTCAGACATTAATCGAGTCCATGTCACCTCGTGTTGCGGCACTTCTGCGTGCTAGCGTGGCCGCTAAATGATATTAGGCAGGTGTGTAACACCGACAATGCAGGATATGTGGCACCTCCTACTGATATATAACTTTTTTTAATTGTATGTAAATATTTGTAATTTAAATGCCTTCTTTTAATAAGTAAGGACATTGCTTCACTGAATATTTAGGTAGAAGTCTGTCGACGTTTCACAGCATTTATCTGTGTTTTACTGTGAAACTTACAAGCTCTGCGAAAAAAGCCAAAGGAATTGTTATTTGCATCGACTAGCAACGATAATAGCAGTGCTTGTGCGTTGTAAAATCTTTGGGTAGGGGGTTGTTGCACAGAGCGCGCGGAGAGAGGAGAGACGGGTTCCACCGCTTGTAGTGTGCGGAAGTGTGCAGCAGAGGGAGCATTTCGGCGGCATCATGTACGCCCGCCGGCCAGATGTCTGGAGCAGGAGTACGGACAGTGGACAGGCGGAAGAGGCTGTATTAATTACGATTGCCCGTTCCTATAATTAGCCGTGGCCCCACAATATGCTACCGTCTTCAACAACAGCAGCAGTTCCAGCAACACAGTTTCGTCGTCGGCTCAGAGTTTCGTCGCATGCACAGCACTGAAGTAAGACTGTTCATTGGTAGAAAGTATTAACGGCTAACCCAGCAGCACAACTGAATGTGATTTGATTCATAAGATTTATTTAAATAATAATCAGTTAAACTCAGGGCGATTGTGTCCTCATTGCTCCCAGACATTGTTACCAAGCAGGATCCTTGTTCCTTTTTTGTCCCTAATATGCTAACTGAGTGTCATAAGAAACAAATTGAATAGTTACAACCAGTTTATTAATGAATAAATTCTCTTTTAAGAATTTTAGACTCAGGCTACTTTCAGTTAACTGTTGTACAACAGAGGCTTCAGTATATGACTAAAGTAAAGCAATTTCATTTTTCAAGTTTGAGAATCAATCATTGGAAAAAAAAAATCCAAGTGTAAAGAAATGCACAAATTAAGGGTGCGGAAGTTTTATTTATTTTACATATAGCTTCGAGCACATGACTGTTTGGTTTGGTACGTATTCTAGTATTCAATTCTGTTCAAGTCAGTAAAAAAAGGCTCAGTTGTTCAGACAAAAATATGAAATCCAATTTGCAAAATAAGTATGCGAAAGTAAAAATCGCTTTTTTTTTAGATTTCTTTGATAACGTTATGCTGAGGTCACTGAAAGTCATTGTTCACGTAATGAAGTTCAGTACTAACATACAGTTTAATTATATATTTTCAAATCATTACTCGATTGCCTTTGTCAAAATTTAATGCCAAACATAACGTAAGAGTGACTTCCCAGTTTTCTTTATCATTACATACTCACTTAAAATTAGTGTAAAAAACCGTGACAACCTTCAGTTGTCACGTCAGTCTTTAATAATGCAAGTTTTTCTTTACCATCATCTTGTACAGTCTTGTACAGACTTTGAATGCGGAATGATAGTCGAGCTAGATGCGTGGGGCATTCCATTTCAGAAATCGTAACGGAATTCAATATTCAAGCGTCGACAGTGTCAAGAGTGTGCCGAGAATACCACATTTCAGGCATTACGCCTCACCACGGACAACGCATGCTAACAGGCAAGCAACTCTACGTGAAATTATCGCAGATATCGATGTAGCATGTACAACGAAAGTAGCCGTTAGGACAGTGCGCCGAGGTTTGGCGTTAATGCGCTACGAAAGCAGATGGTCGACGCCAGTACCTTTGTTGGTTCAAATGGTTCAAATGGCTCTGAGCGCTATGGGACTGAACATGTGAGGTCATCAGTCCCCTAGAACTTAGAACTACTTAAACCTAACTAACATCCATGCCCGAGGGAGGGTTCGAACCTGCGACCGCAGCAGCTGCGCGGTTCCAGACTGAAGCGCCTAGAACCGCTCGGCCACAGCGGCCGGCCGAGGGCCTTTGTTTACAGCACGAAATCGACTACAGCGCCTCTCTGCGATCGTAACCACATCGGTTGGATCCTAGGCGACTGGAAAATCGTGGCCTGGTCATATGAGCCCGTATTTCGGTTGGTAAGAGCTGATGGTAGGGTTCGAGTGCGGCGCAGACCCCACGAAGCCATGGACACAAGTTGTCAACAAGGCAGTGTGCAAGTTGGTGGCGGCTCATAATAGTGTGTAATTGACTGGGTCCCTTGGATGTTCGCCGGCCGGAGTGGCCGAGCGGTTCTAGGCGCTACAGTCTGGAACCGTGAGACCGCTACGGTCGCAGGTTCGAATCCTGCCTCTGAGTTGGGTGTGTGTGATGTCCTTAGGTTAGTTAGGTCTAAGTACTTCTAAGTTCCAGGGGACTGATGATCTCAGAAGTTAAGTCCCATAGTGGTTCAAAATGGTTCAAATGGCTCTGAGCACTACGGGACTTAACATCTATGGTCATCAGTCCGCTAGAACTTAGAACTGCTTAAACCTAACTAACCTAAGGACGTCACACAACACCCTGACCCCGCCGGGAATCGAACCCGGGAACCCGGGCGCGGGAAGCGAGGAAGTCCCATAGTGCTCAGAGCCATTTGAACCATTTGAACCCTTGGATGTTCGGCTACTTGGAGACTATTTGCAGCCATTCTTGGACTCATGTTCCCATACAACGAAGGAATTTTTGTGGATGGCAGTGCACCATCTCATAGGGCCACAGTTCGTGATTTGTTTGAAGAACGTTCTGGAGAATAGGAATGAATGATTTGGGGGGGAAGATCACATGACACTGACGAGACATAATCGAGAGATCAGTTCGTGCACAAAATCTTGCAGCGGCAACACCTTCGCAACGATGGACGAGTTTAGAGGCAGCTTGGCCCAATATTACTACAGAGAACTTCCAAAGACTTGCTGAGTCCATGCACTACGGTGGGAGAAAGGAGTTCCGACACGATATTGGAGACATCCCGCGACTTCTGTCACCTCAGTGAACACAGCATTGCCGCGAAAGCGTTACGGAGATGACAGATAAACTCCAGTGGAAGACTCTGCAGGAGATACGCTCAGTAGCTCGGTACGGGCTTTTGTTGAAGTTTCGAGAACATACCTTCACCGAGGAGTCAAGCAGAATATTGCTCACTCCTACGAATGTCTCGCAAAGAGACCATGAGGATAAAATCAGAGAGATTAGAGCCCACACAGAGGCATACCGACAATCCTTCATTCCACGAACAATACGACACTGGAATAGAGGGGAGAACCGATAGAGGTACTCAAGGTACCCTCCGCCACACACACTGTCAGGTGGCTTGCGGAGTATGGATGTAGATGTAGATATTTCCAGCCCACACCACCCCAGGTTCTGCGTTCGAGTCCCAATTGGCCACATGCCTTGTTGCAAACAGTCGACGTAGCAAATGCTGCATTGATTCCCCTGCCTGTGCGTGGTCGTGAGCCGTGTTTTCTGTCTGACAGCGAACCTGGCGATGGTGTCGACGGGCCTCGTGCTGGCGTGGTCGTCGCCGGCGGTCCCCAAACTCCCCCACCTGACGGCCGCCGAGGCGTCGTGGGTGGGGTCTCTGCCGTCGCTGGCGGCGGCGCTGGGCCCCTGGCTGGGCGGCTGGGCGGCGGACCGCGTGGGGCGGCGCGCCACCGCCCTCCTGGGGGCGGTGCCCATGGCCGGCAGCTGGGTCGCGCTCATGTTCGTCGAGCACGCGCCCACCTGGCTCTGCGTCGTGCGCTTCATCTCGGGGCTCGGCATCGGCCTCATCGTCACTTCGCTCAGCATGTTCGCCGCCGAGATCTCCCAGGTACGTCAGGCTGCTCTGTTTGGGACGCACTGACCAGTCCTTCTAGGTAACAAGCAGCGTTACACAGATCTCCAGCATCGTTTCGGACCATTGCCAAAGAAACGTAATGATGATTCGATCATACCACATCTACAAGGGGTGGAGATTTCATAGTTAAGTTTAGAAATCGCCTGATAACAAACATAATAAACGATTGTACAGTGTAAGCTTTCACGGGTGGTGGTGACTTCACATTAAACTTTCGTGACAGACCGTGGTCGGTCCATTAAACTTCCCTCTAGCGATGGCGGGAGACGTCTCGGGTGGTACCTTACCTCTGAAGATGTCTCCCGCAGTCGGAGATGAAACGTTAGGGGGATGTGAAATAAAAAATGACTGCTGATGAGTCTTCCGGGCTTCAGATGTTATAAACAAGAGAGAGGTGTCTTTAAAAGTCTTTTTGATACAGCCAAAAGGATTCACAAGGCGGTATATCTGGCAGCTGGATTAACCTTGTGGTGCATGGTGTCCACTACTGTGGACGGCTGTTAATGGTCGCTTCTTTGGCATTTTCAATCTTAGTAAATAAGCTTACTACGCCTATTTTCACTCATTGCTTGCATATGGCATCATATTTTGGGGTAATTCATCACTGAGGAATAAAGTATTTATTGCACAAAAGCGTGTAATTAGAATAGTAACTGGAGTCCACCCAAGATCATCCTGCAGACATTTATTTAAGGACCTAGGGATATTCACAGTAGCTTCTCAGTATATATACTCTCTTATGAAATTTGTTATTAACAACCAAACCCAATTCAAAAGTAATAGCAGCGTGCATAAGTACAATACTAGGACAAAGCATGATCTTCACTATTCAAGATTAAATCTAACTTTGGCACAGAAAGCGGTGAATTATACTGCCACTAAAGTCTTTGGTCACTTACCAAATAGTATCAAAAGTATGACAGATAACCAACAAGTATTTAAGAAGAAATTAAAAGAATTTCTGAATGACAACTCCTTCTACTCCATAGAGGAATTTTTAGATATAAATAAGGAAAAGAAGTTGTTATATTAACTTAATTATGTTGTTAAATTAACTTAATTATGTCATGTATTGGAAAATTTGACTCGTTCCACATCATTACGAAATATCGTATTCATGATCCATGGCACTATTATTAATCTAATCTAATCTAATCTAATCAGTCCTCAGGCTGCAAATGCACGCAGTTCACTGCAGTGGGCACTCCCTACTGGTGTTGTGCCCTGGAGGCATTTGCAGCCTCGTGAATGATTGAAAACGCCAGAAAATTGACCATTATAAGTTGTCCACTGCAGTGAAATTCATGCACCACAGGGTTAAAACATCGGAAGCAGGCTTTCAAGAAGAGTGGTTATTAAGGCAAGGGCGTATACAGGGTTCTGCAACCGAATAACAATAGGAAAAAGGACGACGATAAAATACTGCTATGGAAGATCACGATTTCTCTCCCTTTTATCAAAAAATTAACTGTTCAGATCGGTAAGATTTTACAGAAACCAACGAAGAAAATATGTGAAGCACTGATTTGTAAACGATAAACGCCCTCCTCTGTAAGCAAGTGGAGTATGTAAGATTCCATGTACGTGTGGGGAGGTCTACATTGTAGCTACAAAGTAAAGCGTGAATACAAGATTGAAGGGACATAAAACGGTTTGCCGACTAGGGAAAACAGAAAAATCTGCTGTATCAGAGTAAACGCTTCTGCCAGAAAATCACGAAGTTTCCGGAACCAAATTTTTACCTTTCTATGACAAACTATTATCCACGACTGTATAGAGAAGCCATCGAAATATATAAGCGTACTGATAGTTTTAACACAAAGAGGCAATGAAACTCAATCATATATGGACAGTGGCTCTGAAGAATCGATAGATACGGTTTCATTCTTGACAGACGACAATCGGTAGTTTAGTTTCTCGACGAAATTTTTCTCTGCTGATCAAGTGTAAACTCGACCATGCCCACTGTACACAGTACGCTTTCCAATGTTCGACTCGTCAGTCGGTATGACTTAACGTTTCCAGAAGTACCCCCGAAGTATCCAGCACAGCTCTGGACGAAACGTGAAAAACCAAAAAGTTTCTTCGAACACGGCCATACAGCCCGGAAGACTCATCAGCATCTATGACATCCGGTCGTGAAAGCCTACGTTGTATGATCATAAGAAATGGGCTAAACTAAAAATTGGCGTAAAAAGTTATTAGTTATTAAGTACTTAATTCATCATCGTCATCATCTACATTCAAGATTGGTTGATTGGTTGGTTGATTCGGGGAAGGGGAGCAAACAGCGAGGTCATCGGTCCCATAGGATTGGGAAAAGATGGGGAAGGAAGTCGGCCGTGCCATTTCAAAGCAGCCATCCCGGCATTTGCCTGAAGCGATTTAGACAAATCATGGGAAACCTAAATCAGGAAGGCCGGACGCGGGTTTAAACCGTCGTCCTCCCGAAAGCGAGTCCAGTGTGCTAACCATGCCCTACCTCTCCCGGTTACATTCATGGACTAGGTCGGATGAACCTGTTCCGGATTCAGCTCCTTAGCTCCATCACTTCCTATTCTGACCCACGTACCTTACCCTTTTGCTTTAACTGATCTCAGGAACTTCAGTTATGACTTCAGGATACGATGAATTTCTTCCTAGTTTGCCATCGAAGCCTCAGATCCGTAAATTAGCAGTGGAACAGCTAATGTTTTATAGAATTTCACCTGCTTTTCTATAGCCGTCTTTTTGTTTAATGTTGTTTCTTTTGTTACACATACACCCAGAAAGGTTCCTGTTTTCTTCTTTATCATGATAAAAAGAAATGTCGCAGCCCAGGTAGTTAAAATGACTTACTTGCTCTGTTATTTTGTTTCCTAACACTATTTTCGATCATGCCTGTATCTTTCCTCAGAATGCCACTATTCTGTGTTTTCTTTGCCTGTTTTTAATTGCACTCGTGCATTTGCCCAATCTGCTTTAGTTCAGAAACAGTTGTTAGTAATTCACCTTCTGGAGCGGCCATTATAGTCTGGCTGTCATCATACATTAATGTTTTCATATAACGATCCTTATCTAGTTCTAATCCTTTGTTGTTTTTTTTATTCCGCGTTCCACTTTTTAATCATATCAATTATATACAAAATGAACAAAACGGGGGATGGACTGCAACCTTGTTTACCTCCTTGCTTAGATATAAAGCTGTTCTTATTTTGTTCCCCATTTTTATCACAAATTTAGTTTCATTGTATAAACTCTTTATTTCCCATATCAAATGTCACGGAATTCCACAGCCTTGTAATGTTAACCAGTGTTTTGTCCTATTTAATCTGTCAGATGCCTTCACATAGTCTATAAACGCTACGTGTGTCTCATTATTAAATTCTCTTCTTTTATTTGTCAATATCTTCTAAGTGATTATATCATCCACTGTTGTTTGTCCAAATCTAAATCCACTCCGGTCTTCAGTTACAATTGTTTCAGCTGTTGGACTTAACCTTAGTTAAGTTTTTATACACCTTGGACTTAACCTAAGTTTTTATACACCTTATATCCAGCTGTTAAAACACGTATTCCCTATAATTATTACTCTTTTAGATCTCCTTTCTTCGAAACTAAGTGCACAGCAGCTGTTGACCAGATCTGCGGTACTTTAAGAAGAATCCGGCTGTATTTCTATAATCCGCAGTTAATACCATCTACACCACCTGCCTTAATGTTTTTCATTGTTTTCGTCACTTCTTCTTATTCTGCTAACGTTAGTACATCTACTCCTTTCTCACCTTCATATATTTCTGCTTATTCCATTAAGTTTTGGTCATACCCCAATTTTGTATAATATTCTTCACATTGTTTTTTGATTGTCTAAATATTAAACGTATCTTTTTCTTGTCTGTTTAAAGGTTTGTTTGCTTTATAGGCAATTGATTGCTGTCCATGAATGTCATATTCTAGATGTTTCAACTTGCTCTGTGTGCTTTTTTATGTTTTCGAGCATCAATTTCTCTTCTTCGATTATATTCTCCTCTTTATTGTGGCGTTTTTTCTGTAAATGTTTTAGATATGCTTCCTTTTTCTCCCTTATTACTTTATTCTGATTCTTTGTTCCATGTTCGTAATCAGTTTTATCACACTTTTACATCTTGTTCCACTGCTTCCAAAGCTTCCTTCTGAACACTACTACTTACATTCTCCCATTCTTCATTAATATACTCGCGAGATTCATTACCAGTCGTTCATTTAATCTATTTTCGTGTAGGGGGTGTATGCTGTTATCTTGTAATAACTGTACTTTGAGTGCTGTTTCTTTATTTCTGTTAGGTTTATTACTCCTTCACCAAACTGTTAAAATATTCATTTTAGAAATTACAGAATAATGGTCGGAACAGACGTTACTTCCTCGATATACTCTTGCATCTGTCGCCAGTGATGCTGCATTTTTGTTAACTATTACGTTGACTTTATGCTGACTATGTATATTTGTGAATATCCTTCTCTCTTAAAAAAGTGTTAGTGATTTTCTGGTTATTAAAAATTACCAGTGAACTTAACTCTTGCACTGAAATTTGAATATTAATTTATAACTGAACTGCACAAAATTATGGATGTTCCACAATATTAATTTATCTGGTTAACCAGATTTCGGCTTTTGAGACCGTTATCAGATTGTAACTGACATATCAAATATGATGCAGTGAAAAAACAACTCTGTTTTTGCACTTCACTTTTCATGTGTAGAGTCTTTTCCACAGCTCACCAGTACTGGCATACTTGACATGTAACCTCCCTACCGCTTTATATTGCTGATTCTTAACTGAAACAGGTTTCTGTGAAATGATTTGACATGATTAAAGCATTTTTGTATGTCCATCCTTCTGATTGGGATTTTGAGGTGTTCCATTTTATTAGATGATTGAAGATTGGTTAACAGAGGGAACAAGCTTTGTGCGAAATATGACCACATTACCCAAACGAAATCGTGTCTCTTTTCTTCACGAATATTAAAATCCTTGTACTATAAGTAAAGAAGGTTGCTTTCAAAGGATAATAGTTTGTTGCATTTACTTCCTATAGTGTGTAGTGATCGTGTGTGTATTACGACTGCTATAGAAGGGTGGGGAGCCATTCTTCTGGTCTGTCAGGATGGTGTAGTTTCTCACGCACAAAACAGCGTGGGTTGGAGGCTCTGGCGATGACTATGGGAATCGATCAGAGGCTTAATAAGAGACGGGACTGATCCACCATGGTACACAAAACAAGTCGGAATACTGCAGCAGAAGCAACGTAAAAAGCATGCCAAATTCAGAAGAACGCAAAATCTCCAAGACTGGCTAAGTTTCACGGAAGCTCGAAATTTAGTTCGGAGGTCGATGCGAGATGCTTTTAATAGTTTCCACAATGAAATGGTTAGACACTGGACTCGCATTCGGGAGAACGACGGTTCAATTCCGCGTCCGGCCATCCTGATTTAGGTTTTCTGTGACTTCCCTAAATCGCTCCAGGCAAATGCCGGGATGGTTCCTTTCAAAGGGCACGGCCGACTTCCTTCCCCGTCCTTCCCTAATCCGATGAGACCGATGACGTTGCTGTCTGGTCTCCTTCCCCAAACAACCCAACCCAACCCACAATGAAATGTTGTCTCAAAATATGGTAGAAAACCCAAAGAGATTCTGGTCGTATGTAAAGTACACCAGTGGCAAAAAGTAGCCAATACCGTCACTGTGCGATAGTGATGGAAATGTTGCCGATGATGCTGCCACTAAAGCGGAGTTACTAAATAAAGTTTTCCGTAATTCCTTCACGAAAGAAGACGAAGTAAATATTCCAGGATTCGAAACCAGAACAGTTGTTAGCATGAATGACATAAAAGTAGATATCTTAGGTGTTGCAAAACAACTCAAACCACTTAAGAAAGGCAAGTCTTCAGGTCCAGATGGTATGCCAATCAGGTTCCTTTCAGGGTATGTAGATACAACAGCGCCTTTCTTAGCAATCATATACAACCGCTCACTTGACGAAAGGTCTGTTCCTGAATATTGGAAAGTAGCACAGGTCACACCAGTATTCAAGAAAGGAAGTAGGAGTAATTCACTGAATTACAGACCCATATCACTGACCTCAATTTGCAGTAGGATTTTGGAAAAAAATGATTCAAATGGCTCTGAGCACTATGGGACTTAACATCTTAGGTCATCAGTCCCCTAGAACTTAGATCTACTTAAACCTAACTAACCTAAGGACATCACACACATCCATGCCCGTGGCAGGATTAGAACCTGCGACCGTAGCAGTCCCGTGGTTCCGGACTGCAGCGCCTAGAACCGCACGGCCACCGGGGCCGGCAGGATTTTGGAGCACATACTGTACTCGAACATTATTCATCACCTTGAAGAAAATGACTTATTGACACATAACGGATTGATACATACACGGATTCAGAAAATATCGTTCTTGTGCAACACAGCTAGCTCTTTATTCCCATGAAGTAATGAGTGCTGTTGACAAGGGATCTCAGATTCCATATTCCTAGATTTCCAGAAGGCATTTGATACCGTTCCTCACAAGCGACTATTAATCAAATTGGGTGCATGTGGAGTATCGTTTCAGTTGTGTGACTGGATTCGTGATTTCCTCTCAGAGACGTCACAGTTCGTAGTGACAGACGGTAAAGCATCAAGTGGAACAGAAGTGTGATACCTGGCGTTTCGCAAGGCAGTGTCATAGGCCCTCTGCTGTTCCTGACTTACATGAATGATCTAGGTGATAATCTGAGCAGCCCCCTTAGATTGTTTACAGATGACGCTTTAATTTACCGTCTAGTAAAATCATCAGACAATTGGTTCCAATTACAAAATGATCTATAGAGAATTTCTGTATGGTGCGAAAAGTGGCAATTGGCACTAAACAAAGAAAATTGCGAGGTCATTCACATGGATACTAAAAGAAATCCGATAAATTTTGGGTGTACGATAAATTGCACAAATCTAAGGGCTGTCAATTCGACTAAACCTAGGAATTTCAATTACGAGCAACATAAATTGGAAAGACCACATAGATAATATTGTGGGGAAGGCAACACAACGACTGCGCTTTGTTGGCAGAACACTTATAAGATGCGACAAACCCACTAAAGAGACAGCCTACACTACACTTGTCCGTCCTCTGCTGGAATATTTCTGCGCGGTGTGGGATCCTTACCAAGTAGGAGTGACGGAGGACATCGAAAAAGTGCAAAGATGGGCAGATCGTTTCGTGTTATCGCGCAATAGGAGTGAGAGTCGCACTGATATGATATGCGAGTTGGGTTGGCAGTCATTGAAACAGAGGCGGTTTTCTTTGTGGCGAGATCTATTTACGAAATTTCAATCATCAGCTTTCTCTTCCGAATGCGAAAATATTTTGCTGACACCCACATACGTAGGGAGAAATGATCATCACAATAAAATAAGAGAAATCAGACCTCGAACGGAAAGATTTAGGTGTTCCTCTTTCCCACGCGCTATTCGAGAGTGGAATCGTAGAGAAGTAGTATGAAAATGGTTCGATGAACCCTCTGCCAGGCACTTAAGTGTGAATTGCAGAGTAACCATGTAGATGTAGATGTAGGTGTAGACACATTTGTATAGACGGAAGTCATGTATCTATTAATTTCAACCAAGTACCGAAGATGTATGATGAGCTGCAATCGAAGCAAATAGTGGTCTGCTTCGACTTAAGTAAATGTAATGTAGCATGAGAAAATATGCGTAAATACACGGCATCGTTTCTCAGTGTTTTGTGATGGACGACGATAGAAATGTAGCAGATGCCAGAAAGAGATTTATCAGATAAATGCTAAGTGTAATTTAGCCCTTAAGGTAGTCGCTAAGAAATATCTCCTTCATCCTGTGACGTCCCAACATTCCATTCGATAAACAACTTGTCCGTGTGATCGCTTACCGAAGGATTTCCAAAGCAAGCCCATCGGTTGCAGTTACTGCCGAATAGAAATGGGGGAACATGTGCAACTTATTGCTGTGAATGGCAATAACAGCTCACTCAACTAGGACAATATGTTTGATATATCAGTGAATAAAAGGTTTAAATTTGGTGGTGATCTTTCACGGTAATAAATATTTACGGTGATTAGATTATTTAGTTGCTTGAAATGAACCTGGATAATTTCGAAATATGACAGTCGCCAATCCAACTGGACAAACGTCACTGCAAAATTAGTTGACTACAGCGGTGACGTCCGTAATATGCAGCTGTGTGTAAAACTCGGTTACATAATGCTGCAACATGCAATACAATAAAACATACTGTGTGACAATGGAACTACCTTGAACACGACAATACATAGAGTTCGCAGCACACTTACCTTTATAAACTGGTTTTAGATGGATTAAGCACAACGTAAAAATAAACCTTTCAAACGGCTGAAACTCACCAAGAAAGATAAACTTCTGGAAACAACGCTGAAATACGACCATAATTCAGGAAGTAGAACCAAATGCAAATTTCTTACACTGTTTAACTTGCTGAGTGCCAATATTATAATTAAATTAAATGATTACTTTTAAAACAAAATAATACTAGGTTGAAGGTTGTTATTACTCAAACTGACTGTTAGTTAATTTAGTTTTACTCATGAATTTCTCAAAGGAATTGAGAAAATTGATATAATTCTCTGATCTCTGTTAGTGTCACAACGTAACAATATAATGTATCACACACAATCTACACTGACACAAGAGACTACATTAAAAAAATTACTATTTGCCAAAGAGTCACTGGAAAATATAAATGAAATGACTGATTACTTTAAGCATACTGGAATACTCTCTTTCAAATTCTAAAGGTGGCAGGGGTAAAATACAGGGAGCGAAAGGCTATTTACAATTTGTACAGAAACCAGATGGCAGTTATAAGAGTCGAGGGACATGAAAGGGAAGCAGTGGTTGGGAAGGGGGTAAGACAGGGCTGTAGCCTCTCCCCGATGTTGTTCAATCTGTATATTGAGCAAGCAGTAAAGGAAACAAAAGAAAAATTCGGAGTAGGTGTTAAAATCCATGGAGAAGAAATAAAAACTTTGAGGTTCGCCGATGACATTGTAATTCTGTCAGAGACAGCAAAGGACTTGGAAGAGCACTTGAACGGAATGGACAGTGTCTTGAAAGGAGGATATAACATGACCATCAACAAAAGCAAAACGAGGATAATGGAATGTAGTCGAATTAAGTCGGGTGATGCTGAGGGAATTAGATTAGGAAATGAGACACTTAAAGTAGTAAAGGAGTTTTGCTATTTGGGGAGCAAAATAACTGATGATGGTCGAAGTAGAGAGGATATAAAATGTAGGCTGGCAATGGCAAGGAAAGCGTTTCTGAAGAAGAGAAATTTGTTAACATCGAGTATAGATTTAAGTGTCAGGAAGTCGTTTCTGAAAGTATTTGTGTGGAGTGTAGCCATGTATGGAAGTGAAACATGGACAATAAATAGTTTGGACAAGAAGAGAATAGAAGCTTTCGAAATGTGGCGCTACAGAAGAATGCTAAAGATTAGATGGGTAGATCACATAACTAATGAGGAGGTATTGAATAGAATTGGGGAGAAGAGGAGTTTGTGGCGCAACTTGACTAGAAGAAGGGCTCGGTTGGTAGGACATGTTCTGAGGCATCAAGGGATCACCAATGTAATATTGGAGGGCAGCGTGTAGGGTAAAAATCGTAGAGGGAGACCAAGAGATGAATACACTAAGCAAATTCAGAGGGATGTAGGCTGCAGTAAGTACTGGGAGATGAAGCAGGTTGCACAGGATAGAGTAGCATGGAGAACTGCATCAAACCAGTCTTCAGGACTGAAGACCACAACAACAACAACAACAACAGGTAGTTTCGAAATGGCGCACATTTCACTGCAGACTGAAAGTTTCATTCTGGCTTTTCTGTTCCTTTCTCCATGATTTTTAGGCCTGACGCCATTTGCGCCAAACAAGAGCGATACACGAATAGTTTTCTCTGCTTTATGTCTACAGGCCAACATCAGGGGCGCGCTGCTTATGGTGCAACAGCCGTCGATAACGACGGGCTTCATGCTCGACTACTGCATCGGCCCTTTCGTATCGTACACTACGCTAGCGGCCATAGGGCTGGCCGTGCCTCTCCTCTTTATGGTGGCCTTCTTCTGGGTGCCAGAGTCGCCCTACTACCTGCTCGCTAGGGGCAGAGACGAGGACGCCGAAAGGTCTCTCCGGCGGCTGCGAGACGACAACAGTGACATCTCCTCTGAGCTTCAGAGGATGAAGGTACACTCTTTACACAATCAGTACTAACTGCAACTAAAACGTGTTCTTTCTAGAACCTTGCAAGACACTGTGGTTACAATTGTCGTCTTAAACGTGCGTAGATTTGCTTATCAGTCTTCAAATTCATTCTCTCCCCCCTTTTCCAGATTCCTCAATATCTCTGCTTATATTCTGTTGGTCACGCATACAAATCAAAATCACACATAGGACATAAAAAGTATACTTTTACAAGAGAAGAAGACTTTCGTCAAGCTACGAAACTACCTTGCCTCAGGTAGTGATTTAGATTTAAGAAATTAGTTTCATTAAATATACACTACTGGCCATTAAAATTGCTACACCACGAAGATGACGTGCTACAGACGCGAAATTTAACCGACAGGAAGAAGATGCTGTGATAAGCAAATGATAAGCTTTTCAGAACATTCACACGAGGTTGGCTCCGGTGGCGACACCTACAACGTGCTGACATGAGGAAAGTTTCCAACTGATTCCTGATACACAAACAGCAGTTGACTGGCGTTGCCTGGTGAAACGTTGTTGTGATGCCTCGTGTAAGGAGGAGAAATGCGTACCATCACGTTTCCGGCTTTGATAAACGTCGGATTGTAGCCTATCGCGATTGCTGTTTATCGTATCGCGACATTGCTGCTCGCGTTGATCGAGATCCAATGACTGTTAGCAGAATATGGAATCGGTGGGTTCAAGAGTGTAATACGGAACGCCGTGCTGGATCCAAACGGCCTCGTATCACTAGCAGTCGAGATGACAGGCATCTTATCCGCATAGCTGTAACGGATCGCGCAGCCACGTCTCGATCCCTGAGTCAACAGATGGGGACGTTTGCAAGACAACGACCATCTGCACGAACAGTTCGACGACGTTTGCAGCAGCATGGACAATCAGCTCGGAGACCATGGCTGCGGTTACCCTTGACGCTGTATCACACACAGGAGCGCCTGCAATGGTGTACTCAACGACGAACCTGAGTGCACGAATGGCAAAACGTCATTTTTACGGATGAATCCAGGTTCTGTTTACAGCATCATGATGGTCGCATCCGTGTTTGGCGACATCCCGGTGAACGCACATTGGAAGCGTGTATTGGTCATCGCCATACTGGCCTATCACCCGGCGTGTTGGTATGCGGTGCCGTTGGTTACACGTCTCGGTCACCTCTTGTTCATATTGACGGCACTTTGAACAGTGGACGTTACATTTCAGATGTGTTACGACCCGTGGCTCTACCCTTCATTCGATCCCTGCGGAACCCTACATTTCAGCAGGATAATGCACGACCGCTTGTTGCAGGTCCTTTACGTGCCTTTCTGGATACAGAAAATGTTCGACTGCTGCCTGGCCAGCACATTCTCCAGATCTCTCACCAATTGAAAACGTCTGGTCAATGGTGGCCGAGCAACTGGCTCGTCACAATACGCCAGTCACTACTCTTGATCAACTGTGGTATCGTGTTGAAGCTGCATGGGCAGCTGTACCTGTACACACCATCCAAGCTCTGTTTGACTCAATGCCCAGGCGTATCAAGGCCGTTATTACGGCCAGAGGTGGTTGTTCTGGGTACTGATTTCTCGGGATCTATGCACCCAAATTGCGTGAAAATGTAATCACATGTCAGTTCTAATATAATATATTTGTCCAATGAATACCCATTTATCATCTCTATTTCTTCTTGGTGTAGCAGTTTTAATGGCTAGTAGCGTATAAATCCACAGAAGTGAAGCATGGTAAACCCGAAAGCTGTAAAAGAAATATGGAATGTTCGGAAGTTTCCGTTACAAATCTCTAACTGTTCTAGAGGGGACTGACCACGTGGTTGGTATGCAATAGTACTGGCACGGTGTTGGTGGTTGCGTCAAATCGTTTCCTACTCAAAATATTTTCTACTCACTCCCCTCTAAAAATCCTGGAAGGTTGTAGCGGGACTTTTCGAATGCCCTATATTTCAAATAACATTTCCCAAACGGAAATAAAGAATGAAATGAAGACGCTCTAATATCCTACCACTTCAGCGATATGGAGAAGAACTCGAATAGCGCCGATAATATTTATACAGCTCAAACGTTTAAATGTGTATGAATTTCTAAGGGACCAAACTGCTGAGGTCATCGGTCCCTAGACTTACACACTACTTAAACTAACTTATGCTAAGGACAACACACACATCTATGCCGAGGGAGGACTCAAACCTCCGGTGACTTGGCGCCTCAAACCACGCGGCCACTTCGCGCGGCATTTATACAGCTCACAGCCCCTCAGCTCACGGCTGGGGGTCGCATCAAACACTGACCTCTATACATTGCG
This sequence comes from Schistocerca americana, assembly GCF_021461395.2. Taxonomy (NCBI): domain Eukaryota; kingdom Metazoa; phylum Arthropoda; class Insecta; order Orthoptera; family Acrididae; genus Schistocerca; species Schistocerca americana. The sequence goes on along the minus strand of NC_060121.1, from coordinate 961,319,029 downwards.
AAACTGAATGTCGCTTGCTGGCGTTGCGGATTCAGGACGCGTTGAGGAAAGCATGTGATCGGATCAGAGAATGGGAATCGTTATATGTACAACATGGACTACAAATGGGGAAATCCGGTACCCTCAGCAAGATAAACGACTGCGACAAAGGAAGATTATTATGTATCCAAGGCAGAGGGCGTTCGCTACAATCCTTTTATATTGGGGCTTCCGACCCCGCATGTCGGATTCATTGCCTCTTACCTCTGTGACCAGGCCTTCAAGTCACTGCTGAAGATGGTATCTCGACAGCCAGAGCAGTACAAGCGGGAGTGCCGCAGGGGTCTATCCTCGGACCCCTTCTGCGCTCCCTGTATACCGCCCATGTCCCAAAGACAGAGAGGGTATTGTTGGCACTTTATGCGGACAGCACCTCGCTCTACGGTCCCTCCGTGAGGACTACATCATGCATCGCCGTTTTCAGGCGGCGTACGACGTTGTACGGGCATGGGCAACCAAGTGGCGCCTGAAGTTTAAAGCCACGAAAAGCCAGGGCGTCATGATTACGAGACGCAGAGTCCCAGCGGTCCTTCAACCGTTGCGAAACATGGGAGACCCCATCCCATAGTCTCGCACGGCAAAGTATCTCGGAGTAGCTCTAGATAAGCACTTCGTATGGAAACCGCACATCCGCGAGGTCTGGGGTAAAGCATGTGCATGTGCCTTGCTAAACCCATAGTCGTCACTTCCCCACATTGTGGTGCTGCACTGTATCTAGCACTGATCCGACCAGCGCCAGAATACGCGGCCGCAGTCTGGGCAAACGCAGCCTATTCCAAAATTTGTCCCCCTCAAGGCGTGCATGTACGAGGTGCATTCAAGTTCTAAGGCCTCCGATTTTTTTCTAATTAACTACTCACCTGAAATCGATGGAACTGGCGTTACTTCTCGACGTAATCACCCTGCAGACGTACACATTTTTCACAACGCTGACGCCATGATTCCATGGCAGCGGCGAAGGCTTCTTTAGGAGTCTGTTTTGACCACTGGAAAATCGCTGAGGCAATAGCAGCACGGCTGGTGAATGTGCGGCCACGGAGAGTGTCTTTCATTGTTGTAAAAAGCCAAAAGTCACTAGGAGCCAGGTCAGGTGAGTAGGGAGCATGAGGAATCACTTCAAAGTTGTCATCACGAAGAAACTGTTGCGTAACGTTAGCTCGATGTGCGGGTGTGTTGTCTTGGTGAAACAGCACACATGCAGCCCTTCCCGGACGTTTTTGTTGCAGTGCAGGAAGGAATTTGTTCTTCAAAATATTTTCGTAGGATGCACCTGTTACCGTAGTGCCCTTTGGAACGCAATGGGTAAGGATTACGCCCTCGCTGTCCCAGAACATGGACACCATCATTTTTTCAGCACTGGCGGTTACCCGAAATTTTTTTGGTGGCGGTGAATCTGTGTGCTTCCATTGAGCTGACTGGCGCTTTGTTTCTGCATTGAAAAATGGCATCCTCGTCTCATCCATTGTCACAACCGACGAAAAGAAAGTCCCATTCGTGCTGTCGTTGCGCGTCAACATTGCACGGCAACATGCCACACGGGCAGCCATGTGGTCGTCCGTCAGCATTCGTGGCACCCACCTGGATGACACTTTCCGCATTTTCAGGTCGTCATGCAGGACTGTGTGCACAGAACCCACAGAAATGCCAACTCTGGAGGCGATCTGTTCAACAGTCATTCGGCGATCCCCCAAAACAATTCTCTCCACTTTCTCTATCATGTCGTCAGAGCGGCTTGTGCGAGCCCGAGGTTGTTTCGGTTCGTTGTCACACGATGTTCTGCCTTCATTAAACTGTCGCACCCTCGAACGCACTTTCGACACATCCATAACTGCATCACCACATGTCTCCTTCAACTGTCGATGAATTTCAATTGGTTTCACACCACGCAAATTCAGAAAACGAGTGATTGCACGCTGTTCAAGTAAGGAAAACGTCGCCATTTTAAGTATTTAAAACAGTTCTCATTCTCGGCGCTGGCGGTAAAATTCCATCTGCCGTACAATGCTGCCATCTCTGGGACGTATTGACAATGAACGCGGCCTCATTTTAAAACAATGCGCATGTTTCTATCTCTTTCCAGTCCGGAGAAAAAAATCGGAGGCCTTAAAACTTGAATGCACCTCGTACTTGCCGTGCACCTCCCGCAAAAGTACCCTACCGGGGAACTGCATCAGGAGACAGGTATCCCATGATCAGGCACCGAATAAAACAGATTGTGCGGCAGTTCTATGAAACGTCGTCCCAGTCTGATGACAGGCTGATTTGAAGTCTGGGAAAGCAGCAGCACAGACGAAAGACCACTAGATAGCCGGATCTGCTACGGAAGTGACGATAGGATAGTTAAAACATGTTAAAAAATTTGGAAAACAGAGACGACATACACATCCGTTAAGCATAATACGAGTACGAACACTTTAAGGAAAAGCAGGAACAGTTTTTTAAACACTTAACCTGCACAAAGGAGACTGTAAGGGCTGTCCTTTAGAAAAAGACCGGCGGTAGGTGCGGCTCCGGGTACAAATATCATGGAAATGGCGAAACAAGTCGGTTGTTCGCGTGCTACTGTCGTGAGCGTCAATGGAAAGTGGTAGGAGAATGGTGATACGACGAGTCGACGACCAGGTGTTCGACATCCATGTCCCATGGCAGAACACGGTCTGGTACTTTACCACTCTGTAAAACGGAATAGGTGGCTATCTGTGGCAGATCTGACGCCAGAGTATAATGTTGGTGCAGGCATAAGTGTTCCGGAGCGCACCGCCCAATGCAAGTTGTTTCGACCCTTACACGTTGCCATGTTGACTCCAACAACACAGTCAATTACGAATGCAGTGGATACGCGATAATTGGTATTAGACCATGCGTCATTGGGAACGTGCCGTCCGGTCGGATTAATCACTTTTATTGTTGCACCAGCTCGATGGTCGTATTTCGATACGCCTTCATCAAGGCGAGCGGGTGTTCGAAATATGCAACACGGCACTGAATCAACGCTGTGTGGTGTTTATTATGCGTTTGGGAATATCCATCTGTTGTTCCAGGAGACCTGTGACAGTAATCAAAGCACCTGTTCCTGCTAAATGTCTACGCCGACGGCGATGGCATCTTCCAGCACGATAACTGTCTGTGTCACAAGGGCACAATCTTACTATAGTGGTTGGAAGAATATTATAGCGAACTCACGTTGATGTCTCGACCACCAAATTCGCCTGATCTGAACTAGATGGAACACATCTAGGGCGCTATTGAGCGGTAGCTTCTCTCTCACAAACCACAGGTGTTGCATGACCTGTGCAGAGGCATCTGGTGCCAGATACCTCCAAAATACAAACAAGGACTCGTTAAATCCATGACACATACTTTCGTTGCAGTAATGCATTCCAAAGGAGGACCAGCGCGCCCTTAAGTAGGTGTTCGTAATGGTTTGGTTGTAGAGTGTAACTTTGTGCAGGGAATGTATGTCCAGCAACGCAAAGGCTCCAGTTTTCGACCAATAGCACTTCTCCTCATATATCGAATGTTGGCGTACATTTGGTGTACTTCGCTCGCGTAGTTGCAGGGGTCAACTGTCTGAGTGAATGATTAAAAGCAAGGTGAAACTACAGCTGATACTTTTATTTTCCCGAGGGCATTCAGCTCTATTATATGGCCTTATGATGACGCCATCCTCTTGGGTAAAATATTCCGGAGATAAAATAGTCCCCCATTCAAATCTCAGGAATGTGACTACTGTCATCATCAGCAAACACAAAAACTGGCGCTCTGCGGGTCGGAGGGTGGGATGTTAGATTCCTTAATCGGGGAGATAGGTTGGAGAATTTAAAAAAGGAACGAATAGGTTAAAGTTAGGTATAGTGTGAATTAATGAAGAGATGTGATAGGAGGAACAGGACTTCTGGTTGGGTGAATACATGATTATAAACACAAAATCGAATGCAGATGTTGCAGGAGTAAACCCAATGATGCAAAAAAAATTGGAAGGTTGGTAAGCTAATATGAACAGCATTCTGAACGCTTATCGTAGTCAAAATAAACACAAAGCCAACACCCGCCATAGGTTGAAAGTTAGTTAAGGAAGACGAAAATCTATTTGTGATGAGTGACTGCAACAGTAAGAAAAGCAAGAGAAGGAAAATACAATATAAGCTTTCACGGCTGTGTTGATGTCACAGAAAACTTCCGGGCTGTTTAGGCCGTGGTCGATGTATAAAGCTTTCTTCTAACTGCTGCTTTCAGTCGCGAATGCTGGCCTTACCAGCGATAATCTCGTACCGGGTGTCAGGTGATACACTGTGGTGCCCTCTAAGCTACCTTGGCGCCCCCTCGAGTTCTGGATGCAGTTCGCCATTCTAGCTCTGTAGAATCACCCGCAGTCGGAGACCCAACGTTAGGAAATAGTTTTATATATCTGCCATGGTCCAATAGCGAGAAAGTTTTAAGTGAGGTGAGAAGGAACAATAATAGGAGAACATAAATTGACTGCCGGAACTATTCTGCCACGCTGGACGCAATTGAATCGTTAATCTGCTCGCAGAGAACGGGCTTATTTACGCATCCTGATACGAGCTTTATAGCGTACAGCACCATCTGGGAGCAGCTTTTGAAACTATTGTTTCGAAACTTCCGCATAAAATTCTTACAGATTTCACAATAAACATACCGTTCACCAACTGCGACATAATCGCGTCTACAAACAGTGATCCAATACTGTGAAATGCCTTTTTATTCCAGTCACTGATCACAGTATGACTTCTTTAGACGATGACCGGTTTCAGTCTGTAATGACCAGCCTCAGATCTCTTTTACACCATGTCCTAAAGTGATACGGCCATAATGGCATCGTCAAACCATATAAATATAATCAGTATAGCATCGTCACATAGATTTAAGATATGGTGTAGAATAGGCCACATCGTCCACATGTTTTGACGATGCCATTATGGCCGTATCACTTTGGGACATGGTGTAAAAGAGGTCTGAGAATGGTCATTACAGACTGAAACCGGTCATCGTCTAAAGAACTCATATTGTGATCAGTGACTGGAATAAAAAAGCAAACATACCGTTTCTTGTGTTCTTCTATCGAACTTTGTCTTCGTTTTATTAAAAAGAGGTTCTATGTTGGACACCCCTTATGGTGGCATACCCATTTGGTCTTGAGTCTTGAGACCTGCTGACTGGGACGACATGATGGTCTCTCCTTACAGGGAGCAGTGGAGGAGTCCAAGGAGAACGAGGCGTCGGTGCTGGACCTGTTTCGGTCCCGCAGCTGCCGCCGCGCTCTGGTCATCGCGCTGGGCGTGGTCTGCGCCGAGCAGCTGGCCGGCATCAACGCGGTGCTCTTCTACAGCCAGAGCATCTTCAACGCCGCTGGCGGCGACGTGGACAGCCGGGTGGCGCCCATCATCGTCAACGGCACCATGCTGATTGAGTCGTGCATCACCCCCTTCCTGGTGGACCGCCTGGGCCGCAGACCCCTGCTCATCTTCTCCTCCACTGGCATGTCTGTCGCTCTGGTGAGAACTCGCTGCGCAGAAGTGTTTCACTGCCACACAGCCAATTCTTATGAAACATGTTTAATTTGTACCTGTTCCACTGAAGTAAACAGTGGTGCACAGAAGAAAGGAGGTGGGTGTCATTATGAGCATAAGGTGCACTGTTACCAGATTTCTCCTTCCCCCCCCCCCCCCCCCCCCCCCCGTCTCCAAGGTCATCAACTGCTCCTCCACCACCCTCCTCCAAAAGCATGGCAGATCTAGGGAGGAAGGAAGGGGGGGGAGGGAGGGAAGAAGATGGAATTGGATGGAGAGAGGGAAATTTGGCAGTGCTGCATGCGGCAGGGAAGTCCTGCAACAGAGCAGCCTTTGAACGACACCCAATCCTACTCGCACACTTTATGCCATTTTTCTCCCTCTTTGGTGTTTTTGACCTCCACTGGCCTCTTTCACTGCAGTCATCTGGTCTCAGATTTTGTCTATTGCATCCTGTGTGTATTTTTCCCATCTTAGCGCTGGTCATACTCTCCTTCTTCTTTCAGGCAGCTCCCATTTTTAAAATCTTCCTTGGCCACCTGTGGTTAAGCATTCACTGTACGTGCCTGTACTATGGAAGTGTTCTAGTCTTCAAAGATTTTGCTGTGGAGCACTTATCTCCATTCACCCCTATACCTCCTCATTTCATATCCTATTTTGCCTCACTGACTGCAGGCATCATCTCATATAGTCAATTTCTACTGCACTAATTTTCTACATAACTCTTCTTGTTTGAGGCCACATCTCACCTCCATACACAAATATCTTCTCTGCCACAGTGTGAAATATTTTTTTCTTAGTGTTCTGCCTAATATTATTATTCCATATAATCCCATGCAAAGCTTTAGTAGCTCTCTGTCCCATTGCTATTCTCGTATTAACATCCTTGTCACATATGCCAGAGTTATCTATTATTGTTCCCAAATATTTATAGTTTCCGTAGGATTTTACTTCTCCTTCCTCTGTGCCAATTTTCACCAATCCTGCTGCATACACATACACTCAATCTTGTCAGATTTATTCCCAAACACTACTTGGTACATTCCTGTTTAAACTTCCTCATCATGTATTCCACATACTTTTGATCTTGAGAGAATATTAAATGGTTCAAACGGCTCTGAGCACTATGGGACTTAACATCTGAGGTCATCAGTCCCCTAGAACGTAGAACTAATTAAACCTAACTAACCTAAGGACATCACACACATCCATGCCCGAGGCAGGATTCGAACCTGCGACCATAGCGAGAGAATATTAACTAGTCATCCGCAACTAAAAGAAACTGAAGAGTATCGTCACTAATCTTTATTACCGTGCCTCAGTGTTTCCTGTACCAGCCATTCAATGTGTATCCGAAATAAATATTAAATAGGAAAAGCGACATTCCACAAACTCGTTTTATACGTTTGTCAAGGAAAATATTTCGAGTAACCTTGTTTCTCATTTTAATCACTTCTTTCGTGTTGTTGTGTAACTTTTTAAGCCATACATTTCTCTCTCCAAACAACTCCTCTCATTGCATAGTCTAGGGACATTGTCATACGCTTTCTGAAGGCCCACAACGATCATGAATACACTTTTATTTTTATTTCTGTATTTTTTCCAATAATTGCCTGATACAGCGAATGTTATCAAGACATGATCGTCCTTGCCAGAAACCATTTGGGCCCTAACTTAAATGTGACACGCATTTTTCTATTTTCTTACTCAAAATATTGGAAAAATACCTAGCTATTGCTGGGATGAAACTCATTCCTCTATAAATTGTGCGTACTGTCTTGTCACTTTTTTTATATATCGAGGAGGCATATGAAAAATTCATTAAGTAGGTGAATCTTCTCCCACCTCTTTTCTTCCCTAGCAAGTTTTCACAGATATTTTATCACTACACTTCCTCCATACTTTAGATGATCCATTCGTATATTCCAGGCCCTGGTGCTTTGTTTAGATTTGCTTCAGACAGCGAGGTTTTTATATGGTCCTCTGTTATTTCTATAGTGTTCTCTCCTAAGATATTAACTTCTTCTCCTTTCTAGTTCAACCTTTTTACCTGCAATAACCTTGAATAATGTCATATCCACTCTGAACCAGAAACTTTTTTATAATATTCTTGCAATCGTTGGTATTTCTTATTTTGTAATAACTTTCCAAGCTTTAGCAGACTTATTATATTCTACCGAGCCAACTACGTTCCAGCCGAGCCTGTTCCAGTCTGCATTCCTCTCCACCCTGTTGCCTGATCTTGACATATAAGTCTATTGATTCTGATGTCTTGTCACACAACCATCTCACATATGCCTTTTACTTTTCCAGAATAATGTCTTCCAACTCACTGGAAAACCCTTTTACATATTTATTCTTCTTTTCAACCTCTCCAAGGGCTTCTGTTTCTTTCTGTGTTGTAAGTAGTTGTGGTACCTTCTATTCTTTCCATGTTTTTGGAACCTATTGTGGTACAGGATTTTGATGGTATGATGTCAGAGAAGGTCTGTCTTAAACATTATTTCCTTATATTCTGTAAATTAATGTTCCATTATCGTGATAGTTAGTCTTGCTCTGTTCTAGTATATTTACTCCACTACCTTACTGTGACTTCTAGCGCACTCTCGTCGTCAACATACGCTTACGTCTGCGAGCAATGTGTTCCTTTTCTTTTGTCACCACCATGAGCTCTACAGTTGATTGTGGGCTCTTCCTACATGTATTTATGGACATATTTATTCTGGAAAAAAAAGGTCCCAAGTTAAATGATTCATTATAATCTAGTTTAATAAGCTATGTTAAGTACAAAACTTTTATACATAATCAGCACAATCTCCTGTGACGAAGTGCCTAGCTTATGGGTCTTGTAATCGTAAAGTCGCCAGTTCCAATATGACTAGTCATAACTTCTTTTTTATTTTGATTTCAATTCCTTATTTGTTAGTAACTGTGTTGCGAAATCGGCCTCAGGTGGGTCTCGCAATTGTGGCGTAGCGTCCTGCTGTTAGAGTTCTAGAGTAGTGGTGGGGTGCATTGCTACATGCTGTAGCACAACGATGCATTTCCACAGTCGGATAGATGACGGGAAGCGAGCTGCTGTCGCAACACACCCAGCCGGAGCCATTAGCAGCACTTCCGACTTCCATCAGCGCCGTGCAGTCGTCAGTCAGATGTTGTGGCCAAGCAGGTAGAGCCTCACCGAGCTGCGTGCTCAACTAGACGAAGCTTCCGGTGTATGGGCCGTCAGCTAGCCCTGACGGTTCCAGGCTTCGAAATGGAACCGCTGAAGCGAGGCCACTCACTGGGTGCGATCGCCTGACTCTCCAGCCAGCCTCCGAGAGTACTGCGCGGCCCTGCCAGCTACGGTGGGCTGCGGGTGCTGTTCACCACTCAGCAGTCTCAGCACACCTGCTGCAGAGATGACTCCCGCCCTGCATCAGCATGGCTACACGCCGCCAGCCACTGTTATGCTGTCACAGCATTCTGCTGCCTCACTCGACGCTCATTAGCCACGCCCAGCTCCTAACCGCAGTCGTTGACCTCCCGTGTGGAAGCAATGGTTATTAAAGATGTTGTTGTGGGGCGAGCATTCTTGACTCGGTGCTCGCCGCGGTACTGCAAGGTCCCATCCCACACCACCTGCAAACGTTCGCAGCTCGTGGTCTCGCGGTCGCGTTCTCGCTTCCCGAGGTTCGATTCCCGGCGGCGTCAGGGATTTTCACCTGCCTCGAGATGACTGGGTGTTTGTGTTGTCCTCATCATTTCATCACCGTTCATGCACGTGGCAAGACTGGACTGAGAAAAGGTTGGGCGTTTGTACGGGCGCTGATAGCCGCGCAGTTGAGCGCCCCACAATCCAAATATCATCATCATCATCATCACCTCCTGTGTGCTCCATTCTGCAGCAGAAGCGACCATGCTGCAGCTCTGGCAGCAGTAACGTGATCTACACACGTACAACCCCATCACATGTGGTGTCTGACCATTGCAAACGCAAATGTTAGTTAACAAATATTGAATCATAAGTTTTTGAGAAAGATTACTCCGTTTTATTTTAATTTGCAAATAGCAAAACAAAGAGACACTGCACAACAAATTAAAATATGGTTCCGAAAAGTGGAACATCAAACACAAAATGAAATACAATTTTCTGCTTCTAGAGACCTAACAGTATTTTTGATATATATATATATATACTGAGAAGTAATTTTGATATATACACTCCTGGAAATTGAAATAAGAACACCGTGAATTCATTGTCCCAGGAAGGGGAAACTTTATTGCCACATTCCTGGGGTCAGATACATCACATGATCACACTGACAGAACCACAGGCACATAGACACAGGCAACAGAGCATGCACAATGTCGGCACTAGTACAATGTATATCCACCTTTCGCAGCAATGCAGGCTGCTATTCTCCCATGGAGAATGTAGTCCTGTGGAACGGCTTGCCATGCCATTTCCAACTGGCGCCTCAGTTGGACCAGCGTTCGTGCTGGACGTGCAGACCGCGTGAGACGACGCTTCATCCAGTCCCAAACATGCTCAATGGGGGACAGATCCGGAGATCTTGCTGGCCAGGGTAGTTGACTTACACCTTCTAGAGCACGTTGGGTGGCACGGGATACATGCGGACGTGCATTGTCCTGTTGGAACAGCAAGTTCCCTTGCCGGTCTAGGAATGGTAGAACGATGGGTTCGATGACGGTTTGGATGTACCGTGCACTATTCAGTGTCCCCTCGACGATCACCAGTGGTGTACGGCCAGTGTAGGAGATCGCTCCCCACACCATGATGCCGGGTGTTGGCCCTGTGTGCCTCGGTCGTATGCAGTCCTGATTGTGGCGCTCACCTGCACGGCGCCAAACACGCATACGACCATCATTGGCACCAAGGCAGAAGCGACTCTCATCGCTGAAGACGACACGTCTCCATTCGTCCCTCCATTCACGCCTGTCGCGACACCACTGGAGGCGGGCTGCACGATGTTGGGGCGTGAGCGGAAGACGGCCTAACGGTGTGCGGGACCGTAGCCCAGCTTCATGGAGACGGTTGCGAATGGTCCTCGCCGATACCCCAGGAGCAACAGTGTCCCTAATTTGCTGGGAAGTGGCGGTGCGGTCCCCTACGGCACTGCGTAGGATCCTACGGTCTTGGCGTGCATCCGTGCGTCGCTGCGGTCCGGTCCCAGGTCGACGGGCACGTGCACCTTCCGCCGACCACTGGCGACAACATCGATGTACTGTGGAGACCTCACGCCCCACGTGTTGAGCAATTCGGCGGTACGTCCACCCGGCCTCCCGCATGCCCACTATACGCCCTCGCTAAAGTCCGTCAACTGCACATACGGTTCACGTCCACGCTGTCGCGGCATGCTACCAGTGTTAAAGACTGCGATGGAGCTCCGTATGCCACGGCAAACTGGCTGACACTGACGGCGGCGGTGCACAAATGCTGCGCAGCTAGCGCCATTCGACGGCCAACACCGCGGTTCCTGGTGTGTCCGCTGTGCCGTGCGTGTGATCATTGCTTGTACAGCCCTCTCGCAGTGTCCGGAGCAAGTATGGTGGGTCTGACACGCCGGTGTTAATGTGTTATTTTTTCCATTTCCAGGAGTGTAGTATCGTGTGCTTTCAACTGTATGCGTTTACGCCATTAATTGTGATACACCCTGTACTCTCGCCTGACACCACTGAAGTCGCAGATGACGGTGGTTGGGGCCAGTGGAATGCACGCTACGGGGCGTCTGGCTCGGAGCTGTCCTCGAGGTAACCCACTTGTAACAGTGTGACTGCGATGCCAACTGCTCCTCAAATTCCTGCTGCAGATACAGTACGATGCGCAGAGCCGTACGCCGAACACGATGGTTTTCCCTCTCTGTAGTGCCACACCGCCGTCCAGAGCCCCTACTCCGCAAGCCACCCAACGGTGTGTGGCGGAGGGCACTTTACGTGCCACTGTCATTACCTCCCTTTCCTGTTCCAGTCGCGTATGGTTCGCGGGAAGAACGACTGTCTGAAAGCCTCCGTGCGCGCTCTAATCTCTCTAATTTTACATTCGTGATCTCCTCGGGAGGTATAAGTAGGGGGAAGCAATATATTCGATACCTCATCCAGAAACGCACCCTCTCGAAACCTGGCGAGCAAGCTACACCGCGATGCAGAGCGCCTCTCTTGCAGAGTCTGCCACTTGAGTTTATTAAACATCTCCGTAACGCTATCACGGTTACCAAATAACCCTGTGACGAAACGCGCCGCTCTTCTTTGGATCTTCTCTATCTCCTCCGTCAGACCGATCTGGTACGGATCCCACACTGATGAGCAATACTCAAGTATAGGTCGAACGAGTGTTTTGTAAGCCACCTCCTTTGTTGATGGACTACATTTTCTAAGGACTCTCCCAATGAATCTCAACCTGGTACCCGCCTTACCAACAATTAATTTTATATGATCATTCCACTTCAGATCGTTCCGCACGCATACTCCCAGATATTTTACAGAAGTAACTGCTACCAGTGTTTGTTCCGCTATCATATAATCATAGAATAAAGGATCCTTCTTTCTATGTATTCGCAATACATTACATTTGTCTATGTTAAGGGACAGTTGCCACTCCCTGCACCAAGTGCCTATCCGCTGCAGATCTTCCTGCATTTCGCTACAATTTTATAATGCTGCAACTTCTCTGTATACTACAGCATCATCCGAGAAAAGCCGCATGGAACTTCCGACACTATCTACTAGGTCCTACATATATATTGTGAAAAGCAATGGTCCCATAACACTCCCCTGTGCCACGCCAGAGGTTACTTTAACGTCTGTAGACGTCTCTCCATTGATAACAACATGCTGTGTTCTGTTTGCTAAAAACTCTTCAATCCAGCCACACAGCTAGTCTGATATTCCGTAGGCTCTTACTTTGTTTATCAGGCGACAGTGCGGAACTGTATCGAACGCCTTCCGGAAGTCAAGAAAAATAGCATCTACCTGGGAGCCTGTATCTAATATTTTCTGGGTCTCATGAACAAATAAAGCGAGTTGGGTCTCACACGATCGCTGTTTCCGGAATCCATGTTGATTCCTACATAGTAGATTCTGGGTTTCCAAAAACGACATGATACTCGAGCAAAAAACATGTTCTAAAATTCTACAACAGATCGACGTCAGAGATATAGGTCTATAGTTTTGCGCATCTGCTCGACGACCCTTCTTGAAGACTGGGACTACCTGTGCTCTTTTCCAATCATTTGGAACCCTCCGTTCCTCTAGAGACTTGCGGTACACGGCTGTTAGAAGGGGGCAAGTTGTTTTGCGTACTCTGTGTAGTCTCTGCCAAGACTTTCTGCAATATCGCAGAAAGAACATACGGCGGCTCGTAGCCCTATTTACGTGACCTCGTTCAGTCTCAGTGAGGTGTTGGTAATGGCGTCTTTGTCAACTGAAAGACATTCCTGACAAACATGAGCCTACCACGTCCAACCTCAAAGGCAACTAAAGCTCACGACCGCTACAGAATGTATTGAAAGCAAACCTGATTTGCGTCTTCATACTGGTGCTGCTAGCGCCATTCTTACGGGGTTTGCTAAAAATTGGTGGGTATCATCTTTGGGATGTAAAAACGCCCAGCAGCTTTCGTTTACATCGCAAATCACCTTCTTGGTCTTGAGAATTTTTTCCGTCAATGTGTTATTTAAATCTGTACGGCAGTCTCATTAAAATTCTGATGATGACGCAGGTCAGCACTGCTTAGATTACTTCTTTTCTGTTGTTGCCACTTTGGATTTCTTTGTATGGCACACTATCTTCATTCCGTTTCTGCTTTCCTTACACCGTTTCCTTGTTTCCTTCTGTTTCTCCCCATATCCTGTATTATATTCAAACTATTTGGCCTAATCTATTGTATCGTAAATGAGGGAGAATCCTGTCGACTTTTCCATCTTCAGATGTGTAGAAGTTCAGTACAAACGCCATATTTGATGAACTTAAAACATTTTAGCAAGCTTCTCCCTTATGTTTGTTTTCTGCACAGGTGGCAATCCTTGATGGAAATCACCGACACCCGCCAGCTTACTACATCTGATTTGTCTGAATCCTATCGTTTGGGCTGTTGTTCGCTCACTCATTATTATTTCAATGTAAAAGTATCGGAGGAAAGAAACGGTACACTCAAAGTGCTATCTCAAATATAAATCGAGAGAAAGGAACACAAAATATTGAACGAAAGAACGATGGAGCTATCTTTGAAATGAAAATTTGTGCTGGCCCAGGACTCGAACCCAAATTTCCCACTTATCGCGGGCACTCTAACCACTTCGGCTATCCGTACATGACCCCATACCGAGCCAATCTTCCTTATGTAAAAGTGTTTACGTCCCATAATGCTTGCACACCGATTGTGTGATTCATGCATAAAGAGATACATCGTTTATCTCCTCAGTTCGACTTGTTTGAAGTATAGTTAGTGCAATGTCCGTATTTGGTGGTGTCTATATAGTGCATGGGGGCTTAATAAGAAAAGGGGCTAATATTAATGAATAAATGCAATAATTTTAGTAGCTGTGTGACCAGTTACGAAGTCTCGTAACCGGTTGGCCCTGACTAGTATTAGCACGCAACGTGACTGCATAAAATAAAAATAAAGAATGACAAGGAATTTCCATTAACACAATTGATTAATTAAGTCCCCTGCAACTATAAAAGCTACGAAACAGCAAAGCACAAGTGTAACTGTTCTGTGTGTGGTAGTGTGGCTGAACGTACATGTATCTGGCTCGGTTCTTTCTCAATACGACAAAATATTTTAAACACCATTTACAATGAACTAATTGAAAAATCAGAAATACTATAATTACACATAGAAACCAGAATTACAAATCTAATAAATGAACACGAGCCAGATGCTTTGTTGACTGTACCTGTGAGCAAGAGGGATTGTCATTAAAGAAAACTGAAATACCTTTTTACCTCATTATATATTGAGGAAAATATTCCGTTACACCAGCATCATAAATCAAAAGCCCATCTCCTTTCTCAAATATATTCTGACAATTGTAACTTCTTCCATCTATGCATTACACCAACCGGACAGCATCTGCTCTCTCGCCCAGCAGAACAACAACTGCCCTTGACACCCTCTGAACTACTATTACCCAGTGGAGGCGGCGGAATGGTAATCTTTGGCGCAATCTCTGGCGCTGTGACTCAGTGTAGCCACTTCTCAATAGTTCGATGCAAACGTTCTTCAGAGATGCATCTAATTTAATATAGCCCTAGATCCTCAGCAATGTGTGTTCCTTCAGATATGCATGCAGCTCTATGTATTTGAAAATTACAAATTGAATATTATATTACCTCACCCGTGTGGTTTACTATGGACACATAAAAATTTGTGTCAGACCAGGAATCGAATCCGGGCTTCCCACTTATCGCGTGGGGACACCTTAACCACTTCGGCTATCTGTGCACACCTCACGGGCAGACACAAACTTCCATATCTCATAGTATCTATGTCCTATAGCGCTTGCACACAGTTCGTGTGATTCCTGCTTAGGGAGAAAGAATATTCTTTCCATCAGTCCTCCTTGCTTTTGCGCGAAATACAGTTAGTGCAGTGTCTGTAGTTGATAGTATCTGTACAGTTCGCTCTATGCATGTGTGACATTTGCGTCTAACTATACGGATACTGTTAGATACACACACTCCACTAACCCCTATGATGCGTAACACTAAAGTAACTATTGTAATGCATCTTTATGTTTCAGACGGTTTTAGCTGTGTATTTCTACCTGAGTGACACGGGAAAAAACGTCGAAGACATCGGCTGGCTTCCAGTCACTGCTCTCGTCTTCTACATCGTCACCTACACCTCAGGTTTGTTGTTGAACTCTGATCACTATTCATGAGTTTTTCTAATGGAAAAAGCGTTCAGATCTATTATATGCAGGCAAGGTGTGTCAAATGAAACATTTGAAACATAAACTGCAGTACATAACAGGCTATGAATAAAAATTTAACCTCATGATGATTTAATTTTGGGATGTATCAAAAACCAGTTCTTGAATAACACTAAATTAAATTGATCGTCCAGGACTGATAATCAATGAAATTTCTCTTTTTCTTTTAATTCTTTAAGGGAATTGTAACTGCCTGCTGATTACATTAACTTCTCATGGCATTTATTCACCAATTACTATAGTAAACAGACACTGTGTTAGAGGCTTGAAGAGCTACCAGTTAGTCACTCATGCAGAACACAGCTTACTGTGCTCAGACCATGAGATTGGGAATTTGGGTATGGCGACTCCAGCCCATACTTCAAGCATTCGCAGCTAATCATTCATAAATGCAAGATGGCTGTTCTAGCCATGTTGAGCTATTGGGAAATTAAAACAAATAAAAAAAATAAAAAATCAAGATAGCAGAAGCAGCTACTCTGCTTACAGCCATTATGGTGCCATGTCCAAAAATATGCGAAAGATATCAAATTTCCACAATTTTGAAAGTAGATCAACGGTCAGAATGTTTTGTATCATTTTCAATCCGAACGATCTGAATTTCGCGCCACGTTAAATATCCGTATTATTTAACAAAAAATTGTATAAAAGGTGTGATTTGCGGTATTTTCGTATCTCAAATATGTAAGCCTAGATGTCAGCAATACACACACACGCACACACGCACGCACACACACGCACGCACACACACACACACACACACTTACCGGTCAAGAAGTGCTTGTGAGCGTTCTCAGTTTCACCTCTGTTCTATACTTACATGGTGTAAGGCACAATGGACCCTCAAATTAAATATCTCCACATCTAAATTATTTTACAAAGATATGATAGTTATCAAGTGTCATAATATTAATTTAGTGTCTAAAATGCCCATAAAATACTTGAGCAACACAAAAATACAATGTTTATGTAAAGTGTCAGAATGTTGTTTCCCCTCTCCCCCCCCCCCCCCCAACACAGATGTGTGTGTGTGTGTGTGTGTGTGTGTGTGTGTGTGTGTGTGTGTGTGTGTGTGTATGTGTGTGTGTGTGTGTGTGTGTGCGTGCGTGCGTGACTAAATTTATACCAAAAACATGACCATGTACTCTTAAATTAATTGGCTCATGCTATTTCCACATCTAAACTGCTATAAAACACTTGTGGCTATAAAATCATTTTATTCAGCAAGATAACACACAATTTGTAGACCTAAATGGGGCACTGTATAAAAACAAACCTGACCAAGGCTATGTCTGCTCAAAAACTACCCCGATTAAAATACTATTCTAAGCAGACAGACACAAAAAAATACCCAGTCTGAATTTGAATAGGTCAGGAGTCCACTACACGCAGGAGGCAGCTACACGGGTAGCAGGGGCTACCATGACTGAAGAGTCCTCTGCTGACATGCAGCGTCCATGGATGGTGTAAGGCACAATGGACCCTCAAATTAAATATCTCCACATCTAAATTATTTTACAAAGATATGATAGTTATCAAGTGTCATAATATTAATTTAGTGTCTAAAATGCCCATAAAATACTTGAGCAACACAAAAATACAATGTTTATGTAAAGTGTCAGAATACCCATACACGTCCATCCGCTCGATACAATTTGAAACAAGACTCGCCCGGGTAGGCAACATGTTTCCAGCCATGAACAGTCCAATGTCTGTGTTCAGGGGCCCAGGGGAGGCGCGCCGTTATCAAGGGTACACGAGTGGGCCTTGGGCTCCGAAAGCCAATACAGATTATGTTTCGTTGAATGGATCGTACGCTCACACTTGTTGATGGACCAGCTTTGAAAACTGCAACAAAAGCATAAGAAGCACACCATGGCTGCACTTCTGCCACTTCGAACGATTCTCTTCAGTCGTCGTTCGTCCCGTTCTTCTAGGATCTTTTTACGGCCGCAGCGATGTCGGAGATTTGATGTTTTACCGCATTCCTGAAATTCACGGTACACTCGTAAGATGGTCATACGGGGAAATGCCCACTTCATCACTAACTCGGAAATGCTGAGTTCCACCGCTCGTGCGCCGCCTATGGCCCCACATTAAAACTCGCTTAAATCTCGATAATCCGGAATTGTAGCAGCGCTAACCTACATAACAACTGCGCCAGACACTTGTCTTATATAGGCGTTGCCAACCGCAGTGCCGCATTCTGCCTGTTTACATATCTCTGTATTTGAATATGCATGCCTATAGCAGTTTATTTGACGCTACAGTGTACTAGTTCTATCCTTGTACCCCGGAGCTATCACCTTGTTCTCACAGTTCAGTATCTGTGCCTTACTTGTTGACAGGATCAAGGAAGTTCTATCTCTGACTTGTGGATGAAAGTTCAGTCTTTGCATCAACTGTAAAATAACACTTTAAAGGAACCAAAAATTTTTTGCGTTCTTTGCAAAATATGTGAAGATTTGTCCTGTACTACAACAAAACACACATGGCTCTTTTATTGGTTCGACTGGTGTAACTTACAAGTTAGGGTGGTGGTGGTGGTTAGTGTTTAACGTCCCGTCGACAACGAGGTCATTAGAGACGGAACGCAAGCTCTGGTTAGGGAAGGATTGGGAAGGAAATCGGCCGTGCCCTTTCAAAGGAACCATCCCGGCACTTGCCTTAAACGATTTAGGGAAATCACGGAAAACCTAAATCAGGATGGCCGGAGACGGGATTGAACGGTCGTCCTCCCGAATGCGAGTCCAGTGTGCTAACCACTGCGCCACCTCGCTCGACAAGTTAGGGTTCATTATTAAACATACCAAGGCTGACCACTTTGAGGCATTATGCCACTTCTTACTGTGTATTTACAGTCGTTTTTCTTTATTTCATTAACGACATATAAATTACAGTAAATTTTTTGAAGTCATCTATCTGATATAGAAGTTAGCTGTTACGCTCTGTGAAGTAACATCTGCGATTTGGTTTATATTGCAAAGTCTGTGACTGTTATATTGTGAAGTTCGTTTTTGCTCTCTGATGCTCTGGAAGTTATTATTCGTGAGAGCTCAATTGAAATTCTAATACTTCATTGGATCTTCTGGAGTGAGAGAGAAATGTGGAGATATATATGTTACCGAAACGGAATATTAGTTTTTTTCTTTTTTTTGCCGTGAGATTTATCTGATGTCTAGCAGCATTTCATTTTCGTGAAGCATAATCACATCTGAAAAGTTATCTACACCAATGAAACTAAAGATTTCTCTGCAGGAGAACGTTTTACCAACCCTTTGCAACTGTAGATGTTGGCAGTAGAAATTTTGTTACACTTCCACTTCTTAACGTTGTAACCTCCCTCTTAGTAATCGACTTGTCCTGTTTGTGATATAAAATATGACCTTGGATCGCGTATATGACTAATGGACTTTTTTTCTAATTGTATAAGGCTATCTTTCCCGAAGAAGTGATACCAATAAGTAGGAGGAAAGTGTACAACCGTCCCTTCTGAAGGAAAGTCTATTAAAAATGAAAGTAATTAAACCGAGCAGAGCTATAATTTGGAAAATGAAAATTACTTTTGTGCATTCACTCACGAACAACACTGGACAGAAAGGGGTACCACTGATCATGAATCTAGAAGTTACACTAATGAACGAAAAGGAAGTAATTAACGGTCATCAGCCCACTAGGGCAATTTACATCCAAAATCCTGTACAAGATGATGGGAAAGAAAAACATGTATTTTGAAACACTGACGTGGCAACTGAGAAGTCACTCTTGCATTATGTTTGGCATTAAATTTTGAAAAAGGCAATCGAGTAATGATTTGAAAATATGCAATTAAACTGTGTGTTAATACTGAACTTCATTACGTGAACAATGACTTTCAGTGACCTCAGCATAACGTCATCAAAGAAATTTAGAAGAAAAGGAAGCGCTTTTTTAGTTTGCCATTACTTACTTTGCAAATTGGATTTCATATTATTGTCTGAACAACTGAGCCTTTTTTACTGACTTGAATAGAATTAAATACTGGAATACGTACCAAACCAAACAGCTATGTGCTCCAAGCTACATGTAAAATAAATAAAACTTCCACACTCTTAATTTGTGCATTTCTTTAGCTCTGGATTTTTTTCAGTGATTGATTCTCAAACTTGAAGAATGAAATTGGTTTACTTTAGTCATATACTGAAGCCTCTGTTGTACAACAGTTAATATAAAGTAGACTGAGGCTAAAATTCTTAAAAGAGAAATCGTTCATTAATAAACTGGCTGTAACTATTCAATTTGTTTCGTATGACACTCAGTTAACATATTAGGGAAAAAAAGAACAATGATCCTGCTTGGTAACAATGTCTGGGAGCAATGAGGACACAATCGCCCTGAGGTTAACTGATTATTATTTAAATAAAACTTATCAATCGAATCGCATTCAGTTGTGCTACTGGGTTGGCCGTTAATACTTTGCACCGATGAACAGTCTTACCTCAGTGCTGTGCATACGACGAAACTCTGAGCTGACGATGAAACTGTGTTGCTGGAACTGCTGCTGTTGTTGAAGACGTTAGCATCTTGTGAAGCCACGGCTAATTATAGGAACGGGCAATCGTAATTAATACAGCCTCTTCCGCCGGTCCACTGTCCTTCCTCCTGCTACTAGACATCTGGCCGGCGCGCGTACAAGATGCCGCCGAAAATGGTACTCTCTACTGCGAGAGAGATAACGCCACACTTCCGCACACCACAAGCGGTGGAACCCGTCTCTCCTCTCTCCGCGCGCTCTGTGCAACAACTCCCTACCCAAAGATTTTACAACGCACAAGCACTGCTATTATCGTTGCTAATCGATGCAAATAACAATTCCTTTGGCTTTTTCCCAGAGTTTATAAGTTTCAAAGTAAAACACAGATAAATGCGATGAAACGTCAACAGACTTCTACCTAAATGTACACATACAGTGAATCAATGTCCTTACTTTTCAAAAGAAGGCATTTAAATTACAAATAATTACATAAAATTCAAAAAAAAAATTTTATGTATCGGTAGCAGGTGCCATGAATCCTGCTTTTTCGGTGTTACAACGTCCACATGGGATCATTAGACCATCATTATCAGATGCAAAAACCGACTTGTCGCAATCTTGGTGCCTGCGGCCTGAAAGGGAAAAAAATTGTCGTATGAACTTTTGCTTAAGAAATTTAAGAGAAGTGAACTATTTTTCGTGCTCACAATATTAAAGTGCTGGTCGGCGAGAGTTTCAGGGAGGTGCAGTGGCATTGTTACAGAGTAGCAGGTACACAACCAAAGCAAAGCGCTGCAACCAGAGAATACAATATCGTAGCCGTATGTAATCTGGTGGTGTGCAGCGAGATAGACAGAAAAGAAGGCCACCAGATTATGGATCTTAAAACAAATAACAGCCAGCTGTGTAGCAATGACTAACGTAAAACAATAAAATTTTTATATATCCTCGAACTTATTGATGTTGTGTGTCCAGAAAGGGTGGAGCTTACCGAGTTATGAAGAGACAATGTGTCGTAAGCCAAATTGTTATCGAACGTTGTAGACTATCCCAAGGGTGTAGTAGTCAACGATTTTGAAGGTGAACCCAGCATTAAAGAGTAGTTCTCAGCTGGAACTGAAATTGGAAACAGACAAATGTGAGATGTGGAAGCAGTGAGTTTAGGCATCGTGAATACGCGTAACAAGGGCATAAGATTTCGAGCTGCCTCGGTAGCTATGGTCCAGAAAATCGTTATTGAGAGAAGGTTACAAATTACAGTCTGTCTGCTTATACTTTTATTATTTACCTGCAAGCTATGTGGAAACTGATAACACAGACTTGACAAAAAGAACCGAAGTATCATACAGATTTGATATATTAAAACTGGACAAACATTTTTTCTTAGTCTAGGTCGCTGTGGTTTCTGTAAAGTGATGTTTTACTTTGGTGCAAAGATCGAACCATAGTCATCGGCAGGTGCATCATAATCTGTATGTTACATCAGTAGTTCAACAGAATAGTAATAAAGACCAATTAGACGCGAAAATAACATTCTGACACATAATTTGAAGATCCGCAGTGGTGTTTTAAGCGTCAAGTGTACCTTCACATGTAAGTTACAGTAGTAGCGTCAATCAAGTGAGCCATATGTGTTTTATGCTGTTATATAATAATAATACAGACAATTTAGATGAGGTAACAGATTACACCTTGCACCATGCAGGGTGCAAAGACTGAAGTACAGTCGTTGCCAAGTCCACCTTAACCTATAATTTATTCCGTTAGTGTAAATAAAGTGAGCCATGTGTGTTTTGTTCTGTTATAGAATAATATTAACAGATAGTTTAGGTGTGGAAATAACTCCGTGACACGTAATTTGAAGGGCCTTTGTGTTTTCCATCAAGCGGGGTACGTAGATCGAACGACAGTCATGTTTGGACACAAAATTTGGATACAGAGATTTAGATGGCCGATCGAGGATATATTGGGCTGTGGCTGGGACAAAAAATGTGTGTGTGTGTGTGTGTGTATGTATGTGCGCGCGTCTGCCAACACCTCTCGCCCTGCCTCTTCCATCGTCACCCTTCATGCACCTTCATATAGGCAAATGGGGTGTGTGATGTCCCACGTACATACACCGTGTGCCAGAAGCCCCATAGATATGCTGCTGTCCACATCCGTTTCTAGAGCCTCGTTTGCGAATTTTATATGAAACGCACGATAAATAGTGATTATCTCCAATCACGTGTGTTTTGAGAGAAAAGCTGGTAATTATTATAATTTTAATTAATATTGTGTTTATACTGGTTGCTGGTGAGGAGGAAAGTTAGTTATCAGTATTTTATTAATGGTCTCATTCATAAGCAGCCATATCACAGTCATCACAGTCGCTCAGGAAAGTTATAATTAAGCTTTACTTGTTTAATTAGAATCGGATGATGACTCTCCTTGTCCGCAGTCCCGATGATTCGAAGCGATCTGCAATCCTCTGTAAATTAAATGTCTTGGTTTTCTTGCGTTGTGTAGTCAGTCGGGAAACCTCAGATCAAGCGGAAAGTTTGCTTTGATAGAGTTCAATGATCCAATGAAGTAATGGAGCTCTTGGATCTAATAATTGCAGGTTCGTTTCCAATTCATCGGAAGTTCCCTTTTGATCACCAACGAAACGACACCTCCTTGAAAATTTCCAGTTAGAGAATACATATATAATGAAATTCCTTACGCACCTTTGATTTAAATGCTCAGTATTTATTTTCTTGAATTGTTGTTGTTGTTGTCTTCAGTCCTGAGACTGGTTTGATGCAGCTCTCCATGCTACTCTATCCTGTGCAAGCTTCTTCATCTCCCAGTACCTACTGCAGCCTATATCCTTCTGAATCTGCCCACTGTATTCCTCTCTTGGTCTCCCTCTGCGATTTTTACCCCTCACGCTGCCCTCCAATACTAAATTGGTGATCCATTGATGCCTCAGAATATGCCCTACCAACCGATCCCTTCTTGTAGTCAAGTTGTGCCACAAATTTCTCTTCTCTTCAATTCTATTCAATACCTCCTCATAAGATGTGTGATCTACCCATCTAATCATCAGTATTCTTCTGTAGCACCACATTTAAAAACTTCTATTCTCTCCTTGTCCAAACTATTTATCGTCCATGTTTCACTTCCATACATGGCTACACTCCATACAAATACTTTCAGAAACGACTTCCTGACACTTAAATCTATACTCGATGTCAACAAATTTCTCTTCTTCAGAAACGCTTTCCTTGCCATTGCCAGTCTACTTTTTATATCCTCTCCACTTCGACCATCATCAGTTATTTTGCTCCCCAAATAGCAAAACTCCTTTACTGCTTGAAGTGTCTCATTTCCTAATCTAATTCCCTCAGCATCACCCGACTTAATTCGACTACATTCCATTATCCTCGTTTTGCTTTTGTTGATGTTCATCTTATACCCTCCTTTCAAGATCCTATCCATTCCGTTCAACTGCTCTTCCTAGTCCTTTGCTGTCTCTGACAGAATTACAATGTCATCGGCGAACCTCAACGTTTTTATTTCTTCTCCATGGACTTTAATACCTACTCCGAATTTTTCTTTTGTTTCCTTTGCTGCTTGCTCAATATACAGATTGAATAACAGCGGGGACGTGCTACAACCCTGTCTCACTCCCTTCCCAACCGCTGCTTCCCTTTCATGCCCCTCGACTCTTATATCTGCCATCTGGTTTGTGTACAAATTGTAAATAGCTTTTCACTCCCTGTATTTCTTGAATAGCATACAACATATTTTCAACCTCTATCTTCCAGTAATCTCGATAGCAAAATTACAATTATTCAATGCGGCTATTCGGCACTGAGAAGATCCTAGAAGTCTTCACAAAACACCAGAGAGAATATAACAAAGAGTAATTATGCGCTCATGGAATAGTAATGGTACTGTACTACTTTGCGCATCGATTCTGCGATTATATAGATGGTCAAATAGGAAACGTAATTCACTCATAGAATTGTGCATGGATAATTAGTAGAATATAAAGAGATATAAAGATTAACTGATGATGGTCGAAGTAGAGAGGATATAAAATTTAGACTGGCAATTGCAAGGAAAGCATTTCTGAAGAAGAGAAATTTGTTAACATCGAGTGTAGATTTAAGTGCCAGGAAGTCGTTTCTGAAAGTATTTGTATGGAGTGTAGCCATGTATGGAAGTGAAACATGGACGTTAAATAGTTTGGACAAGAAGAGAATAGAAGCTTTCGAAATGTGGTGCTACAGAAGAATGCTGAAGATTAGATGGGTAGATCACATAACTAATGAGGAAGTATTGAATAGGATTGGGGGGAAGAGAAGTCTGCGGCACAACTTGACTAGAAGAAAAGATCGGTTGGTAGGACATGTTCTGAGGCATCAACGGATCACCAATTTAGTATTGGAGGGCAGCGTGGAGGGGAAAAATCGTAGAGGGAGACCAAGAGATGTATACACTAAGCAGATGCAGAAGGATGTAGGTTGCAGTAGGTACTGGGAGATGAAGAAGCTTGCACAGGATAGAGTAGCATGGAGAGCTGCATCAAACCAGTCTCAGGACTGAAGACCACAACAACAACAACAAATAGATATTACATTATCTATAGCGTCATTATTTTGTTCCAGGTTACGGCGGTCTGGCGGCCACTGTTCCAGCGGAAATCTTCTCGCAGAACGTCAAGTCCGTGGCATTACCTGTGGCTACTTTCTTTTCATGGGCCATGTCCTTCTTGGTGACGAGGTTTTTCGAGGACATTTCCAGCGCCGTTGGCAACTACGGACCCTTCTTTCTGTTCGCAGCTTGCTCCCTACTCGCCTCGTTCCACGTCTACTTTTTGCTGCCTGAAACGAAGGGGAAGACTTTGGAAGAGATACAGGTTATGCTTGAAAGCGGTAGGACCATCCGAGCATGCTGCTGAACAGACGCATTTTTCCTAAATCTTCGTTTTGGAACGGCGTCTCCTACGGCGCTCACTGAACTGATTCACGACCAATTCGGAGACCGAAGATTTAACGCTTAATAACAAGCATAACTCTTGCGCTGGGACTGATGGAGCTGGTAGAAATGACGTCGTATGACATTCATCTTCATTGAATGAAAGCACTTAACGAGTGCGTTGAACAATATAAATTTCTGTTCTTGTTTCTTTGATTAAAAGTGAGAACTGAAAACTGTTAATACTCAAGGCATATACTGAAGAAGAAAGTAAAAACAGAGAGTAATGGAATCAATAATCTCTCTTAGGCTTTGCAAATGAAGAATACTAAAATAGAACTCAGTATAACTTATTCGCCAGGGTGCGAAACCTTGTGAAGAATGAGATGCACTGTTGACGAACTGTAGTGCATATATATCACTTCTGATATTTCAGTTTTTTTAAATATAGACTAATGATGCTGTAATGGTAATAACTGTGAAAAAGCCTGCAAACATTTTCATGTGAGGAATCTTTCATACAACGCGACGTTTCTGTTTACAATTAGGGCTGCTTTTATCAGTTGAAAGCAGAATGTAAAAATTAAAAGAAAACATACAGTTAACCATTTGAGAAATTGAGGGATGAAATCATTGTTACTGTATCTTGTATGGTTATTTATTTTTAAGTATACATCTTGCAAAGCTTACAAGATCAAAAGCGCTTTCTCTGTTACTAATTAGTTGCAATAGAGATTGCTGCCTTCCTCTGACAAGTCAACTTTATCTCCACATTGGTCCCTCCTTCACTGTTGCCAACATTTCTTTCAAAAGTCATTACATTCTACTATGACGTAATGGGGATACTGCTAAAGACAACGTTAATAAGATTGGCATTTCTTAAATTACATATATCTATTACTAAATAAATTATTATTACTGTTATTATTGTATAATGCTCATGTACTAAAGAAACTCTAATGTTGACTCATTAAGGACGTCTGGTTAGATACAATGGAAGGCCATAACCATGCCACGCGAAATAAATGGATAAATAAACAAATAACAACAGCGTACTGCAAATTTCACAATTTCTACAAGAAAACAATTAAAACCAGTTCACAGGACTAGTTTTCCACCGTCTGTGTGGCAAATAAACATCATTTCAAAAAATGAAACACGGAATGCAATATATACATCAATACTAGATATGTTTGGTATTCACAAGCACCATAAAGGAACATTATGGGTACATCTACATCTACATCTATACTCCGCGAGCCACCTTACGGTGTGTGGCGGAGGGTACTTATTGTACCACTATCTGATCCCCCCTTCCCTGTTCCATTCACGAATTGTGCGTGGGAAGAACGACTGCTTGTAAGTCTCCGTATTTGCTCTAATTTCTCGGATCTTTTCGTTGTGATCATTACGCGAGATATATGTGGGCGGTAGTAATATGTTGCCCATCTCTTCCCGGAAAGTGCTCTCTCGTAATTTCGATAATAAACCTCTCCGTATTGCGTAACGCCTTTCTTGAAGTGTCCGCCACTGGAGCTTGTTCAGCATCTCCGTAACGCTCTCGCGCTGACTAAATGTCCCCATGACGAATCGCGCTGCTTTTCGCTGGATCATGTTTATCTCTTCTATTAATCCAACCTGGTAAGGGTCCCATACTGATGAGCAATACTCAAGAATCGGACGAACAAGCGTTTTGTAAGCTACTTCTTTCGTCGATGAGTCACATTTTCTTAGAATTTTTCCTATGAATCTCAACCTGGCGCCTGCTTTTCCCACTATTTGTTTTATGTGATCATTCCACTTCAGATCGCTCCGGATGGTAACTCCTAAGTATTTTACGGTCGTTACCGCTTCCAATGATTTACCACCTATGGCATAATCGTACTGGAATGGATTTCTGCCCCTATGTATGCGCATTATATTACATTTATCTACGTTTAGGGAAAGCTGCCAGCTGTCGCACCATGCATTAATCCTCTGCAGGTCCTCCTGGAGTACGTACGAGTCTTCTGATGTTGCTACTTTCTTGTAGACAACCGTGTCATCTGCAAATAGCCTCACGGAGCTACCGATGTTGTCAACTAAGTCATTTATGTATATTGTAAACAATAAAGGTCCTATCACGCTTCCCTGTGGTACTCCCGAAATTACCTCTACATCTGCAGATTTTGAACCGTTAAGAATGACATGTTGTGTTCTTTCTTCTAGGAAATCCTGAATCCAGTCACAAACCTGGTCCGATATTCCGTAAGCTCGCATTTTTTTCACTAAACGTAAGTGCGGAACCGTATCAAATGCCTTCCTGAAGTCCAGGAATACGGCATCAATCTGCTCGCCAGTGTCTACGGCACTGTGAATTTCTTGGGCAAATAGGGCGAGCTGAGTTTCACATGATCTCTGTTTGCGGAATCCGTGTTGGTTAGGATGAAGGAGATTTGTATTATCTAAGAACGTCATAATACGAGAACACAAAACATGTTCCATTATTCTACAACAGATTGACGTAAGCGAAATAGGCCTATAATTTTTCGCATCTGATTTATGACCCTTCTTGAAAATGGGAACGACCTGCGCTTTCTTCCAGTCGCTAGGTACTTTACGTTCTTCCAGCGATCTACGATAAATTGCTGATAGAAAGGGGGCAAGTTCTTTAGCATAATCACTGTAGAATCTTAAGGGTATCTCGTCTGGTCCGGATGCTTTTCCGCTACTAAGTGATAGCAGTTGTTTTTCAATTCCGATATCGTTTATTTCAATATTTTCCATTTTGGCGTCCGTGCGACGGCTGAAGTCAGGGACCGTGTTACGATTTTCCGCAGTGAAACAGTTTCGGAACACTGAATTCAGTATTTCTGCCTTTCTTCGGTCGTCCTCTGTTTCGGTGCCATCGTGGTCAACGAGTGACTTGCGTGAATGTCGAGAGAAGGAATTTCCCGGTATATTTCTAAATTTATGACATCATTAGGAATGTAGAAACCATAAAACAAAATTTATAAAGAAATGGCGGAAAACAGGATCACTAAATCTCTTCCACTGGTTTAGATGTATAGTCCAAAAAATCACTTGAATTTCTCTAAACTTAAAATATTATCTTAAAAACGTTGGAGTATTTGTAATAACTTCTATATTCAGATGAGCCTCGTATGTACAGCTAATTCGTTTCTGTAATGTCTACATTATGCGAACAATTGTAAGTAGGCTGTTTAGGTTTTTATGTTGGTAACGCCATGTAGCACTCTATATGAAAATCACTGACTGTGCTGTGTGAAGTCAGCGGCTGGTCTGCATTGTTGCAGTATTGCTATTGTAGTGTTGGGCAGTTGGCTGTTAACAGCGCGTAGCGTTGCGCAGTTGGAGGTGAGCTGCCAGCAGTGGTGGATGTGGGGAGAGAGATTGCGGAGTTTTGAGAACGGATGATCTGGACGTGTGTCCATCAGAGACGGTAAATTTGTAAGACTGGATGTCATGAACTGATATATACTATGACTTTTGAACATTATTAAGGTAAATACATTGTTTGTCCTCTATCAAAATCTTTCATTTGCTAACTGTACCTATCAGTGCCTTCAGTACTTAGAATTTTTTATTTAGCTGGCAGTAGTGGCGCTCGCTGTAATGCAGTAGTTTGAGTAACGAAGATTTTTTGTGAGGTAAGTGATTCATGAAAGGTATAGGTTATTGTTAGTCAGGGCCATTCTTTTGTAGGGATTTTTGAAAGTCAGATTGCGTTGCGGTAAAAACATTGTGTGTCAGTTTAAGCAGTCATTAATTTTTCTAAGGGGACGTTTCATACAATGAAGTCCTGAATGGGTTTCTAGACCATCGAACCTTAGTAATCCAAGTTGAAGAAAAGCTGTCACATTTAAAATGACTGACGTTGCATTAGACATATCGCTGCACAGTTTGGTAGTTGACGTTTCTGAGCTCGGTATATTATTACATAAGAAAGAAGTCGTGGTGTCAGTAATGACAAAATCAATAAGAGTGAGAAATACGCAGGAATTAACAACATTCACAACAAGAACAGAATATCGAAAAACTAACTACCTTACACTATCTAGGAGCCGCTCAATGCAAACTATGACGCTATTCAGGAAAAGGATAGAAAGAATAACAACCAAACAGCCATTTATTATAATTATACCTGGTTTCGAACGCAATGGGTTCAGCATCAGGCCATATTTTTGAATAAAGTGGTTGGAATGTGACTCATTGAATTTAGTGTTTTTCCTAATGGTTTGTAATATGGTTTCAATAACTAATATGTGTAAGATTTTCTTTCACAGGAGCCAGTTGTTAATAATTCAATAAGTAAATGACGCTTTTGAATAACGGGAACGACTGAAAGCTACCAGTGGCTGCGAAAGGCGTCTCTGACTTACACATCTCGAAACACTTGTCAGTTAATCCTCCTCGAAATTTGACACCAGATGCCTGTGTGAAGGATACTTGTACTGCTAATAAGGCACCTACGTAGTGCTTATGGACTGGTGGTTTAAAAAATTGGTCGGACAGGAACCTAAAAATTGACGGAAATCTTTAGTGATTGAACAAATATTTTCTTATAATATATTATGAACAAAAGTTGTACACTGGTACAACTGTACTCAAGAGTACTGTTATATTTACAAAAGTACAAAATTTAAGGTGGAAATAAAAAATATTTTACAAGGAATAAAATTGGGTTTCAGTAGTCTTCCTGACATCTATGATTTATAAAATCAGCTACAAAATAATCCTTAATGCAAAACTCCTTTCGTTAAGGGTTAAGTACGCAAAAACGCGTACAATAAAGAATCATATGCTTAGCGTTTCGTAAGAATGCTAATGAAACTTTACAGCTGTGCAGTGTAGTTACTTACTACACCTAATTGGCATGTAGCTTAATTGAAACTGTTTGTATCTATTGTGTTTCGAAATACATACACGTTCTATAAATTATTTACAAGTCGTAGGTATTTTCGGAATTTCGACGGTCGTTGGGCACACGTCTGAAAGTCATCTACCTCCCCGTTTTCTTTCTCACTTCAAACAAAAACAAGAAAGGAACACGTGTGTGGGCACGAGCGTCGGTAACCGCTGTGGAATGGAGTGAAAACTGTGCGCCAAGGGAAGTTGTGGCCAATCAGTGGGCGACAGAGGGGCGTAGCGATAATAGTACAACAATGGAAGCCACGCGGCTGACCGCTTTCGAAACCTACACATTTCCTACATGCGCTGAAGCGTATGTTTACTTACGCCGCTGATCACGACCTCCGTGATCACAAAATTGTTTCTTTGTTGCTGCCACTTTTGAGGCGTTATGAAACTCATTTTTGAGCGAATATCGATTGTCATATTTCGAACTGTTAGCAGTGCCCAAGATTCCTCTGTAGGGCTTATACGGGACTGGTCACCACACCCCTTAAAACTAGGACATACCGTGAAAATCGAGACATCCCCTAACACTAACAAGGAGAGGTCTGCAGTGATGGCATCGACTTTTTGAGATCATTTATAATGTGATATGGATTAAGAGTGCAGGTATCACACTTTACAGCCATTCAGCCAGATAGGCCCTAGTTCACGACTAAATGACAAAAAATTTTTGGAATTTTGCTTCACACTTAATAGCATTAAAACGTGGAGTGCAATGCCTAGAGTAAGGCATTTGCGTGCAAAAGATTGTGGTTTCAGATTTCTTCGGGTACTGTAATTTTTTTTTCATTTTCATCGAAATGACTTTCATCATTATTTTTCTTCAATTAATTGGCTTAAACGTAATTTTTTATTTCTGTCACCTCATCATCAAATCAACTTCTTCATTTGCTCTCGCTTCCTTTCCTCTTTTTTCGCTTGAAATTTTAGTTCATATATATTAATTTCGATTTTGTATCTTTAGTTTTATCATCCTATTTTTTCGTCCAGTTACTGCTTTCATTACTG
This sequence comes from Schistocerca americana, assembly GCF_021461395.2. Lineage (NCBI taxonomy): Eukaryota > Metazoa > Arthropoda > Insecta > Orthoptera > Acrididae > Schistocerca > Schistocerca americana. The sequence goes on along the minus strand of NC_060121.1, from coordinate 961,288,136 downwards.
CTATTCCTCATTCTGCTTGAATTTCGTTTTACTTATGATCTCTTCTTTCGTTTAAATCTTCATCTGCATTATTTTGCCATAGTCCAATAGTAACTTAGGTGTATTTTATATGTTTAAATGACGTTGCCGTCCAAAAAAATACGCATCTTGTAATGCAACCAATACTTTTTGACACCATTTCGCAGTCGATATAAGTAGATTATTTCGTGTTTTGTTTTGTAAACAATAGATCAGCATTTTCAGATATTTAAATATTTTAATTCATAAATGTAATTGAATTGACGTTCACAATAATTCAGAGTGGAAAAATAATAATATAAAGAAGAAATAAGAATAAATGAAAAAGTTATTACGATTATTAAAATGATGTAACAGAGGAATAGAAATACAAAATTACATTTAAACCAATTATTTGAATATAAATCATGATCTAAGTCATTTCGATAAAGATCTACAAAAAAAAAAAAAAAAAAAAAAAAAAAACATTTAAGCGCCTGACAATATTCGAGCCCACGACCTCTCGCACATGAAGATCTTACTTTATCCATTCCACACACAACAGTGTGTGTGAAAATACTTTCCTAAAGCTATTGAGCCTAACGCAAAATTCCGAATTTTTTTCCGCTCAATTATGCGGAAAAAGGGCGCACCAGGGCGAACGCCTGCAAGTATGATCCCTGGGACCGTAACCTCCATCATAGTGTAGATGGCTTCAAAAAGTAGATACCACCACTACGGACCCCTCCTTGTAAGTACAGCATACAGACAAATGCTGACTTCACGCGGCACAAGCAACTGCACCCGATTTTTGCAACGACGCGAAGGGAAACACATATTTGGTCTTGCTGCATTCGTATTCGAAATGTTCTACTCGCCACTGGCTGGGAAAGATGGATGACAATTGTCACTTACCTTTGTTTTGAAAAGGGAACAGAACATAAACGAACATTTATTTAACTCGTGTACTAAAGGCATGTGATTTACTGAGTAAACACTTCTGCTTTAAGGCGTCTTATTTCAATCAAAGTCTTAAGGAAGTTTCCCAAGGCGTACCAGCAATACATAGGTCTGCCAGCAGAATGTTGGACCTAGCGAATACTGACGAATATCTTGACAGTATCGGCAGTCCTACATTCAACCAGCGTTGCCAAGTGACCTTCTACAGCTTGTTGATAGCACTTTTACACAATTTTCAGCTGCCAACGCTACTGACAATCGTTCACAAAGTCCTTCTGCACTGCACAACAATGTGCCATTTTTGCCTCTCATTGAAAAAAACGCGTGAATCAAAGCGTGCTGTTCTCGTAATTTTGTACCTTAGACCATAGATACATACCGACCACTCACTTCCATATCTTTGCCATGTGAAGATTTGAAACTAACATCCAAGTCAGGAGACGAGTGGAATAAAACCGAGATTATGAGATTCCATCATTACACTGTACACGAAGAGGAGCTGACAGTTTTAGCTCTCATACATTTGAGAGATTTGTTGAATTAGTACAACACATATAATACAATGTTTATCGTAATTTCTAAGACATTTACAATGGTCATCGTATTAGCCAGTTAACTTTTTCCCTTAAACTTCCTCTGAAATTCTGTTCATCGTCATAAGAGATCTGGAACTAACACACTAATTTTATCTGCGGAAAACTTATTCAAAAATTTAACAATTTTTCCAGAAGTCTCAAATGGGGATCGTGGCAGATGTTATGCAAATAAAATGAATGATTGGAAACATATTTTATTTGTGATAATAAAAGACATTACATTCCGTTTGACTTCAAGTTTTATATTTGTGTAAGTAAATAAATATTTATACCACATTTCCGTACATTCCATATGTAAACCAATGTTGCATTTGCTACATTGTTTTCTTACATTTCTCTTGCATATTGTACATGTTCTTTGTTTTCCTTAGCACTTTCTTTTTAGATAACGTCCCAAAGGATCCTTTCTAGATAATGACCCGAAAGAAACACGTCCCTAAGCCGTTTTATGCAGTAATGCTCTTCTAAGACATTCAGGATTAAAAATAGACTCTGTCTGATGGTACCCTCTATTTATTTGCCTACTAAACTCTAAAAGAGGTATATTGCCCTTAGCACGACGGTATAATACGTAAACATTTACTCTTGCATTACCAATTATGTTTGTGAATCTTAGAAAATATACTCTCTATCCACGTATTTTTATTCTATAGTTATTTGTGTCCCAGTCAGGTTTGTCTACTTCACTCATGAATTTATTGTAGAGATTTATACAGAGAGGCCGGTGTATTTTCACTTCTTTGTTCTCCAAGCTAGACCATCTGCTTACGTTGTTCTTTGGATGTATACCTTGATGGTTTGACAAGACTAGTACACATTTATTATCTTTCTACGCAGCACAGAATATTTCATTTTTGATGTCAAATCTGTAATCCATAGCTCCACGAGGAACTCTTTTCAATTCATTATTTGTTATTTATCCGACTGGATCGAACCGTTCCTGTTGCTGCTACATTTTGGTCTTTCCAAGTTTCATTAGACTGAAATTAGTGCAAAAAATTATCAAAATAGAAATTGTGGTTAGAGGGATTGCTGGCTACAGATATGTTATTCGTTATTTCTGATACACTCAAACCTTGTACCTCATTGTCATCGTTCCTTTTTCCAGTGTACATGTTTCGGCACAGCACATTGTCCACTGTCTGAACCTAAACCGTATGGGTTTAGCCTAATAAACTGCTTGAAATAATAATGACCATGATATTTGACCATCTGCCAGTGAATGCTTATATGTTTGAAAAAAAAAAAAAAAAAAAAAAAAAAAAACTTCATATATTTCTGATTCATTTTATCAATGAGTGGTCATACCTTGAAATCTGAGGTCGTCACACTATTATTTCTCTTATTAGCATTGTCACTGGAATGTAGATTTTCCCTTTTTTCTATACATCTGTCTCTGGTTCAAATGGTTCAAATGGCTCTGAGCGCTATGGGACTAAACATCTTAGGTCATCAGTCCAATATAACTAAGAACTACTTAAACCTAACTAACGCCGGCCTCGGTGGCCATGCGGTTCTAGGGGCTCCAGTTCGGAACCGCGCTGCTGCTACGGTCGCAGGTTCGAATCCTGCCTCGGGCATGGATGTGTGTGACGTCTTTAGGTTAAAGTAGTTCTCAGTCTACGTTTTTGCCCGAGGTCTAGGGGTAGCGTCTTTGATTCATAATCAAAACTCCTTCTGTCCCGGGTTCGATCACCGCCACTGCCTAAATTTTGATAAATAATCAGCATTGGCGGCCGAAGACTTCCCGCATCAGAAGTCAGCCTCATCCTGCCAACGGCCTTGTCAAAGAGGGCGGAGGAGCGGATAGAGGTTCAGGGCACTCTCTGGTCCTAGGGGTGGGAAATTGCCCCTAAAGGCGGAAGAATCAGCAATGATCAACGACATGAGGATGCAGAAGGCAATGGAAACCACTGCATTAAAGACACGTAACGTGTATCCACAGGACGTGTGGCCCGTAATTGAAGAAGTGTCATGATGATCTCTCCATTGGCAAAAGATTCCGGAATAGTCCCCCATTCGGATCTCCGGGATGGGACTGCCAATGGGGAGGTTACCATGAGAAAAAGATTGAGTAATCTACGAAAGGATAACGTTCTACGAGTCGGGGCGTGGAATGTCAGAAGCTTGAACGTGGTAGGGAAACTAGAAAATCTGAAAAGGGAAATACAAAGGCTCAATCTAGATATCGTAGGGGTCAGTGAAGTGAAGCGGAAGGAAGACAAGGATTTCTGGTCAGATGAGTCTCGGGTAATATCAACAGCAGCAGAAAATGGTATAACAGGTGTAGGATTCGTTATGAATAGGAAGGTAGGGCAGAGGGTGTGTTACTGTGAACAGTTCAGTGACCGGGTTGTTCTAATCAGAATCGACAACAGACCAACACCGACAACGATAGTTCAGGTATACATGCCGACGTCGCAAGCTGAAGATGAACAGATAGAGAAAGTGTATGAGGATATTGAAAGGGTAATGCAGTATGTAAAGGGGGACGAAAATCTAATAGTCATGGGCGAATGGAATGCAGTTGTAGGGGAAGGAGTAGAAGAAAAGGTTACAGGAGAATATGGGCTTGGGACAAGGAATGAAAGAGAAGAAAGTCTAATTGAGTTCTGTAACAAGTTTCAGCTAGTAATAGCGAATACCCCGTTCAAGAATCACAAGAGGAGGAGGTATACTTGGAAAAGGCCGGTAGATACGGGAAGATTTCAATGAGATTACATCATGGTCAGACAGAGATTCTGAAATCATATACTGGATTTTAAGGCGTACCCAGGAGCAGATATAGACTCAGATCACAATATAGTAGTGATGAAGAGTAGGCTGAAGTTCAAGACATTAGTCAGGAAGAATCAATACACAAAGAAGTGGGATACGGAAGTACTAAGGAATGACGAGATACATTTGAAGTTCTCTTACGCTATAGATACAGTAATAAGGAATAGCGCAGTAGGCAGTACAGTTGAAGAGGAATGGACATCTCTAAAAAGGGCCATCACAGAAGTTGGGAAGGAAAACATAGGTACAAAGAAGGTAGCTGCGAAGAAACCATGGGTAACAGAAGAAATACTTCAGTTGATTGATGAAAGGAGGGAGTACAAACATGTTCCGGGAAAATCAGGAATACAGAAATACAAGTCGCTGAGGAATGAAATAAATAGGAAGTGCAGGGAAGCTAAGACGAAATGGCTGCAGGAAAAATGTGAAGACATCGAAAAAGATATGACTGTCGGAAGGACAGACTCAGCCTACAGGAAAGTCAAAACAACCTTTGGTGACATTAAAAGCAACGGTGGTAACATTAAGAGTGCAACGGGAATTCCACTGTCAAATGTAGAGGAGAGAGCGGATAGGTGGAAAGCATCTATGAGGGTGAAGATTTGTCTGATGCGATAGAAGAAGAAACAGGAGTCGGTTTAGAAGAGATAGGGGATCCAGTATTAGAATCGGAACTTAAAAGATGTTTCGAGGACTTACGGTCAAATAATGCAGAAGGGATAGATAACATTCCATCAGAATTTCTAAAATCATTGGGGGAAGTGGCAACAAATCGACTATTCACGTTGGTGTGTAGAATATATGAGTCTGGCGACATACCATCTGACTTTCGGAAAAGCATCATCCACACAATTCCGAAGACGGCAAGAGCTGACAAGTGCGAGATTATCGCACAGTCAGCTTAACAGCTCATGCATCGAAGCTGCTTACAAGAATAATATACAGAAGAATGGAAAAGAAAATTGAGAATGCGCCAGGTGACGATCAGTTTGGCTTTAGGAAAAGTAAAGGGACGAGAGAGGCAATTCTGACGTTACGGCTAATGATGGAAGCAAGGCTAAAGAAAAATCAAGACACTTTCATAGGATTTGTCGACCTGGAGAAAGCGTTCGATAATATAAAATGGTGCAAGCTGTTCGAGATTCTGAAAAAAGTAGGGGTAAGCTATAGGGAGAGACGGGTCATATACAATATGTACAGCAACCAAGAGGGAATAATAAGAGTGGACGATCAAGAACGAAATGCTCGTATTAAGAAGGGTGTAAGACAAGGCTGTAGCCCCTACTCTTCAATCTGTACATCGAGGAAGCAATGATGGAAATAAACGAAAGGTTTAGGAGTGGAATTAAAATACAAGGTGAAAGGATATCAATGATACGATTCGCTGATGACATTGCTATCCTGAGTGAAAGTGAAGAAGAATTAAATGATCTGCTGAACGGAATGAACAGTCTAATGAGTACACAGTATGGTTTGAGAGTAAATCGTAGAAAGACGAAGGTAATGAGAAGTATAAGAAATGAGAACAGCGAGAAACTTAACATCAGGATTGATGGTCACAAAGTCAATGAAGTTAAGGAATTCTGCTACCTAGGCAGTAAAATAACCAATGACGGACGGAGCAAGGAGGACATCAAAAGCAGACTCGCTATGGCAAAAAAGGCATTTCTGGCCAAGAGAAGTCTACTAATATCAAATACCGGCCTTAATTTGAGGAAGAAATTTCTGAGGATGTACGTCTGGAGTATAGCATTGTATGGTAGTGAAACATGTACTGTGGGAAAACCGGAACAGAAGAGAATCGAAGCATTTGAGATGTGGTGCTATAGACGAATGTTGAAAATTAGGTGGACTGATAAGGTAAGGAAAGAGGAGGTTCTATGCAGAATCGGAGAGGAAAGGAATATGTGGAAAACACTGATAAGGAGAAGGGATAGGATGATAGGACATCTACATCTACATCTACATCTACATCTGCTAAGACATGAGGGAATGACTTCCATAGTACTAGAGGGAGCTGTAGAGGGCAAAAACTGTAGAGGAAGACAGAGATTGGAATACGTCAAGTAAATAATTGAGGACGTAGGTTGCAAGTGCTACTCTGAGATGAAGAGGTTAGCACAGGAAAGGAATTCGTGGCGGGCCGCATCAAACCAGTCAGTAGACTGATGACAAAAAAAAAAAAAAAAAAAAAAAAAAAAGGTCTAGGGGACTGATGACCTCAGATGGTGCTCAGAGCCAAACCTAACTAACCTAAGGACATCACACACATCAGTGCCCGAGGCAGGATTCGAACCTATGACCGTAGCGGTCGCGCGGTTGCAGACTGAAGCGCCTAGAACCGCTCGCCCACTAAGGCCGGCCATCTGTCTTTGGAGAAACATTTTCTGACACTTCTGATGTCGAATCCTCATCTTCGCACCAGTACATTTCCTCCTAAAGCAAAGAGGGCAAGTCTGTAAGGCACAAAAAGCCGGCAGATTTTCCGAGACAGTCTACCGAAAACGTAAATCCATATATATGTTATTCTGTACATCATATTTGACACTTTATTTGAAAATAAAATTATTTCTTCATCAAACAGTTTTTCGTACACTGATTTTCTTTTGAGAGAACTTATTTGTTTCATAGCTTTCTTGATATCGCCATTACTCCTAAAAGTCTTTCCGTAGTCAGGCTGAATTTTTTACCAATCAGAAACTATTTTTCTCTCCTTCAAGTCACTCTTTTTTTTATCGTTTGGGCCCTGAAGTAATAGGGCCAGGGGTTGCATACCGGCATCGGAAATTCGAATTACACTTGAATGAACTTCCAGCCTACCGGGAATATCATTAACACAAGTGTGTACCAATATGTCAGCATCAGATTCTTCACCGTCGGAAATAACATCCATATTGTCAGGGAAAAGGTCAACAATATCTATCTTATCTTCATTGTCATCATCATCCTGGGTGAGAAAACTAGGATTCTTTATCACATCTTCTAGCTCGGCTGGTGTTTAGAATCTGGTTCCCATATCCAAAAAAGAAAAATACAGTAATTGCAGTATGGAAATACTTCATATCAGCCACCATCCCCAAATGGGTATCGCTCTGAAACATGTCATAAAACAATGTTTACTTACGATAAATGACATAATGAAGATTCGTGAGTTACTATGACAGACATATTTACTGTATGAAGGCATCAATTGTCGAAATAATAAAAACAATGCGAAAATTAACGCAATTGAATATCTACGATATTCGTATTCTCTACTCGCCATTCGACTTATAGTTTATTCAGCTGTACACAACAAACTGTATGCACTATTTTGATTTAGCTGTGTTGTTCTCGTCAGTTGAACTGTTGTCGATGATTCTGAGCCATTCAGCATTACCACAAAGACATTGCGGTCAACTGACTCGGACAAAAACATGCGGTTCCCAAATGGGGATCGTGGCAGTTAATAGGTTAAAAATCAGCCAAGTGAAAGCGTAACGAAATATGAAACGTTCTATTCACACTTTTTTTCTGTGTATACGTTTTACAGGTGCCAAAATAACATTCCCTTCAGTCAATTCCCAATTTCTACTTCGCTGTGCATTATTTACTGGACCGCTTCCATGGGACAGGAGGACAAAATATTAGCTTTATAGAAAACATTTAGTCCTCAGAAGTGCACGTGGCGGTTTTTTGTGTTATTATCTCGTTCTAGATGTCATTATAAGAAATAAAATTCGATTTTATCAGTCAGGTTTAGTTTTTATACAGAATAGGAGTTTGTGTTTAATGGTTTTTACCATATCCTGCATAATCACATTCTGGAAGATCGTGGCGTATTGGTAGAAAACAACAAAGTATTTGTGACAAGCAAGACTGTAAATATTATTGCTGCTTGCTTCGAGTGCAGTAATTTAAGGGGTTCTATTAGGATCCCGCAACCACATCCTCGAAAATCGTAACATATCCGTGGAAAAGAACAAAGTAGTTTTGACACGCAGGACTGTAAATATGATTGCTGTTCGTTCCATGCGCAGAAATTTAGGCTGTGCTATTAGGCTCCTAAATACCCACGTCCTTGAAAATCTAATGAAGTAATATCTTCTGTAAAAAGTTATATTTATTGATAATCATTAACTATTCTATACTATTACGGCATCCGAATATATCACAGTATATATTAGTACCGAAAAATGTTTTCGCTACTCTGAAACCTAATATCACAGTGCTAATTACAGCAATATAAATTTTAAATTACTGTAAGACGAAGAAAATGTAAACGAACTTTATTTATGAAAGGAAAGAAATGAGAAACGACACTCTCGTTGAATATCAACATCTGTATCATCTTGACACAAATAAAACATAAGCACAGTCGAACATATACATTCGTGACAATCACTGCTGTGAACATGGTTACCATCTGACAGTTCAAACGATGCTACCACCCCTAGCAGCTAGACAGTCAAACGTAAGATAATTTACCGTTTTTAATTATTTTTCTAGTTGATTAACGAAATAGTTAACACATATTTGCGTTCCGAGCATTAGTAACTTGTCAAGAGAAATAAATGATTGTGGAATAAATGTAGCCATAGCCGCATCTTACTGATACAGTGACATAAGCTACAACTTATTCATAAAGAAATACTTTCGAATGTGTGTGTAATTGCGACTTACTCCGCTGAAACCAAGTGAATATGGGGTTGGGGTTGTGTTGGGGGAGGAGACCAAACTGCGAGGTCATCGGTCTCATCGGATTAGGGAAGGAAGTCGGCCGTGCCCTTTTCAAAGGAACCATCCCGGCATTTGCCTGAAGAGATTTAGGGAAATCACGGGAAACCTAAATCAGGATGGCCGGACGCGGGATTGAACCGTCGTCCTTCCGAATGCGAGTCCAGTGTGCTAACCACTGCGCCACCTCGATCGGTCCCAAGTGAATATAAACACTTATTTCTTGTATGACAAGCTTATACGAGACGTGTTTTTTTAAGTAAGTACCATTTTGAAATTAAAAAAAAGAGTTGCTAAGATATCTCAATAATTTTATTTTTACGTGAAAGCCTGTACCTTCATCTACGCACTGACGCCATTACAGTCTGATTCTTCCTTGTTTACGTTGTGCACTGAGTGTTTAAGATGCCTCCGATAATCGTCAGTCCCGCGGACTGTGAAGTACGGGCTGTTATAAGATTTCTTACTGCTAAAGGCCTAAAACCGTTCGATATTCATCGTGAGATCTGTGCAGTTTAGGGAGAAAACGTTATGAGTGATGGAATGGTAAGAAAGAGGGTGGGAGCATTTAAAGATGGCTGCACGAATGTGCATGATGAACAACGGAGTGGGCGTCCTTCGGTCGTTAATGAAATTTTTTTGCTGGATGTGGACAATAAGGTGAGAGAAAACAGACGCTTTACGATTTCCTCCTTGCGGGATGACTTTCCTAATGTTTCTCGTATTGTTTTGTATGACATTGTGACCGAGCGCTTGAATTATCGAAAATTGTGCGCACGTTGGGTACCGAAAATGTTGACGGATGTGCACAAAACCAAACGTTTAGACAGTCCATTGACTTTCTTTGAGCGGTACCACAACGACGGTGATGAAACATGGGTGGCCTACGTCACTGCAGAATCAAAGCAACAGCCCATGGAAGTTGAGCAAGGGCATCGTTTTGCTGCAAGACAATGCATGTGGCGAATCAGACCAAAGATCTCATCACATCTTTTCGATGGGAAACTCTAGATCATCCTCCATACAGCCCCGATCTTGCGTCCAGTGACTACCATCTGTTCCTGCACTTGAAGAAACACTTGGGCGGTCTTCAAGACGATGACGGAGTCAAAACAGTGGTGATGCAGTGGTTAACAAGTCAGGCGGAAGACTTCTATGAGGAGGGTACTCAGAAACTGGTACAACGTTATGACAAATGCCTCAATATTGACGGAAATTGTGTAGAAAAGTAGATTAAGATACACGCTTTCATGTAAAAATAAAATTATTGGTATATCTTGGCAGGTCTTTTTTTTTTTTAAATTTCAAAACGATACTGACTTAAAAAACACGCCTCGTGTTTCTGTTGTTGTCTGTTTTTATTACTATAGACACCTTCCTTGAAACGTGAAAATTAAGTATGCAGTCTAACGATTGGTACATTCTCACATTTCTCTCAACTTTCTAACGCACTAATATTTTGCCAAGTTTAATTACTTTTGCCTCAAAGCGAATGTGTTGATGTTTCTAGCCGTTTCTGGGGTAGATATAGAAACAACTGTGGTATTGGTTTCTTCTGCGCTGGGAACCAGTTTTATTGCTTTAGACGCTTTATTATCACGGCTGTATGATTCTTTCCTTCAACTGCAGCCGTGGTAGTTTATTTTGTTCAGAGAATAATAAAGGTTTTTCATCTCATACAAGTTTCCTTAGTTCCACATCCACTGATTTGAACATGAGTGTCGCGAAGAAAACTTCACGTTACTGAGTAGATATACTACGTCTTTGCCGGCCGGAGTGGCCGTGCGGTTCTAGGCGCTGCATCCCGGAGCCGAGCGACCGCTACGGTCGCAGGTTCGAATCCTGCCTCGGGCATGGATGTGTGTGATGTCCTTAGGTCAGTTAGGTTTAATTAGTTCTAAGTTCTAGGCGACTGATGACCTCAGAAGTTAAGTCGCATAGTGCTCAGAGCCATTTGAACCATTACTACGTCTTTCTGCAAAAGGTCGGATCTCCTACTGCTTACAGCAGTTCTATAATGCACAGTTTTGTAATACATTGTTCCATAATGCATAGTTTTATACTCCTTCACGTCGTTAGGAAGCTAAGGCAATACAAATGTGGTGTCATTTTTGAGTTTGTGCCGATTTTTATGGCACTATATACACTCCCTACTCTAGTAAAAATGTTACAGATTGTGACGTAACGGGCGGGTCGTCGCGCCCTGAAAATATTCAAAGTTCTGAGGAAGCAGTAGGCGCACAGGCCGCTCGGCAGCGACCACGTGGTCCCGGACGTTAGCTTTGCAACCGCGTGATGCCGTACAACGGTCGGTCCAGCCGCGTGGCTCGAAATTCCATGTTGACACTGTACGAGGACGGCGCTTTGTGTCGAAGGGGATGTCTATGCCGGGATTGCCCAAATGGCGGACTTTGTGAAGGCATAATAGCAGACATTTCACAGTTAGTATAGAAATTGAAACTTCCGAGACTCGAACTCGGGACCTTTGCCTTTCGCTGGCAAGCGCTCTACCATCTGAGCTACCGAAGCGCGACTCACGCCCGGTACTCACAGCTCTACTTCTGCCAGTACCTCTTCTCCTGCCTTCCAAACTTTACAGAAGCTCTCCAGCGAATGAGAATGAAAGTTGTTCATCATGCACATTCGTGCGGCCATCTTTAAATGCTCCCACCCTCTTTCTTACCATTCCATCATTCGTAATGTTTTCTCCGTAAATTGCACAGATCTCACGATGAATATCGAACGGTTTTAGGCCTTTAGCAGTAAGAAATCTTATAACAGCCCGTACTTCACAGTCGGCGGGACTGACGATTATCGGAGGCGTCTTAAACACTCAGTGCACAACGTAAACAAGGAAGAATCAGACTGTAATGGCGTCAGTGCGTAGATTAAGGTACAGGCTTTCGTGTAAAAATAAAATTATTGAGATATCTTAGCAAGTCTTTTTTTTAAATTTCAAAATGGTACTTACTTAAAAAACACGTCTCGTATAAGCTTGTCATACAAGAAATAAGTGTTTATATTCACTTGGTTTCAGCGGAGTAAGACGCAATTACACACACATTCGAAAGTATTTCTTTATAATTATGTTGTAGCTTATGTCACTGTATCAGTATGATTCGGCTATGGCTACATTTATTCCACAATCATTTATTTCTCTTGACAAGTTACTAATGCTCGGAACGCAAATATGTGTTAACTATTTCGTTAATCAACTAGAAAAATAATTAAAAACAGAAAATTATCTTAAGTTTGACTGTCTAGCTGCAAGGGGTGGTAGCATCGTTTGAACTGTCGGATGGTAACCATGTTCACAGCAGTGATTGTCACGACTGTATATGTTCGACTGCGCTTATGTTTTATTTGTGTCAGGATGATACAGATGTTGATATTCAACGAGAATGTCGTTTCTCATTTCTTTCCTTTCATAAATAAAGTTCGTTTACATTTTCTTCGTCTTACAGGAATTTAAAATTTATATTGCTGTAATTAGCACTGTGCTATTAGGTTTCAGAGTAGCGAAAACATTTTTCAGTACTAATATATACTGTGATTTATTCGGATGCCGTAATAGTATAAAATAGTTCATGATTATCAATAAATATAATTTTTATAGAAGATATTACTTCATTAGATTTTCGCAGGAGAGCTCATTCTGGAAACACCCCCAGGCTGTGGCTAAGCTACATCTCCGCAATATCCTTTCTTTCAGGAGTGCTAGTTCTGCAAGGTTCGCAGGAGAGCTTCTGTAAAGTTTGGAAGGTAGGAGACGAGGTTCTGACAGAAGTAAGGCTGTGAGTACCGGCCGTGAGTCGTGCTTCGGTAGCTCAGATGGTAGAGCACTTGCCCGCGGAAGGCAAAGGTCCCGAGTTCGAGTCTAGGTCGGGCACACAGTTTTAATCTGCCAGGAAGTTTCATATCAGCGCATACTCCGCTGCAGAGTGAAAATCTCATGCTGGAGTATAGAAATTAGTAGTAGCCAGATGAATCATGGTACCTCAAAAAGAAACACGTACATTACTATTACTTGCACGACGATTCTGATGGTGTACTCAGATTTTCAATCTCTTTATTAGTTTAAAGTTTAGTATCTGAAGGTAAATTATACAAATAATTTCCAAAACATAAGCGCTTCGTCCGATTTTGTCGATCGTCGTGTCTTTGGAAGGCTATTAGTGTAAACCTAAATTGGTACGAATTACAGGCATGCAACTTGAATAGTAGATGAGTTATTGGAGGTCAAACTGGCCGATTACTATCGATCGCGTCAAGCCGTAAGTACTCCACAGTTACACGAAGAAACGGTAGCAGCTTGCTTATAAATATATTTATTCATCTATGTCTTTGTATATATCCGACATATACTATTCATGAAGAAATTGGTTAAATACTTGCTGTGTTTTAGAAAGCACAGAGACATTAGGCTCCTGGCCTACCTTTTGCTTCTTTTCTTTTGATGTGTGTTTATTTAATTGTTTATGTATTTAATAATGTGTTAGAGCGTGTTTATTGTCCAGCCGTAGGAATATTTATTTAATTTCAAGTATTTAAATGTTCAAATGTGTGTGAAATCTTATGGGACTTAACTGCTATGGTCATCAGTCCCTAAGCTTACACACTATTTAACCTAAAATATACTAAGGACAAACACACACACCCAATCCCGGCCCGGACTCTAACCTCCACTGGAACCAGCCGGACAAGTATTTAATTCTAAATTCAGTATTTCGAATATGTTTCATTATGTTTGTGAGTGTACGTTGGCATGGAGACATGGAGGGAGCGCTCTAGCCAATCGCAGCGCATTACTGAGAGAGACGTATGGAGGTTGGGGAGGAGCATCGTTTCCGGAGAGGACACGAGGCAGTTCTGGACAGTCGCACAGGACACGGGAGTGAGTGCTGGAGGCGGACAGTACGGCGCGATAACGCCCAGTCGGAGGAAAGACTTGGACAGTGGAGCGGTTTGCGCGTGATCACGGCAGATAGAAATACGAGGTGCATTCAAGTGCTAAGGCCTCCGATTTTTTTTCTCCGGACTGCGTTCATTGTCAATACATCCCAGAGATGGCAGCACCGTACGGCAGATGGAATTTTACCGCCAGCGGCGAGAATGAGAACTGCTTTAAATACTTAAAATAGCGATGTTTTCCTTACTTGAACAGCGTGCAGTCATTCGTTTTCTGAATTAGTGTGGTGTGAAACCAATTGAAATTCATCGACAGTTGAAGGAGACATGTGGTGATGGAGTTATGGATGTGTCGAAAGTGCGTTCGAGGCTGCGACAGTTTAATGAAGGCAGAACATCGTGTGACAACAAACCGAAACAACCTCGGGCTCGCACAAGCCGGTCTGACGACATGATCGAGAGAGTGGAGAGAATTGTTTTGGGGGATCGCCGAATGACTGTTGAACAGATCGCCTCCAGAGTTGGAATTTCTGTGGTTTCTGTGCACACAATCCTGCATGACGACCTGAAAATGCGAAAAGTGTCATCCAGGTGGGTGCCACGAATGCTGACGGACGACCACACGGCTGCCCATGTGGCATGTTGCCGAGCAATGTTGACGCGCAACGACAGCATGAATGGGACTTTCTTTTCGTCGGTCTGACAATGGATGAGACGTGGATGCCATTTTTCAATCCAGAAACAAAGCGCCAGTCAGCTCAATGGAAGCACACAGATTCACCGCCACCAAAAAAATTTCGGGTAACCGCCAGTGCTGAAAAAATGATGGTGTCCATGATCCGGGACAGCGAGGGCGTAATCCTTACCCATTGCGTTCCAAAGGACACTACGGTAACAGGTGCATCCTACGAAAATGTTTTGAAGAACAAATTCCTTCCTGCACTGCAACAAAAACATCCGGGAAGGGCTGCGCGTGTGCTGTTTCACCAAGACAACGCACCCACACATCGAGCTAACGTTACGCAACAGTTTCTTCGTGATGACAACTTTGAAGTGATTCCTCATGCTCCCTACTCACCTGACGTGGGTCCTAGTGACTTTTGGCTTTTTCCAACAATGAAAGACACTCTCCGTGGCCGCACATTCACCAGCCGTGCTGCTATTGCCTCAGCGATTTTCCAGTGGTCAAAACACACTCCTAAAGAAGCCTTCGCCGCTGGCATGGAATCATGGCGTCAGCGTTGTGAAAAATGTGTACGTCTGCAGGGCGATTACGTCGAGAAGTAACGCCAGTTTCATCGATTTCGGGTGAGTAGTTAATTAGAAAAAAAATCGGAGGCTTTAGAACTTGAATGCACCTCGTACTTAGGAGTGGAGGACCTTCGACCACTCGATTCGTGTGTGTATTCGTATTGTACACTGTGGACTGAGCAGTATTTGCCTTGTAATGCGGCAACTACGTATCCCGGCCCCTTGACAACGAAACCAGCCAAAACTTTTAATATTGCAACGTTGAGTCGGAGGGTGTGTAACCATTTGAAAGCCCGCAAGATCGATATAAACGTTGCTACTTATACTCATCCGATTTCGTATTGAGAAGTGTAGCTTACTGTCCGCATTTCCCGTGTTACTAACACCTACACGTCACGTGAAAACCACCCGTATCGTACGTGTGCGCTGGTAAAGGCTCAATACCGAGCGAGGTGGCGCAGAGGTTAGCATGCTGGACTCGCATTCGGGAGGACGAAGCTTCAAATCCTCGTCCAGCCATTCTCATTTAAGATTTTTTGTTATTTTCCTAAATCACTTAAGGTAAATACCGCGATGTTTCTATTGAAAAGGTACAACCGATTTCTTTCCCCATTCTTCCCTAATCCGATGGGACCGATTACCTCGCTGAATATCCATCTTCGACACTGTGAAACAAATCTCTTCTACTGCCAGCTCTTTCCTTTCCATATATTGCGAGGAGAGAGTATAGACCAAAACAAGAAATAATTGTTCAGTAAACACAGGCTCTAAAATGCATACCTATTTGTTTAGTAGAAGAGACGCGTTTCACAGTAGCGAAAACGAACAAGTGCTCCTTGTTCTTAAAGTATGCGCTTAATTAACGCACACTTGTTTTGGTGCGTACTACCATCTCTCAAAATATGGAAAGCAAAGAGTTTGCAGTAGAAAAGATGTGTTTCAAAGCATCGAAAATGAAGAACTGCTCATAGCTCTTAAGATATGCGTTTTAGAACCCATGTTTACTAGACTTTATTTTGCTTCGAATGATCGTTTAGTTCATATCCCTGAATATCGTCCAGTCCTCCTGTGGCACCCTGTATATCAATTCATCTTTTCAGACAGAGTAGAAACATTGAAGACTCACGGTTATGAATACTCACATGTCTTTTGGATATGACGGCAGTTCATCACCTTGCGTGCCGATGGCATACTATTATGTAGACAGCTTCCCATTCAGCCTGCGGCCGGGGTGGCCGAGCGGTTCTAGCGCTACAGTCTGGGACCGCGCGACCGCTACGGTCGCAGGTTCGAATCCTGCGTCGGGCATGGATGTGTGTGATGTCCTTAGGTTGGTTAGGTTTAAGTGGTTCTAAGTTCTAGGGGACTGATGACCCCAGCAGTTAAGTCCCATAGTGCTCAGAGCCATTTTGAACCATTCAGCCTCGCAAAGCTGACGAGCACACATCAGACCTTTCCCTCGCAAGTCAGTCAGAAGTGGCTGGCAGCAGTCGAACCTGGTACATTTGCGCTGGTCATTTGATGCAGTGCACTGTGAAGGGCCTTTTGGGTCAATACAAGCCATTCCCTGTCCTGTTCAGCCGGAGCCTACAACTAATGGCCGTTGTCCGGAGGAATCTATAAGACGCCTGACATACGCCACTGAGCATCTCACACGTACGAATTGGGATTAAGGTTAGACGAGTAGATACGCATATGCCTGCAATATTTTCACCCTATTAGTATACGAGAGCGATAGGATGGCGCATTGACTTGCTAAAGACACAAGCTGAATGTGATGGCAGTGTAAACGAACAACTGGCCACAAATGATCGCAGTAAGCTCATGATGAATTTCCGTTGAATTCTTCGCTCTTTTTTAGCATCTAAGACCGACTGCAAACACTCGATCTACATTTAAGTGATTGCTTCAGAGGGAAGTCCCTCTGCTCATACAGTAACAAAAGTTGGTTCTGATCTAAATTGATAGTCATTTTCGGCAACAACATTAAAATGCTTCAAATTATCTGTCCATTTTCGTTTGTATATTTCTGATTACAATTATCTTATCAAGTCTCCTTGTGTAATAAGAAGTTTTCACATTTCTTGATTAGAAAGTGTCCTCAGCATTACTAACATTTACTGGAAGTCAGAACCACCACTTATTCACAGTGACGCAACAGGTTTTGTGAGGAATTGCTTCCAAGAACCAAAATCAGAAATCCTGATACGAGAGCTATGCTCAACTTACTTTTACATTACACGCATAGTCTCAAACCACTGCAAAGTCATGGCAGAGGGTAATTCCCGCTGTAGCAGTTATTAGGGCTTCTTCCCGCTCCATTCAGGCATTGAGTGAGGAAAAAGTGATTGTGTGAATTCCTCTGTAATTAATATAATCTTGTTCTCGCGATCCCCACGGAATAGATACGAACGGTATTGTAGTACATTCCTAGAGTCATCTTTTACTGGCTCCTGAAACTTAGTTAAACAGGTTTTCTCGAGATAGCTTGCGTCTATCTTCAAGCATCTGCCATCTATGTGACATTCTTCCACGTGCCATGCAAACCTGTGACCATCCTCTGTTAGTCCAGTTTGGTATGAATCCTACACACTTCAGCAACATTCTACGATGTGTGGCACGAATATAGTTGGCTGGTTTCATGTTCCATAGATAATTTTGCATAATAAATCATAATGATATGGAACGAGTGTCATTTGACATTCACATCGCAAATTAGTTTGTAAATATCGTTACATGGTGAAAATTTCTAAGTTTTTTTGTATACATACAGGTGAGAGTCGGTAGGTTATTTACAACAAACTTCGTGAGGCAATAGATGTAACGTGAAGCTGTAGTCAGAATGCCTAACTCCTTAAACAGATGTGTACAAGATTATCGTGGGTGAGCACCACATATTATTCTTACAGATGTTTCAGAGCAACGACAACTTTCCTTCTTAGAGATGAGTTACCTGAGAACGTTATTCCACGTGACAATATTGAACGAAGACATGCAAAAAACGTCAGCTTACTGATTTGTCTTTCCCCAAGATTTGCAGTGATTCCAAGTACACATCTGGCTGAATTAAATTGTGTTAGGAGTTTCAAAGTGTGCATTTCCCTGTTTAAATTCTCATCAATATGGACACCCAAGGATTTTTAAGTTAAGCCTTATTCATTATTTCCTCACCACGTGTTACTCTTACCATTGATCTAATACATCTAGAGATGCAGAACTGAGTATATTGTCTCTTCTCGAAATTGATGGTGAAACTATTCTCAGAAAACCAGTCAACGATACTTTTAAGAAGTTTTTTACTGTTTCTTCTGTTTATGTGTATATCCTTGGATTGATTACAAAAAATAACTAATTCTGTTTGTTGTATATTAAATGGAAGATGGTTTACATATATGAGGAACAATAGCTGATCTATGATTGGGTCTTGGAGAATCCTGTAAGTGATTTCTACCCAGTCAGAATTACGTCCCCGGAATATATTGGTCAAATGACTAAAAGCAAATTTCTGCGTTCTTTTGGTTAGATATGACCTTGCCCATTCGTTGGCTGTACCATCAATCCCACAAAAATTCAATTTATCTAGGATAATACTGTGATTCACACAATCAAATGGGTTGGATAAGTCGCAGAAAATACCAACCGGTGCTATCTTTTTATTTAACACCTGTAAACTTTGGTGAGTGAACAAGAAAATGGCATTCTCAGTAGAGCAAAACTTCTGAAACACTGTGATTTTCTGATGATATTACTGTGGTTATGGTGAGATACCATTCTACAATACATTCTACAACACAATTCTACTTTATTGAAATACATTCTACAATAAATTATGTCAACATTGAAACAGGTCTGTTGTTATTGACATCTGTCCCGTTACCTTTCTTACATACGAGGTTAACAACGGCACTTTTCAGGCGCTCTGGAAAAATAACCCAGAGTTAGTGGTGTAGTACATATTTCATTTAAGACTGGACTTATTACATGGGAACAAATCTTTAGTACTCTATTGGGAATAATATCATAATGGAATGAGCTTTTATTTTTGAGAGAATGTATAATATTCTTACTTTCAGGAGGAGAAGTTCGTGATACATCCATATGACTGAATTTTATGAGAGTTACTTTTTCAACATACTGCTGTGATTTTTCTCTTGAACTGTTTGTCCCTATGCTTTCTACTATACTTAAGAAATGATAATTAAATACATTTTCAGCCTCCGACTCATCTGTTATTTCCCTTCCACTGAATTCAGTAGTGATGTTATGCTATTCTGTGGCTGATTGTCCAGTCTCTCCATTCACTACATTCCATACATCCTTAATTCTGTTGCCAGAATTACTGTTTTCTGACATTTTGTGATTGTTCCCTGATTTTTTAAAAACCTTTCTTAGTACCTTTGAGAAGTCTTTGTTGTTACTGGAGGATCTCTACTTCTTTTTGACAACGGATACATTTTCCCTTTCCTTCCACAATATACTTTAATGCCTCTAGTGACTCACGAGTCTTTTAATATGGCTGTTTAGTGTACTTTCTGATCAGCTTTAGCGGAGAGCGATTAGCAAATAATGACGGGAATTAATCACGAAATAGATTAAATTTTATATTAGTATTTAGTTCATTATAAAATTCATCCCAGGTCGTTTCTTGTCGACTGTTCTTAAAACATTAATCATTCTAACTGATTTCACTAAGAGTATCCCATTGTAAGGCACTACGTTATTTACCCTAACTAACTGTGCATCATGATGAAAGAGAGGATTTGTTATTGGTTAAACAGTTTTCTTTTTGCATTGAGCTTCACCAAAGGAAACAATTAGAGTGCTATTGTCTTTATCCACCCATATTGGAAAATTCATGATTGAGATCATTTTTCCTATAAGAATCCTTTACAAAATCTGTGATGAAGTCACACTAGACTATTAATTGCTTCCTGCTGTCCGAGAACAATCTCCTACATTGACTGATTCCTTTTCCATATCACTTTGCCAATAAACTGAAGTCTACCATCCGCTTTACCTGCACCTCATACAGCTGAGCTTCTGTGTGTGTTTTGACACTGTCTTTAAAATCAATTTTGAAGCTGTTGTAAAATCGTAGGCGAGGCACGACGTCAAAATTTCCTGACAAACGTAAGTTTTTTCATCCAAGGGACGCTGTTTTACTCGACATTAATTAATTAGAACATCGAGATCAGTGAATCGATAACTTACAAAATATTTTGAATTGGCAAAATCCGATTCTAGGTTTGTAGTTGCTAATCATAAACAATGTGTAGTCATTGAGTTAGGTATCAATCGATATGAATGAAAACGAACATTTCCCCTAATTTGTATTTACAGAACAGCAGGAGTAGCCTATAAAAAAAGGAAAGAACTGCTGAAAATACAAAGTGAGAAAAACCGTTTATTCTATAACCTACTGTGTTATAGGTTTTAGATCGGCAGTAAATTAATACATTAAGTCAAGAAACTAACCTGCAATTCAACGAGAAATGCAGTCTGCAGAATCAATGGTAGCTGTTCTTGTTTTCTCTCTTGATTGTTATCTCACCTACTGAGATAATGAACAGATATCCTGCAAATGGTGCTGACGAAGCAATTATCGCCAATTATCGCGTAAGTGGATAAATAAGTAGTTCTGGAATACCAAGTTATCTTGATATTAACGGCAGGTGATTCCGACAAAGCTTCAGTGAGTCTAGAGCCTGCGATTAACCTGTCGAGATATTGCATCGTGGTAATTAAAAATCCGACGGTCACATGATCTGTAACCACGTGACATGGTAGCTGACCCCCACTTGGTATGATTTAATATCATGCGCAGATCAACAGTAGTTTCGAATCACCCCTTCATCTCAAATTCACGGTACAGGAAACGAAAACTGTCTGTGAGGCATGCGCATTTATTCATTTGTTACGTCATCGCATCACCAAATAAAAGAAACATTTGTGCATATGTGTAACGACACAGTCTTCTATTTCCCATGGCGAATTTTTCACAGCGCTCCTGAGCAACATCAGTTAAGTGGTAGGAGATCCCCTTACTTGGATGCAGACTTAAATCCGTCGTGGCGTACCATCGTTGAGATCATCAAGCCAGCCTTGGTCCACGTTGTCCCAGTCTTCAATGGCGATTCTACGTAATTCGCGCAAAGTATGTGGTCGTTATCGACGCTCAAAAACAGCTTCTTTCAATGGATCCCATACATGGGAGAATGAGCAGGTCACTCCATTGTGGTGACCTTAGCATGCTGGAGGAGTGTTTTCATGAGATCAGTACAAAGAGCAAGAGACTTATCGTCCTTCAAGATTAAATTGCTATCAAAATGTTGGCGATAGCCGGCCGCGGTGGCCGTGCGGTTCTGGCGCTGCAGTCCGGAACCGCGGGACTGCTACGGTCGCAGGTTCGAATCCTGCCTCGGGCATGAGTGTGTGTGACGTCCTTAGGTTAGTTAGGTTTAAGTAGTTCTAAGTTCTAGGGGACTTATGACCTAAGATGTTGAGTCCCATAGTGCTCAGAGCCATTTGAACCATTTTTTTTTTTTTTTTTTTTTTTTTGTTGGCGATATGGTCTCAGTCTTGGTTACAGAATCTCGTCCCTGTACCGTAGTGCTACGAGATTGCCCTCAACAACCACGAGAGGTGTACGGTGACCGCAGGTAATACCACCCCAGAACGTCACTCCACCACAACTTTGTTTCACATGTGGGACACGGTGTTGGCGGCGCTCCACATTACTGGGAGTAGAATAGTAGGGAGGTAACAAATCCAGGAGCAAGGGAGATAGACGACACACAAGTCTGGTGGTATGATAATGCTGTAACTGCTGAAGGGGGTATGTCAGTGACCATTCAAGATAAGACAATGATCTTTCCAGATGTGGTGTCAGGTTACACACTTGGTCTCCTTACATTCAAGACCAGCTTCTACTCCCCTCCCTCCAGGGAACTATCAGAAATTGGTGGGAAGCCCCTCTCTACCTCTCTCAGCCCATGAGAGCACAGTAAAATGGTGGGCAACTCCTGGACCAATAGGAATGGAGCTCTTGCTCATCTCATCATTCTTTGCAATTAGCTCAACTGTGTGCAGGCCTCTACAGTCATGATGGGAGAGCTTCAAGTTGGTTATAAACAATAGATCTATAGTGAAAGTGGTTTGAAATAATATCAATGATAAACAAATTAGCTTTATGGTTATTGTTGACAATGTCTTTCTTTAAGACAATTTTAATAATAATTTTTTGTTTTTTATTATGAATTTTTTTAATTTACAAATCTATTTTCTCTGATGACACACAGCGCAGTGAATTTGTTACATGTCTTTTTTTTTTTCTTATACGTACAATGATTTGCAAAGCTAATTTTTACAAGTTCTTGTTTATGTATTTACACAGTGATTTTTTCTTACATTGGTTTTATTTCTAAGTTTTTTCTGATGACTTAAGACTATCAGATTCTTCTATTTGCACTAAGGCTAGTATAGAGGAAAGGAACTTAAATACTACATTTCCCATTTTATTTCTATTTCTGCCTCTCTCTCTCTCTCTCTCTCTCTCTCTCTCATCCGGAGATATTGTAACCTAAAGTTGACGCTTGAGTACCACTCCTCCGCTGTTCGATCGTGTGTATCGGAGAGCACCGAATTACGTAGGGATCCAAAGGGAACGGTGATGGACCTTAGGTACAGAAGAGACTGGAACAGCACATTACGTCCACATGCTAACACCTTTTTATTGGTCTTTTTCACTGACGCACATGTACATTACCATGAGGGGCGAGGTACACGTACACACGTGGTTTCCGTTTTCAATTACGGAGTAGAATAGAGTGTGTCCCGACATGTCAGGCCAATAGAACATGTCAGGCCAATAGATGTTCAATGTGGTGGCCATCATTTTCTGCACACATTTGCAATCTCTGGCGTAATGAATGTCGTACACGCCGCAGTACATCTGGTGTAATGTCGCCGCAGGCCGTCACAATACGTTGTTTCATATCCTCTGGGGTTGTAGGCACATCACGGTACACATTCTCCTTTAACGTACCCCACAGAAAGAAGTCCAGAGGTGTAAGATCAGGAGAACGGGCTGGCCAATTTATGCGTTCTCCACGTCCTATGGTAATGTACATGTGCGTCACTGAAAAAGACCAATAAAAAGGTGTTAGCATGTGGGCGTAATGTGCTGTTCCAGTCTCTTCTGTACCTAAGGTCCATCACCGTTCCCTTTGGATCCCTACGTAATTCGGTGCTCTCCGATACACACGATCGAACAGCGGAGGAGTGATACTGAAGCGTCAGCTTTAGGTTACAATATCTCCGGATGTAATTAACATTTTACAATGCAACAAACGGCACTGATTACGTATTTGTTTATATGTTCAGATGTGCTAACAAAACTAACGGGGTTCCATTTAAAAAAACGTAGGTTTGTGTTAAAAAAACATACTTCCGTCCATTTTTTTATGGTTTATATTAAACAATTACACTAGCCCCTCTCCTCACGTTCGGTCTGTGGAATCGGTTCGTCAGTATTTGATGTGGCTTACGAAATATATCCAGCGGTAACGTTAGGTGACTCACCCTGTATATATATATATATATATATATATATATATATATATATATATATTGGAACTGAAATAGTGGCAACACTGCTGTGGAGACACTATGCAATGGAATCTACTATTGTCGTTGACAGCACACGTTGTTGTTGACGTACCTACCTTACTTCCGAGCAAATGGACTCGCCCGTCCCACGTCACCGGCGTGCGCACAATCGAGGGAAACACAGTCACTTGTGAGCTAGCGGTCTAAAGCAACGGTGTCACTATGTTTTCGAAACTGGAACAACGGAGTTGGATCAAGATTGCATGTGCCAGAGGTCGTACAGCTCGAGAGCCATCAAGGTCTTCAAGACACAAGAAAGAAGCGGCGGCACTTCCTCCGCAACCCACTCATCATGTTGCACGAAAATGCGCGGGCGCATACAGCGCAAGCTGTGGCTGCTCAGTTCGGTCGATGGGACTGGGAAGTGCTGTACCATCCACCATACTCCCCGGACTTACGTTCTTGTGACTTTGACTTTATTCCGAAGATGCATTCGCTTCAGAACTGTTCCAGAGATTCGACAGGCAGTAGACGCTCCATTCGCACCATCAAGAGAACAGGCTCTAACGGTATACGACGCTTTGTACATCGCTGGCAACGGGTTCTGCACAACGCTGGTGACTACTTTGAAGGACAGTAACAGGTGCAAACATGTAACTCTTTTGTATCGGTTGTGAATAAATAGTTGCCACTATTTACACTGGAGATGTGTGGTAAGGTCTTATGGGACCAAACTGCTGAGGTCATCAGTCCCTAAGCCCACACACTACTTAATCTGACTTAAACTAACTTACGCTAAGGACAACACACACGCCCATGCGCGAGGGAGGATTCGAACCTCCGACAGGGGGAGCCGCGTGGACTGTGACAAAACGCCTTGAGACTGCGCAACTACCCCGCGAGGCACTATTGAAGTTCCAACCCTTATACAGGGAAGCAGTGGTTGGGAAGGGAGTAAGACAGGGTTGTAGCCTCTCCCCAATGTTATTCAATCTGTATATTGAGCAAGCAGTAAAGGAAACAAAGAAAAATTCGTAGTAGGTATTAAAATCCATGGAGAAGAAATAAAAACTTTGAGGTTCGCCGATGACATTGTAATTCTGTCAGAGACAGCAAAGGACTTGGAAGAGCAGTTGAATGGAATGGACAGTGTCTTGAAAGGAGGATATAAGATGAACATCAACAAAAGCAAAACGAGGATAATGGAATGTAATCGAATTAAGTCGGGTGATGCTGAGGGAATTAGATTAGGAAATGAGACACTTAAAGTAGTAAAGGAGTTTTGCTATTTGGGGAGCAAAATAACTGATGATGGTCGAAGTAGAGAGGATATAAAATGTAGACTGGCAAATGGCAAGGAAAGCGTTTCTGAAGAAGAGAAATTTGTTAATATCGAGTATAGATTTAGGTGTCAGGAAGTCATTTCTGAAACTATTTGTATGGAGTGTAGCCATGTATGGAAGTGAAACATGGGCGATAAATATTTTGACAAGAAGAGAATAGAAGCTTTCGAAATGTGGTGCTACAGAAGAATGCTGAAGATTATATGGGTAGACCACATAACTAATGAGGAAGTATTGAATAGGATTGGGGAGAAGAGAAGTTTGTCGCACAACTTGACCAGAAGAGGGAATCGGTTGGTAGGACATGTTCTGAGGCATCAAGGGATCACGAATTTAGTATTTGATGGCTGTGTGGAGGGTAAAAATCGTAGAGGGAGACCAAGAGACGAATACACTAAGCAGATTCAGAAGCATGTAGGTTGCAGTAGGTATTGGGAGGTGAAGAAGCTTGCACAGGATAGAGTAGCATGGAGAGCTGCATCAAACCAGTCTCAGGACTGAAGACCACGACAGCAACAACGTATTATTCTCTGATTAATCTATATTCAGTATTTATATTTTCTTTCTGATCATTCTATATATGACACTTACGTATTCTTTCTGATTATTCTATATACAGTATTCAAATTTCTCTCAGAATTCATGGTGTTGAAAACTCCCATTGCAGACTTCTAGGACTTGGAGAGGGGAGTGAGCACATAATATTTTGAATAGGAACCAATGACCATAAATGCACTGTTTCCATTCTACGATGGTTTCAGTTCAGATGTTTAACTCATTCATTAGGCTTGAGGAATTGAATTAGACATGGCACAGTGCAATTATTAGGTAACAGTTAAAAAGGAAATATAACTAAACGTCCATTTATCACTTAGCACATTGGTTTGTAAATTTTGAAACATTTTATCTTGTTTCTGTTGGAAAGTGAGCGGTTATGTTAAAATGTTGTATATAGTAAAACAGTCCCAACCGCAAAAGATGTTTCGACCACTGTTCTGGCCATTATCACTCTGCTTACACCATGGGAATCCGCTGAAGTTGGCGAGGAGCAGGTGCTACTGTATGAGGCATTATGTGTTTACATTGTTCCAAAACAAAAAAGTACCCAACATACTTTATGCACAGAACAGTACTGATACATCAAAGGAGCAGCTCGATGTCGCAACCAACAAAGTTGTTACAGACGTCGTAAGTGCAAAGCATCATCTGCCACACTCTCTCCATTCCACCTGGTGTCTCTTCAATTTATAGCGCAGTGGGCAAAACTCGCGCCAGCAGATCTTCCTCTGTCTCTATAGAAGACTCGCAGCAAGGCAGACTTTAAGTGGCATCAGATGACCGTCTGATTACTACACATCATCCTGTCTACACTAATGCATACCAGGATAAGCAATTCTGAGACTTTTTTCTTTCCCTCAGTGGGAGTGGACACATTACATATCTGAAATGAAACCGTTGTAAAATGGAAACGGTTGGAAGGTTTCTCTTCAAAATACTATGTACTCACTCCCCTCCATAAATCCTAGAAGTTTTTAATGGGAATTTCCATACACCCTGTATACAGTTTTTAAATTTGATCAATGTGTTTTTTCTCTGCACGCGAAATATACGTGGAAACTGGGGACCATCAGCAGAAGGTGAAGAAAGACCCCCCCCCCCCCCCCCACACACACACACACACGCGCGCGCACGCACCCGCGAAGAGTGATACAAGAAACTCCTACAGAACGGTCAGAGAAAATATGACTGGATACCAACCACCCAACTTGTGCTTCAGAAGACTGGATGGAACCCTAGAAACCAATACGAAAAACAATTGTGACATTCTGACAAAGTACTTGAAAAACTCCTCAACACGGACCCCCCCTATGGAAGAACTGATGACAGAAACGAGCACGTACAATACAGATAGTGAACCTCCAACTCTAGAAGAAGTTAAATAATCAAGTTACTCAAGAATCGTAGAGCACCAGGAGAAGACGGCATCGTTGCGAAAATCTGGAAGTTACAAGACCCAGAATTCACTAAAGACATTCACAGGATCTTGGAAGATATCTGGGAAACCATGAAAATTCCTGACGGCTGGAAAACTGCCCTGATACAACCACTACACAAAAAAGGTGACAAGACTGACCCGAACAATTACAGAGGAATATCCCTACTACCGGTCACATACAAGATCCTCCCTACAGCTTTACTAAACAGACTAGAATGCCAGACCGACCACTTTATTGGTGAATACCAAGCAGGCTTCCGTGCAGAACGAATTTGGAACCTGAAAATTATTTTGCAACACAAACAAACCTGTTCATTACCTTTGTCAACTTCAAAAAGGCGTACGACTCTATCGACCGGAAATCTCTCTTCAAAGTTCTAGCTGAATACAAAGTAGACGAAAAAAAAACGGACTATCATAAAGCAAACCTTGACCAACACGACATCCAAAGTAAAGTTCTGTGGGGAACTATCAGAGCCCTTTGAAATGCGCACAGGTGTCCGACAAGGCGATGGCTTCTCACCTCTCGTTTTCAATCTAGTGTTAGGTAAGGTAATAAAGGAATGAGAAATATCACAATAGGGGATAACCTTACGAAACCTACAGAATAAATGCCTGGAATTTGTAGACGATTTGGCAATTGTCACGAAAGGTATAAACGAAACAAGAGAAGGTATTGAAAAACCACACGAAATCGCTCCCAAAACTGGACTACAGATCTCCTACGAAAAGACACAATTTGTGGGCACAAAGAAACTCTCATCTCTGAAAACAAAGTACGGCACGGTTTACAAAACGGCAAACTTCAAATACCTCGGTGAAACACTACAAATGAGCGGACATAACAGAGACACAAACGAAGAAAAGAAAACTAACCTGGACAAGGCATACAAAGTAGTGTGGAATCATTACAACAAGAAGTCTACCTCACAAAAAGCCAAATTACGCCACTACGACACGGTGATGCTCCCCGAGGCACAGTATGCAGCAGAGACCACGCTAATCCTAGGGCATAAACGTATCAGACAACTAGAAAAAGTGGAACGGAAAATACTTAGGAAAATATTTGGCGCAACTGACAACAATGGAATATGGATCAAGAATCCTACAGAGGAACATTCGGAGACAATCACAGAAAAGATTAGAAAACACAGACTGCAATTCTATGGACACCTATACAGAATGCCATCACACAGACTGACCAAACAGATGTTTGACTGGGTAACCACTAGAAACAACAAATGGGTGACAGAGATAAAAAACGACCTGAATCAACTCAACATCACACCAGACACAATAAACGACAGAACAAAATTCAGAAACATCATTAAGGAAAGTAAACTACATGAGATACACTGTGACAAACGAACAGGCGTAAAATGGACCGAAGAACGCAAACAAGATCACAGCCGGAAGGTGAAAGAAATATAGGTAACCAAAAAGGCAACCAAGATGAAACCGAAGACACGAAGCCGACAAGAAGCGTGGACAGAGGACCGGAAACAGAAACACAGCCCGTGAATAAGGGAAGTTTGGACAGCAAGGAAGGCAACAAAAGGAATTGGCCATCTAGTTTAGTCTAACTGCGCTCCTTACGGGGAAAACACCAATTATATGTATACAGTGTGGCATCTTGTACATGGTGCACAGCATACAGAATATGCACTCATAGTGTGAAATCACACTATTCATACTCACTCACATGCACCTGCCCCCCCCCCCCCCCCCCCCATATACACACACACAGAACTATGACAAGCTGTTCATCCAGCTATTCTTCAGACACTCTCACACAAAAATCAACTATTTTCAAATAAATACACAGCTACACACTCAGTCACTCCACTGAATAATGTGAGTACAGGAGAACGCTGATCCCGTCCCTGCCGGCCGTTGTGACCGAGCGGTTCTAGGCGCTTCAGTCTGGAACCGCGCTGCTGCTACGGTCGCAGGTTCGAATCCTGCCTCGGGCATGGATGTGTGTGATGTCCTTAGGTTAGTTACGTTTAAGTAGTTCTAATTCTAGGGTATTGCTGACCTCAGATGTTAAGTTCCAGAGTGCTTAGAACCATTTTTATCCCGTCCTCATAGTCCTACTTTCAGCTTCAGTGTAGTTTGTACCTCATGGCGTCTCAATAGAAAGGCTACTTGGCCTAGGCACCTCTTATAAATCTCTATCAAGTTAGCCTTTAGGGCAGCACGATGCACGACCTCTGGGTGGTACCTGCATCTATACGGTATGCAGACATTTGCGACCTGAGCCCTACAAACTCTACAATTTGTGAATGATTCGGCTTGTCTTTCATCAGGGCGATAATTTTCTTGTTATGTGGAGTTATTCCGAAAGGATTATCAGCTGCATATCCAGATGTGTCGAACTCTATGTCATTCTACCTAATTACTTTGTATGACTTGCAGCCTTTCATTCAGTAGCTGAAACTGTATCTACATAAGTAAGTTGGGCCCAGTGAAGTTTGTATTCTGAAACTCATAGTGAGTGTGGTACACGTGGAGTTTGGAGAGACCCAGAACATTCATACTGACGTAGCAGGCTTCACGAACTGCACTGAAACCTTAACCGCCTCCATAGCGACAAAACCTTCATTGAAGATGGTAACGTGTTTGAAATTTGATCTGGCGATACAACCTCTTGCATCATAACGTCCGTCCTCCAATGAATTAAATGAATATCGCGGTATTCTCTGACACGTTCCACCATTATCAGAAAACTGAATTGATCATTAACTTGAAAATTTGTGTTTCAAATCACGTATCGCAATAATTAATTGCATGCACGTATAATACATCCTTCTACTGATAGTCGGTCATGGAAACGTTGTTGCAATAGATCCCAACCATTACCCATGCGGAGAGCCACCATCTCACAGGATTATCCCCAAAGTAAGATTCAAACTTATTATAGGGCTTGATATGATTCCACATAAGGTACATGCAGCTCTGTGAATGTAGTATGAGAGGTGGAGGGGCACCTTCAACAAGCACCAAAGGAGGCAATCAGACGATTCATACTCACTCACATGAAACCTCCCCCCCCCCCCCCCTTACACACACAAACACACACATACTCAAAACTATGACAACTTGTTCATCCAACTATTCTTCAGACATTCTCACACACACATCAATTATTTTCATATAAATACATAGTCACACACTCAGCCACTCCACTGAATAGTGTGAGTACAGGAGGCTGGAGGCATTCAAAGTCGATCCATGTAACTAATGGCATCGCCCCTGGTGGGCATTCTTAAACTTTAACAGCTTTTTATCCTCAGTAGGCATTTCCACACATAACAGGCTCCTGGCCCAAGCAATCAATGAGGTATCTTTCAAGATAGTTAGCCTTGGTGAACGATTTGAAACATCTACGGTAAAAATATCTAGCATGTTTCATTGTACTCAACTGGGAGGAAGGTAGGCAGGACACGCTTTTGATCCATACGTAGTGTTGCTTCACACCCTCAGAGAATAGCGACAAACCAACATGTTTAGGGAGCTGATCAGCTAATTTTGAAAATCAGGGGGGAGGGGGGGTTTATCAACTATATGATTGACTCCTTTATTCAGCACAGTCTGCTCATGGTTATCATCTTCTTCTGCACTATGAACATCCAGGGTGTAGACATGAATTGAATTATCAGGACTCTCTCTATCGAATTTTGGTAGATTCTTGAGTTTTACAGGGAAAGTGATGCCTCAGAAATTATAATGCCCAAGAACATCAGACGCCTCAAATTTACTTGTACATTGTGCATGTTTGGGACAATTTCTAACGCTAGCCAGAAGCGACCATAAAAGCAATATACATCCCTCTCATCCCCTAAATTTTGGACATTAATACACGCCTGGTTATAGGTAATATCTTCCAGAACAGGGCTGTATCTGGAACCCCATTAAGTGGTTGTAGACATACGTGATGGAGAACACGGTTGAGTGCCTTACCCCGACTCTCTTTCCTGCATGTTGCAAAAACGGCCGAGTTATTCACTGTTGACATAAGTTCTAAAACATTCTGCAATCGAACAGCCCAGTGATATCGTGTCAGTTTTCCCCTCAAATTTGTACAATGCTCTTCTTTCCGTTGGCATATCTACCATCTTTCAAGAAGTGCATGAGCTCGAAGTATAGAGCTATGTTACATTTAATGACAGGATAACTTTCGGGGAGCATCCTTTCCAAAATTCTTTACATGCATCTAGGAAAGTGACAGCATCCCAGCAGTCCGCATTCGAATTATCAATGAGGGCTCGTGAGATCGCGTCCCCAGCAGAGCCAACGACAGAGTAGTCCAATGCAGCTGCCAGGCTTACTTGGTGATATGTAATAGAACAGGCAGGGCTACTGCTGCTGCCTGATCCAGAATGATGTTGAAGTGATGTCTGATGCTGTGTAGATACATGACAATCGAAAGACAGTCCAGAGTGCAGCGGCATCGACAAATGAGCTGGCGACATCACCCTGTACTACGTTGATGATTGTAATGATAGACCAGGCGGTGGTTATGTTACTGAGTACAGTGAATACATCATCAAAGAATCTGGTAGGGGCAATGAACGAATCGTAATCTGGTCAAGTGGTGGAGTAGTAGCTACAGATACAAGTCCAGCTCCAGGCACAGCGTCCATCTCAAAAAAATTGATATGTGGAGGCATCTATAGTAGTTTGCTAACGTTTTAAATTAGTGGCATTCAAATAATACCACAAGCCCCTCATGACATCATTCTTTGCAGCAATGTCTTGTGATATGATAGCTTGCCAATCCATGAAAATATTAGCATAACTGCTCCATCGCGAGAGAGTCGTTTCCGCTTTTCAAAGACTAAGAAAGTCCATTTTGACTGCGAAATGGTCCAGGGTCTATCTGTGTTGGTAAACGAGCAGGCGTCATGAGTCCATAGCATGGTGATGATTATAAAACGCACTGTGGTGGTGTTTTTAGGCACAGTGAATAGACGAAATAGCCTAAAGTGACGAACTCATCATCACTTATCAGATCATGAAGTAGTTGTTGCAGGTGCACCTCAGAGTTTGCACAAATCCATCACATCAGCAACAGAAAAAGAGGAACTTTATCATCAGAATGCAGCTATACAGAGCACATAAAAACATGAAAAAAAAAGAATAATTTTGAATGCATATCTGTAGGATCACTGGAGTCATACGAGGGTCGATTTAGAGTCACTGATGAACCATCATTTCCGCTGCAGAGTTTCATCTCTGCTAAAACTATTGGCGCTGTCGATGTTCCTGCTAGCAAGTCTCAGTCTGGTATGGCTTCTCACATTGAAACGCATTGTATTGATAGATGGAGACCACAGTGGTCTGCTTATAATAACCACTGACAAACGAGTATTCATGTCTCTAGTCGAGTGCTTTTTTAGACATCACGGCTCGAGGTCTTGACTGTGCCTAAGACTAACTACTTCACAACTCTTTCTGAATATAGGACTGTTTCTGAATATAGGACTATATTTCATTGTAGGTGCACACTGCTCCATCGCGAGAGAGTCGTTTCCGATTTTCAAAGACTGAGAAAAACTTACAGATGCTTTGGGACCCCCTGCACACTGTGACCAGAATCTGCAGCCAACTACCAACACATCAGACACCAGTGTAGAAGAATACCATAAATATTTTGATCACACGCCTTTTGTAGACGTTCACTAGCACGAAAATCATTGACATGACTAGCAACCGTCGCTCAGAGTCCTCTACTCACTACTTCCACATTAATGATAGTAATGGAAGGTACTGAGAATAATTTTCACTCAGCTAGCGAGGGCCTTTCCCAGCTTTCAGAGACATCGGGCAGATGCTATCACGCACAGGCTGCCTACAGCCCAGTGGACATCATCTGGTGATAGAACAACGTGACTGTATCGGGACACTACTAGTTTCTGACCAATGCTTAAACAAATCTGGTGAAAACCTGACTGTTTCTACCAATGATAATTTGCAAGGAGCGTTTATAAAGCGTTCTGAGGTATTTTATACTATCAAAAGTTTATGTAATCGATTCCCTGGTAGATAACTGCAATTATAGAAAGGTGGATAATATTCTGCATTAGAGCCACGACTGGCAAATACGCTTTAGTTGATTATCCACGTAAATAGCAAAAACATATGAGTAAAGTCTAAAAATGACAGCACTTTTCCTCATTCCCTCTGCATTTGGGTGAAATTACGCCACTTATGTCTGTGTGTTTGTGTGTGTGTGTGTGTGTGTGTGTGTGTGTGTGTGTGTGTCCTGTGATGAGGATATTCCCGGGCCAGGGGTGGAGTGGATATGATTTTCTTTGGTATGTGTAGTGTTACTGAAAACGCGTTCTGATGGAGGAAAATCACTTTTTAACGCCATTCATATCCACATCATATAAAGAGGGTATTTACTTATTTACATAATAATAACGTAACAGTAAAGAATTTAAACAGAGCGTAGTGACAGGAACTCACTGGCTGATGGATAACGGTATAGGGCGACCCTGTGACAGAGCTATCAAGAGGTATACCTAACCTATCACTCCATGACAGGGACAGTATCAGCGCTGACAGCATACTGAACTATCTCTCTCCCGCCAATAGGTTTTCACTCTCCTCCAGAACCCTCAGATGTATGTGAGGCGAAAGTAGTAAATTTCCCACAGCTTATATTGTTGGAGAGACTAACTGAAAAATGATTAAAGCAGGATAAATCTTTAAAAATTAGACGAAACACCAAGCAATAGCATTAGGTTCTAATGTAAGTCTTGTACGCCATCTGAAGTAGTAGCGTCAATATATATGTCACCCATGTGTATCGCTTCTGGAATCATATCACTTTACAATGCATCAAAATAGCTTTATGATTTCAAATACATATGTCTGCCCTTGGTACAAACATGTAGCTTCCCTGGAATGTTTCCAAGATATCTACAGAAGCTTAAGCTAATGCTTATGGCACAAAAACTTTCGAATACTTCCGAAGTATAGATCCTGGTTGACCATGTCGTACCTGAATTTTCTCTTTCTTATAATTCTTCCGCGTTTTTCGATATTTTCTCATGTTACCCACATTTTTTCCCATATTCTACATGTAAAGATACAGGTGTATGATGATCTTATTGCTTATATCATCAACTGTAGCTTGCTGTATATTTCACTATCCAACTGTGGCACACAGTCCCAACTCAGACAGGGTATGTACAAACTATAATTCTTTCTCCAAATGTTCACACTACAAGCCAAAGCCAACACTAAAGCATACACATGCGTACATGGACTTCTGTAGGGGGTGGAGTGTTGGCATTTTGGCGTAAACACAAACACACACACACACACACACACACACACATACACACACTCACACACACACGCACACAAACACACACAGCACAGCACAGCTACCCTATTTCCTGTGTTGACTTCCCATGGGGACCCCATTCCCTCCACCCATCAACGCTGGAGAGGTCGTCAAGGCCAAGCTGTGGTGGCTGGCATGTGGCAGAGATGGAAGAAGGCAAGCAGTGTCTGACTGCGTTAGGCGCAGGATATTGCTAATGATGGATACCACATGCACTATGTCTGGGAATGGCGTTGCACATACAACTGAGTGGTTCAGAAGACAATGAACAGACATTGCTCAGAGACAGACAGTTGAAGATTCTGTCCGTGGCGATATTGTACATGTCATGGCGCAGTAGGTTAGGTCTACCTCTCAATATCTCTGTCTGAGAGTAGCTCAGTTTTGTTATCCACCAGACAGTGAGTCTCCTACCACCGACCTCTGTTTAACAGTTTTTTACTATTATACATTGATATTTAAATAAGTAATTACACTCCCCTTGATACAAAGTGGATCTGGATGGCTTTAAAAATGATTTTCCTCCATTAGTATGTGTTTTGAGCAACACTACGCATACTAAAAGAAATGTCACATTGCCCTATCCCTGGCCCCATTGGTATACATCTCAAACTACTCACAAACACACAAACAAATAGTATAATTACACACACACACAAACAAATAGTGTTATTACACCCTCACATAGAGAAAATAACGAGCCTGGTATCACCTGGCGTTTTTTCTCATGTGTTTTTGCTACTAACATGAATAATCGACGCAACTGTGTTTGACATTTGGGGAGTCTAATGCCGAATGTTATCCATCCATCTCTAATATTTATTATTTACTGGAAATCGATTATGTAAACATGTGATCATACAAAACACTTTAGAATAATCTATAAAAACCCCTTGCAGACTTTTGTCAGATTTTTTAAACACTCGTCACACACTGGTAGCACCTCGATATGACGACACTCTTGTATCACCAGATAACGTCTGTCAGGCCATAGGCGGCCTCTGCATGATAGCTCCTGACCAACATCTCTGAATGTTGTGCAAGGCCCTTGCTGGAGGAGTAAAAATTATTCTCACGTTAGCGAAAGCCATGTTACTGAAGTATGTATTGTATTCTTTGACAGCAACTTTTTATACATTGATAGTGGGCTTGAGATACTTGTTGGACCAGTGCGCACCTGCACTGAAATATGATTCTACACTACTGCCCATTAAAATTGCTATACCACGAAGATGACGTGCTACAGACGCGAAATTTAACCGACTGGAAGAAGATGCTGTGATATGCAAATGATTCGCTTTTCAGAGTGCCGACACCTACAACGAGCTGAAAAGAGGACAGTTTCCAACCGATTTCTCATACACAAACACCAGTTGAC
Organism: Schistocerca americana; assembly: GCF_021461395.2. Taxonomy (NCBI): domain Eukaryota; kingdom Metazoa; phylum Arthropoda; class Insecta; order Orthoptera; family Acrididae; genus Schistocerca; species Schistocerca americana. Next base: position 961,252,246 of record NC_060121.1, on the reverse strand, counting down.
CGGCGTTGCGTGCTGAAACGTTGTTGTGATGCCTCGTGTAAGGAGGAGAAATGCGTACCATCACGTTTCCGACTTTGATAAATGTCGGATTGTAGCCTATCGCGATTGCGGTTTATCATACCGCGACATTGCTACTCGCGTTGGTCGAGATCCAATGACTGTTAGCAGAATATGGAATCGGTGGGTTCAGGAGGGTAATACGGAAGGCCGTGCTGGATCCCAACGGCCTCGTATCACTAGCAGTCGAAATGACAGGCATCAGAAAATGTTCGACTGCTGCTCTGGCCAGCACATTCTCCAGAGCTCTCACCAATTGAAAACGTCTGGTCCATGGTGGCCGAGCAACTGGCTCGTCACAATACGCCAGTCACTACTCTTGATGAACTCTGGTGTCGTATTGAAGCTGCATGGGCCGCTGTACCTGTACACGCCATCCAAGCTCTGTTTGACTCAATGTCCAGGCGTATCAAGGCCGTTATTATGACCAGAGATAGATGTTCTTGGTAGTGATTTCTCAGGATCTATGCACCCAAAATGCGTGAAAATGTAATCACATGTCAGTTCTAGTATAATATATTTGTCCAATGAATACCCGTTTATCATTTGCATTTCTTCTTGGTGTAGCAATTTTAATGGCCAATAGTGTACGAGCAGACGCGCTGCGCTAGAAAAACTCTGTCACTGCAGCGGGCCAGCGTCCGACTTCTTATCACCTTCGCAATCGCGCGTGGTATCTGCGAAAGGACACGACTACGTAGCCGTCTACACGTCGCGAGGCAGTGGCACAACCGTGCGGAGAGTCAGGTAACTAATCACTAGAGGCGGGAGAGACCGCCTGCTGGTGGGAGCTGTTTGCGGGCTAATGAGTCGGCTTCCTTCGATGTTTGGAAAATACCGAGAAGCCAAATGGTTCTAAGCGAATACCGGAATCCTTTATGATGTAAAACTTCGGAATCACCAGTCTGTAAAGCGACGGTAGCTTCAAACATCTACCTAGAAAGGTCGGCGAACACAGACAAAGAACGCTAACCACTAGAACCGCCTCGTCATTCAGCGTCTGGGACAGAGCCGTCCTTCCTGCTGGGGTGAGCCGTAGGTTTTTTTTTTTTGGTGGGGTTAAGGGCGCTCAACTACTGAGGTCATTAGCGCCCAGTCACTGTTGTTAGAGCACATGGAATCTAGTAAAACTCAAGGGGAGGGGGGGGGGACACCAGAAAGAGCGAACAAAGATGTAGATAAAATAAGTAAAAAGGTTAGATGTCTTTGGACAAGCCAGTCAAAGTTATAAAACGCAGAACACGAGCAGCTGCTCGAGCGTCATCAGCTAAAATATCCGGTAAAGTAGATGGCAGGGACAGGACAACACGAGATTGACTAAAGCGGGGACACGACAACAAAACATGGCGCACTGTTAATGCCTGACCACAAGGGCAGTGCGGGGCTGGGTCACCAGAGAGCAGGTACCGGTGGCTAAACCGGCAATGCCCAATCCGCAACCTGGTCAGAAGGACCTCCTCTCGCCGAGATGGTCGGGAGGAGGTTGTCCAAGCAGTTGGGAGTGGTTTTACTGCCCGGAGCTTGTTTCCTTGGAGGGATGACCAAGCATCCCACCACAACGACACAAGCCTCTTACAAACATCCCCACGAACGTCAGATGACGGGACACAATGGGAGGCTGGCTGAGGCAGGAGGACTGCAGCCTTGGCTGCAGCATCCGCAGCCTCATTCCCAGGCACTCCTTCATGTCCGGGAACCCACAGAAAGCTGACAGGAGAACCATTATCAGTGAAAGAATGGAGGGACTGCTGTATCCGTTGAACTAAGGGATGGACCGGATAGGAAGCTCCAAGGCTCTGAAGAGCACTGAGAGAGTCAGAGCAGAGTACATACGATGAATGGCGGTGGCGGCGGGCATAGTGAATGGCCTGATGGAGAGCAAAAAGCTCGGCCGTAAAGCTGGAACATTGGTCGAGGAGCCAGTATTTAAAGGTGGCGGCCCCGACGACAAAGGCACAGCCGACACCATCGTCAGTTTTGGAGCCATCGGTCTAAATAAAGGTGTGACCGGCAAGTCGAACACGAAGTTCGACAAACCGTGAGCAATACACTGCAGCCAGGGTACCCTCCTTCGGGAGTGAGTTGAGGTCGAGATAAATATGAACCGGAGCCTGGAGCCAAGGTGGTGTCGGGCTCTCACTCTCTCTGAACTTGGTAGGGAGGGCAAAATCCAATTGTCGAAGCAGGCGACGGAAGCAGACTCCGGGGGGCAGCAGGGCAGACACATACAACCCGTACTGACGGTCGAGAGAATCGGCGAAGAAGGACTGGTATGAGGAGTGGTCGGGCATAGACAACAGCCGGCAGCCATACCGACACAGCAGTACGTCGCGCCGGTAGGTCAATGGTAATTCAGCAGCTTCAGCATAAAGACTCTCGACGGGACTAGTGTAGAAGGATCCAGTCGCAAGACGTAACCCCCAATGGTGGATGAAGTTGAGACGGCGTAAGAGGGACGGCTGAGCAGATGAGTAGACGAAGCTCCCATAATCCAGCTTCGATCGGACTATGGACCGATACAAGCGAAGCAGGACAGTGCGATCCACTCCCCAAGATGAACCACTAAGAACTCTGAGGACATTAAGGGAACGTGTACAACGGGCCGCCAAATAAGAGAGATGCGGAGAACAACACAGCTTCCTGTCCAACGTGATCCCTAGAAACTTAGTTGTTTCCACGAATGGGAGAACAACAGGACCGAGATGTAAGGATGGCGGAAGGAACGTTTTATATCGCCAAAAGTTGATACAAACTGTCTTCTCTTCAGAGAACCGGAAGCAATTTGCCACGCTCCATGAGTATAGGTTGTCTAGACAACACTGAAGGCAGCGCTCCAGGAGGCATGTTCGCTGGGCACTGCAGTAGATCGCGAAGTCATCGACAAAGAGAGAGACATTAGGTGGAATGCAATCCATAATTGGATTGATCGCGATGGCAAAAAGGGCTATGCTCAAGACGGAGCCCTAAGGCACTCCGTTCTCCTGGAGGAAGACGTCGGACAATACAGAACCCACACGTACCCTAAACTTTCGATCCGTTAAAAAGGAATCAATAAAAAGGGGCAGGCGACCGCGTAGGCCCCACCTATGCATAGTGCGGAGGATACTTCCTCTCCAACAGGTATCATAAGCCTTCTCCAAATCGAAGAACACGGCTACCGTTTGGCGCCTTCGCAAAAAGTTGTTCATGATGAATGTCGACAAGGTCACAAGGTGGTCAACAGCCGAGCGGCGGCGACGAAAGCCGCATTGGACATTGGTAAGTAGCCGTCGAGATTCAAGAATCCAAACTAACCGAGCATGAACCATGCGCTCCATCACCTTACAGACACAGCTTGTAAGAGAAATGGGGTGGTAACTAGAAGGAAGGTGTCTATCCTTCCCGGGTTTGGGAATAGAAACAACGACGGCGTCACGCCAACGCATGGGGACCTGACCTTCGGTCCAGACGCGATTGTAGGTGCGAAGAAGGAAGCTTTTGCCCGCCGGAGAAAGGTGTGCCAGCATCTGAAAGTGAATGGCATCTGGCCCCGGAGCAGAGGACCGAGACAGTGCAAGCGCACGTTCGAGTTCCCACATAGTAAAGGGGGCATTATAAGTTTCCAGATTCAGCGAGTGGAAGGAAGGTCGCCGAGCCTCTTCTGCCTCTTTCCTGGGAAGCAAGGCAGGGTGGTAATGGGTGGAGCTTGAAACCTCCGCGAAAAACCGGCCGAAGGCGTTGGAGACAGCCACAGGATCAACGAGGACCTCATTACCTGAGGTCAAGCCAGGTACCGAGGAGTGGGCCTTGATGCCCGACAGCCGGCGCAGGTCACCCCATACGACAGAAGAGGGAGTAAAACTGTTAAAAGAGCTGGTGAAAGAGGCCCAACAAGCTCTTTTGCTGTCTTTGATGACTCTACGGCATTGCGCTCGGAGCTGTTTGTATCCAATACAATTCGCCAACGTAGGATGGCGGCGAAAAGTGCGTAAAGCACATCGTCGAGCACGGATAGCGTCTCTACAAGCCTCGTTCCACCAGGGGACGGAAACGCGACATGAAGAAGAGGCAGTACGAGGAATGGAACGTTCGGCAGCATTGATGATAACAGCCGTGAGGTATTCGACCTGACTGTCACAACTGAGAAAATCGTGGTCCGGAAAGGTCGCCAGGGAGGATTAAAGTCCCCAGTCAGCTTTCGGTATGTTCCAGCTCGAAGGACGTGGGGATGGGGTGTGGTGCAGGAGACGAACGACACAGGGGAAGTGGTCGCTCGAATAGGTGTCAGAAAGAACATACCACTCGAACCAACGGGCAAGAGTGGTAGAACAGAGCGAGAGGTCCAAGTGGGAGTAGGTATGAGTAGAGTCCGAGAGGAAAGTCGGGGCGCCAGTATTGAGGCAGACAAAATTGAGATGGTTGAAGACATCCGCCAAGTGTGAGCCTCTTTGACAGGATGCAGGAGAGCCCCAAAGGGGATGATGGGCATTGAAGTCGCCAAACAATAAAAACGGCGGGGGAAGCTGAACAATCAGGTGCATCATGTCAGCCCGACTAACAGCGGATGACGATGGAGTGTAGATGGTACAAACTGAAAAAGTAAAACCAGAAAGAGTAATACGGACAGCTATTGCTTGGAGTGGGGTGGTCAGTGGGACGCGATGGTAATAGACATCGTCCTGAACGAGCAACATGACCACACCATGAGCTAGGATAGCGTCCACAGGGGTGAGGTCATACCGCTCCGAGGTATAGTGGGTAAAGGCAATATGGTCAGTCGGGCGCAACGTGGTTTCCTGGAGACCAAGGATGAGTGGACAGTGCAGGTGGAGGAGCAGTTGTAATTCCTCCCGATTAGATCAAATACCTCTTATGTTCCAATGTAACAAGGCCATCGCTAGTCAAAAAAGAGGGGGAACGAGACGGGGGAAGAGCTGGACACCTCGACGGCCGCGGAGGGCCAGGTTTCGAAGGAACAACGCTACAACCGGCGGGAGGCGGATCCTGTTCCATCGAGTCGTCGCCAGCTGCAGCTGCTGTCCCTGGTGGTGTAGGAGGGGCATCATCATTTGCCGACGAGAGGCCAGCTGAGTGCCTGGCGGCAGAGCGTCCCGGCGAAACTGAGGACGGCCGGGAGCAGCGACTCACGGATGGAGCGTCAGACGAAATGCGCTGGGGTGGAGAGGGGGATAGAGACTTCTTCTTGGGGGCCTTCTTGGAAGTCCGAGGAGGCTCAGGGGTGGTGAGCTGGACCTGAAGAAGGTCCTCATGCGCGGGGTCCGTTTTGGAATGCCGGACCTCGGAAGCTGGGGTCCGGAACGTTGCCCCGATGGACTCCTGAGAAGAGGATCGCTTCTCAGGCGGCAGGGGGGGTAGGAGGAGGAGGAAGGGTGGCCCCTGGGGCAGAGGGGGCGGGGGCCACGGGGGAGGAGGATTTGGGAGGGAGGGATTTGGGAGGTGGAGGCAGAGACCCCGGATGGGGGGAGGAGGTGGAGGGGGGAGAGGATAGGGGTGAGGATACCGCGAAAGGAGGGGACACAACTGAGGCAAACGAAGTGGTCAACGGCACGGGATGGAGGCGGTCATATTTCTTCCTGGCCTCAGAATAAGAGAGATGATCCAAAGTTTCGAGGTCTTGTATCTTCTTCTCCTTCTGATATGCGGGGCAGTCTGAGGATCTAGGTGAGTGGATGCCAGGACAATTAACACACCAAGGTGGTGGGGTGCATGTATGTTCCTCACGAAGAGGACGTCCACAATCGCCACAAAGGGGCTCAGCCTCACACCGTGATGACATGTGCCCAAAGCGCAAACATCAAAAACAGCACATAGGAGGTGCAACGTAAGGTCGCACGTCGCACCGGTAGCACATCACCTTTACCTTCTCCAGGAGAACGTCCCCCTCGAAGGCGAGGATAAAGGCCCCGGTGTCAATGCGACGGTCTTTGGGGCTGCGCTGGACTCGCCGGACGAAATGCACGCCTCAGCGCTCCAGGTTGGCCCTGAGCTCCTCATCAGAATGCAGCAGGAGGTCCCGATGAAAAATAACCCCCTGCGTCCTATTTAGTGCCAGATGTGGGACAATGGACACTGGGATATCCCCTAGGCGGTCGCACGCCTGGAGCGCCGCCGACTGTGTGGCGGAGGTGGTCTTTATAAGAACGAACCCCGAACGCATCTTACTGAGAGCCTCGATTTCCCCGAAGGTGTCCTCAATGTGCTGAACAAAGAACATGGGCTTGGAGGTGGCAAACGTCCCCCCATCGGTTCGAGAACAGACCAAATAGCGGGGGAAGTACTTCGCCCCAAGCTGGCGGGCCTGTCCCTCCTCCCAGGGAGTGGCCAAGGGGGAAAGGGCAGGAGAACCAGAACTAGAGACAGTACCTTTCCGTTTGAAAGACTCGGCCGCAGAGCGACCTGATACATGTTGACGTTTCATCTGCGAAACGTCCGCCCCGATACCACCCACTCCAACCAGGGGCTCTCCCCTTGGGCGCCACCCAGCCTCAGCAAGGGCCACCTGGCAGGATGACCGTTGCCGGGAGTCCTGATGCCCCAAGGAGACGGGCATCTACTCCTTGGCCGACGTGGGGAGGGTGCAGCTCAGGTATCGGCAGTACGATCCCTGTGTTGTCAGGGGGCTACAACCTAGAGGGTACATGACGACCCCACCACAACGGGCAGGCTACCGTGCTGGATTTCTGGTGCCATGGAAAGTCCATCATGATCGTAGGTGCAGATGGGGACGCACTATGGGCGTAACTTGTACAACCCATCAGGCGTTTAGGCCCAAGTTGAGGAATAGTGGGTATGGTTACAACGCCGGTACAATGCTGAGTGCCAAGGACTTAGTGCACTGAGGACCAGTGGTACACCACGTAAGGCATCCTTCCCCAAAAGGCTCGTACTTCTGTAGAATTTTGAAAAATGGAGGTCAAACCCCAAGGGGGACCATCACATGAAAGGCCGAAACGGTTGAAACTCCTTTTAGTCGCCTCTTACGACAGGCAGGAATACCTATTCTTACCCCGGACCTGTGAGCCGTAGGGGATGCAAGCAGGAACCACCTCATCTTACGGCGGTGGTTTCAAAGGGCTTCCTAGAAAATAATGGTTTGAAGATTTCACATTGAGTGCTTTGAGATACGTTTTCTGAGACGGAAGTTACAGTTTCAGGTATAGCACTCAGCTGAGTAATACACCTCGACGTATGTTCATGATCTATTCAATCATGGCTTGCAAGATAAATTACAATTGTAGGGATAATCCGCAATGTATATCGCAATACAGCATAGGTACTGACGTTCGTGGTTATTATAATTTTGACAGTACTGATTTCCCTGTTAAACCCTTCGATATACCTAAACTCGAGGCACAGAATATCGATATATTGGTTCATGTTTATACCCTGGATAAGTGCAAGTAGATGATGATGATAAAGTCTCGAACAGAGTCGTCAGACCAGTCCATTTCTCAGAAATTGCAGGTCAGGGTAATATGCCTATGAATATGCTATTATTCGAAGGTGACAAAAATAAAGAGAAAGGCAATTATCAATACTGTTGGATCAAGGACATGTTCCACCTCCTATCCTTACAACTGAGTTGATTGTTCCATCAGAAAAGCAGTATGTGTTATAATGCCCACCGAGGAAAACAGATTCTTAATATTTAAGAATGCCACCACCAAGAGCGATGTCCCATTGTAGTTTACACTGATTTCGCGTGCCCCCTCACTCCTGTGACATGCTGTGAAAGTGATCCTATAGCCTCACTTACTACCTTCACAGAAACCCGTATACCATATACAGCAGCGTGCTAGCTATGACTCAAGTCTTAGTCGTCACAAATCATAATTCATGATAATCCTGTGATCTTGTTGCTCACTGAGCTAAAGAAATTTACATGGGAAGTTGATAAGCTTCACAGAACCAACATTTTCATGACCAAGCGTAAGAAGGATAATGATTTGTATGCGAAGACAGGATTCGAACCTGCAACCGTAGCGGTCGTGCGGTTCCAGACTGTAGCGCCTAGAACCGCACGGCCACTCCGGCCGGCTAGGGAAATTAAAGTGCAACATTTTTTCCCCTTTATTCATCGCCCTGCAATTTTAATAAGTAAGGATTTATTACATCGGTCCTTCTCGGAAGTGCCCGCAACAACGCGACATTTCACTCAGCATTACGGTACGGCATTTTGCGGTCAGCACAACTCTCTCAGACCTGCAGAATCGTGGTGTTAGCGCTGTTTACCCGTCGCTGCTTGTTCATGGAATGAAGAATGTTCACGGGTCCAGTGGCTGTTTGCACAAAGAGTGGCAGTATAGTGGTCTGTCGTCACAGTCCTTTAAACGAATGGGAATGACAGAAGACAGGGATGGTAATTCTCAATTCGCATAAGCGACGGGCCTATTTATTTGCTACGAAACGACATTGTAGGACCATGCAGAAATAATTTAAACATTTAGACGACAGTGAAAGAGCAAAAAATAACGACGATCGAGACACGGGATTGTTGTTCTGTACATCAAGAAGCATTTTGTGCTAAATCTGCAAGCGTCGAGCACTCGAACTTAATGGTGACGCAAAATTTCTAAAGTCGCACACATTATTCCATTTTCAGTTGCAATAGTTTTTGGGGGTATGGAGACCTCATATACGACGGTTGTCCACAAAGTAAGTTCCGTTTCTACACTACTGGCCATCAAAATTGCTACACCACAAGGAAATGCAGATGATAAACGGGAGTCCATTGGACAAATATATTATACGAGTTGTCGTACTAGAACTGACTTGCGATTACATTTTCACGCAATTTGGGTGCATAGATCCTGAGAAATCAGTACCCAGAACAACCACCTCTGCCCGTAATAACGGCCTTGATAAGCCTGGGCATTGAGTCAAACAGAGCTTGGATGGCGTGTACAGGTACAGTTGCCCATGCAGCTTCAACAGGATACCACAGTTCATCAAGAGTAGTGACTGCCGTATTGTGGCGAGCCAGTTGCTCGCCCACCATGGACCAGACATTTTCAATTGGTGAGAGATCTGGAGAATGTGCTGGCCAGGGCAGCACTCGAACATTTTCTGTATCCAGAAAGGCCTGTACAGGACCTGCAATATGCGGTCGTGCATTATCCTGCTGAAATGTAGGATTTCGCAGGGATTGAATGAAGGGTAGAGCCACGGGTCATAACACATCTGAAATGTAACGTTCACTGTTCAAAGTGCCGACAGTGCGAACAAGAGGTGACCGAGACGTGTAACCAATGGCACCGCATATCATCACGCCGGATGATAGGCCAGTATGGCGACGACGAATACTCGCGTCCAATGTGCGTTCGACGCGATGTGGCCAAACACGGATACGACCATCATGATGCTGTAAACAGAACCTGGATTCATCCGAAAAAATGACGTTTTGCCATTCGTGCACCCAGGTTCGTCGTTGAATACACCATCGCAGGCGCTCCTGTCTGTGATGCAGCGTCAAGGGTAACAGCAGCCACGGTCTCCGAGCTGATAGTCCGTGCTGCTGTAAACGTCGTCGAACTGTTCGTGCAGATGGTTGTTGTCTTGCAAACGTCCCCATCTGTTGACTCAGGGGTCGAGACGTGGCTGCACGATCCGTTACAGCCATGCAGATAAGTTGCCTGTCATCTCGACTGCTAGTGATACGAGGCCGTTGGGATATAGCACGGCGTTCCGTATTAACCTCCTGAACCCACCGATCCCATATTCTGCTAACAGTCATTGGATTTCGACCAACGCGAGCAGCAATGTCGCGATACGATGAACCGCAATCGCGATAGGCTACAATCCGACATTTATCAAAGTCGGAAACGTGATGGTACGCATTTCTCCTCCTTACACGAGGAATCACAATAACGATTCACCAGGCAACGCCGGTCAACTGCTGTTTGTGTATGAGAAATCGGTTGGAAACTTTCCTCATGTCAGCACGTTATAGGTGTCGCCACCGGCGCCAGCCTTGTGTGAATACTCTGAAAAGCTAATCATTTGCATATCACAGCATCTTCTTCCTGTCGGTTAAATTTCGCTTCTGCAGCACGTCATCTTCGTGGTGTAGCAATTTTAATGTCCAGTAGTGTATTTCTATCCGCGTCAGCGGTACGATGGCAGTTCCGAGCATGCACAGCAGTTACTCTGACGCAAGGAGATGACACGTACACCATTTTCAGACTGCTACTGCCGACATGTGGTTCGTAGAGCTTCTTTATACTGTCAGTCGTAATTAAAAACGCCACCGCATGTGAAATCGGATCTGTGATTCGTTTTCTAAATGCAAAGAAAGTTAAACCAAAGGAAATTCATCGAAAGATCTGCGAGGTTTACGCACAAAATGCTAGAGTGATTCAATGGTTAGAAGATGGTTCAGACTGTTCAATGAAGGACGTGATCAAGTGTACGACGAAGAACGAAGTGGCCGCCCGTCTGTGGTTACTGATGAACTGTTTCACACAATTGAAGCCGGACACTGTGGCCGAGCGGTTCCAGGCGCTTCAGTTGGAACCGCGCGACCGCTACGGTCGCAGGTTCGAATCCTGCCTCGGGCATGGATGTGTGTGATGTCCTTAGGTTAGTTAGGTTTAAGTAGTTCTAAGTTCTAAGGGACTGATGACCTCAGATGTTAAGTCCCATAGTACTCAGAGCCATTTGAACCAACACAATTGAAAAGAAGATTAAGCACAACCGTAAGTTTACACATAGTGCCCTTGCTATGGAAGTTCCGCAATTCTCATGATCACTAATTCATGATATTGTTACTGAAAAACTGAAATTTCTTATACTTTGCTCACGTTGGGTACCCAAAATTCTTACTGAACAACACAAAAACAACGGATGGGCAGTGCACTTCAGTTATTGACACGCTACAATGACGAAGGTGATGGTTTTCTTTCTCGTATAGTCACGGGGGATGAAACGTGGTTATCGTACGACACCCCTGAAACAAAGCGGCAATCAATGGAATCTTCATTCCCAACGAAGGTTAAGCCTGAGCAAATCTGGCCACCTCGAAAAGTCAAGTGCACCGTCTTTTGGGACGGAAAAAGCATTTTTCTGATTGATTTCTTACTACGAGGCCAAGCTATCAATGCACATGGTTACTGCGAGACCATTAACAAATTGCACCGCGCAATACAGAACAAGCGCCGAGGATTACTGTCATGAAGGTGTTTCTTTTCCACGCTAATGCCCGACCTCTCACGGCGAATGTGACCAAACAACTCTTACAGGAATTTCACTGGGAGGCGTTTGATCATCCTCCGTACAGCCCGGACCTCGCTCCTGGCTACTTTCATCTCTTCTTACACCTAAAATCTTTCCTTGGTGGACACTTCAACGATGATGACGAGCTGAAAGAACATGTTACCACATGGCTGAATACACAAGCGGCAACCTTCTATGAAGGAGGCATAGAAAAAACTTGTGCCACGCTATTTTATTTATTTTATCGTGTGGCTAGGGCCCCCGTCGGGCAGACCGTTCGCCAGGCGCCGGTCTTTCAATTTGACGCCACTTCGGCGACCTGCAGTCGATGAAGATCATAGGATGATGGTTAGGACAGCACAACACCCAGTCCCTGGGTGGAGAAAATTCCCCGACCCAGCCGGGAATCGAACCCGGGCCCAGAGGATTGACAATACGTCGCGCTGACCATTCAGCTACTGGGGGCGGAGTGACACGCTATGACAAGTGCCCATAAAATTTCGGAAGCTACGTAGAAAAGTAGTTTAACAGCTGTAGATTTTTGTACAGTAAATTTTTTTGTATCTGTACGCGTTTGTTTTAAATATCCAAACGAAATTTACTTTGTGGACATACCTCGTATTACTGCAAAGTCAAGGTGCAAGCCTGGAACGAATTTTCGATTACAATCTTGCATTTGTTGAATTTATGAAGGAAAAAGCTATGCAAGAACGAAAATTACATCATCCGGAATGGACTGCAGACTTTGCATTTTACGTGAACTTGAGTGCACACTGCCCACACCATGACATTGGAAGATAACTCCTTTCTGATTTGATGGGGATGCATTTAAAAAGAAAATCGTGCTGTAGAAGGGACACATTCCGACAAAAATAATCCAGTTCTCTAAGTTCACTGAAGTTAAATAAAGCTCGAGGTTTGAAGAATTCTTTGTAATCTTGCAAGAATGTCAATTATAGTTTTGTAAAGGTTTTGAGGACGCTGTCAACCTTACGTCTGTTTTCGGGCTGTTTTCGAGAACGTCTGTCGGTTCAAAAAGTGCTCCTATGCATGTGCAGATGTAACAGACTGACCTGCAAGGTAATTCCAGTTCTATCTACAAAATATTTTTACGTTAAAGCTGTCCAGGACGTCTACATGATGATTAGTTAGTTGGTGTATCCTTAAAGATTTGAATGTATGAAAAGTTTCTACGTCCATAGCACATATCCTCTGATTTCACTTTCATTGTTGTGATATATTCGTACCTTTCACTCCACATCTCTGAATTAGTCGTACCCTTCAGATTAAAAAGCTGCTGTTGGCTGGATGCTACGCTGGTGTCTGCTGTTCTGCATCGACCCACATCCCATTTTATTACTCTCCCCCCCCCCCCTTCCCTATCACAAGGTGGTCCACTGATTGTGACCGGGCCAAATATCTCACGAAATAAGCGTCAAACGAAAAAACTACAAAGAACGAAACTTGTCTAACTTGAAGGGGGAAACCAGATGGCGCTATGGTTGGCTCGCTAGATGGCGATGCCATAGATCAAACGGATATCAAATGCTTTTTTTTAAATAGCAACCCCAATTTTTTATTACATATTCGTGTAGCACGTAAAGAAATATGAATGTCTTAGATGGACCACTTTTTTCACTTTGTGATAGTTGGGGCTGTAATAGTCACAAACATACTGCTCACAATTTTTGACGAACAGTTGGTAACAGGCAGGTTTTTTAAATTAAAATACAGAACGTAGGTACGTTTGAACATTTTATTTCGGTTGTTCCAATGCGATACATGTACCTTTGTGAACTTATCATTTCTGAGAACGCATCTTGTTACAGCGTGATTACCTGTAAATACCACATTAATGCAATAAATGCTCAAAATTATGTGCATCAACCTCAATGCATTTGGCAATACGTGTAACGACATTCCTCTCAGCAGCGAGTAGTTCACCATCTACATCTACATCTACATTCATACTCTGCAAGCCACCTGACGGTGTCTGGCGGAGGGTACCCTGAGTACCTCTATCGGTTCTCCCTTCTATTCCAGTCTCGTATTGTCCGTGGAAAGAAGGATTGTCGGTATGCATCTGTGTGGGCTCTAATCTCTCTGATTTTATCCTCATGGTCTCTTCGCGAGATATACGTAGGAGGGAGCAATATACTGCTTGACTCTTCAGTAAAGGTATGTTCTCGAAACTTTAACAAAAGCCCGTACCGAGCTACTGAGCGTCTCTCCTGCAGAGTCTTCCACTGGAGTTTATCTATCATCTCCGTAACGCTTTCGCGATTACTAAATGATCCTGTAACGAAGCGCGCTGCTCTCCGTTGGATCTTCTCTATCTCTTCTATCAACCCTATCTGGTGCGGATCCCACACTGCTGAGCAGTATTCAAGCAGTGGGCGAACAAGCGTACTGTAAGCTACTTCCTTTGTTTTCGGATTGCACTTCCTTAGGATTCTTCCAATGAATCTCAGTCTGGCATCTGCTTTACCGACGATCAACTTTATATGATCATTCCATTTTAAATCACTCCTAATGCGTGCTCCGATGTAATATTCGGACATGCATTGACAATGCGCTGACGCATGTTGTCAGGCGCTGTCGGTGGATCACGTTAGCAAATATCCTTCAACTTTCCCGACAGAAAGAAATCCGGGGACGTCAGATACGGTGAACGTGCGGGCCATGGTATGGTGCTTCGACGACCAATCCACCTGTCATGAAATATGCTATTCAACACCGCACGCGAGCTAAGTGCCGGACATCCATCATGTTGGAAGTACATGGCCATTCTGCAGAGAAACATCTTGTAGTAACATCGGTAGAACATTACGTAGGAAATCAGCATACATTGCATCACTTAGATTGCCATCGATACAATGGTGGTCAATTATCCTTCCTCCCATAATGCCGCACCATACATTAACCCGCCAAGGTCGCAGATGTTCCACTTGTCGCAGCCATCGTGGATTTCCCGTCTGCCAATAGTACATATTCTGCCGGTTTACGTTTCCGATGTTGGTGAATGACGTTTCGTCGCTAAATAGAACGCGTGCAACAAATCTGTCATCGTTCCGTAATTTCTCTGGTGCCCAGTGGCAGAACTGTACACGACATTCAAAGTCGTCGCCATGCAAATCGTGGTGCATAGAAATATGGTACGGGTGCCATCGATATTGATGTAGCATTCTCAACACCGACGTTTTTGAGATTCCCGATCTAGCGCAGTTTGTCTGCTACTGATATGCGGATTAGCTACGACAGCAGCTAAAACACTTACTTGGGCAACATCATTTGTTGCAGGTCGTGGTTGACGTTTCACATGTGGCTGAACAATTTCTATTTCCAGAATGAGATTTTCACGCTGCAGCGGAGTGTGCGCTGATATGAAACTTCCTGGCAGATTAAAACTGTGTGCCCGACCGAGACTCGAACTCGGGAGAACTCCCGAGTTCGAGTCTCGGTCGGGCACACAGTTTTAATCTGCCAGGAAGTTTCAATTTCTATTTCCTTAAATAACGGAACTAGCTGGCGAACGGTCCGGACACTTGGATGGTGTCGTCCAGGATACCGAGCAGCATACATAGCACACGCCCGTTGGACATTTTGATCACAATAGCCATACATCAACACGATATCGACCTTTTCCGCAATTGGTAAACGGTCCATTTTCACACGGGTAATGTATCACGAAGCAAATACCGTCCCCACTGGCGGAATATTACGTGATATTACGTACTCATACGTTTGTGGCTATTGCAGCGCCATCTATCACAAAGCGAAAAAAGTGGTCCAACTAAAACATTCATATTTCTTTACATACTACACGAATATGTAATAAAAAATGGGGGTTCCTATTTAAAAAAACGCAGTTGATATCCGTTTGACCTATGGCAGCGCCATCTAGCGGGCCAACCATAGTGCCATCTGGTTTCCCCCTTCAAGCTAGCCAAGTTTCGGTCTTTGTAGTTTTTTCGTTTGACGCTTATTTTGTGAGATATTTGGCCCGGTCACTATCAGTAGACCACCCTGTATATATTGCTTTAGCAGCTTGTTCTCTCATTGCGTCTCGTTTGGCAATATCGTGCATAAAAGTACACTCCACTGTGCCTCCAGTTTGCTATGGTCACTGATAGAGCGGCATACGTTTGTGTGTCAATTGTTGTTCTGAGTTTTAAGAGCTACGCACAAGGTTTTCTAGCGCCATTTCTCAGAATGATTTCTGCAGCTCAGATGTTCTCATATTAAAAGGCATCCATGGCCAGCCGCAAATTTGTGTGTGTGTGTGTGTGTCTGTGTGTGGCGGAAGGGTTCCAGAAGAGAAATTTGTGCCCTCCTGGATTCTGAAACAGTTTTTAGTCATTACAGACTTATCGAGCATTACTACAAATGATTGAGTTTCTGCTAAACTGCAGACTTAGCACTGTTGAGCGATTGTGGTTTTGCTTTACCAATTTATGTATAACATGGGTTTGGTTGTCTGATTGTTCCCATAAAACAATGGCTTTTCCCTCTGCGGAAACTTAGTTTCGGTACTGTCCTGCGGTCAACGTGGATGCAACCCTTTGCAGAATGTTACCGAATTAGAATCTGAAATTTTTTCTCTATACCTTCCCTGTACAGTGCTTAACGAGTTACAGAAAGCGAGTGTTCTAACACCCTGGTGTATGGATTCCTGAGCCAATTCGCAGCATAAAATAAACATCGATGGCTACATTTCACTGCTAGAAATCCATTCTTCTTCCGGACAAGGCCACCCCTCTTCTTGCCGCTGCACAATTTAATCACAGCAGTACTTTACCATTCGTTAACAGAGAGGGGAAAATGTGGGCTTGAGAGCGCGAAAAGATGTCTTTTCCACAAGCTGAGGTCCTCTCAAACTCTACAGTTTATGGGGTGGAGCACAGCGCAACATGCAATTATAGTGTTACAAATTCTGGGTCCTGTTGCCATGGCTATCAACTGAGGAGGCGAGGACTGTTAAGAATCAATTCCTTCGGCTAATTTAGAGGCTGTTTTGGAAGATTCGAATGCAGGACGTGGGTTAGACTTACCTAAACGTCCCTAAAAGAAAGAGACTTTCAAAACACATTTCGGTCAAATTTAATCAAGCAGTCAACGTGACAAAATAGATGACATGCCAATAACGCAATAAATCCATTAACATAATAAGATGTGAACTTTTGTAAGCAATGAATATTAACATAGATGGTTTCAAAGTTGAATAAATGTTTTTATTTTCTGGTTTTGCAATTTGATTAATATTGATCAATGGCATTTTTATGATTATTGCTGTTTGTCCGAAAGAATTTTCTGAGGTAATCTGATATTTTTCCTGTTTCGAATTTTTAATGTTCGTGGTCAAATTAAATTTTTGGTAAGTGAATAAAAATGTCTTTTGTGAAAGTTTTCTAGTTTAATTTCCATATTCGTTGGTAAGGTGGATTTAAGCACGTGAAGATGTCATTTCAAATCTTTAAATCAAAAAGGTAGCATATTAACAGTATAAAGAGACTTTATTTGCGTTTTCCAAGGAAAGATTCTTACGTTTTAGGTGTCAAAGTGGCAGACTGTCCAAAAAAAGAAAATATGCGAACATGCTATCAAAATTTACTCTTGAGACATTGCACGTTCTGAAACTCACACAGTGAGTTACATAAAAAATAACATCATAATCTTACTCCCTCCTGGGTAAATTTAATCTGCACAACATACTGCCACATTTGCCTTCTGCGCTTTAGACGAGAATGTAGCATACTGCACTATGCGTGTTCATCCCTGACCTCTGATGCGATATGACATGTCGTAAAACTTTAATTGCTTATGTCGCACTTAGGCAACGAGATAAAGCGAAAATTTCATCACAAACTCCATTGCGCCAGAAAGATATCTTACTCGGCTTTTTATAAAATTGACAGAGTTAACTATAAATCAGGTCATATCACTTGGGGGGAATATTATACAAAACAAATAGTTAATGACAATTAAGAAAATTTTAAAGCAAATTTGAACTTAAAAAGAATTTCTTTATGTCATATTGGTCTTGAAAGTAACTTACAAACGTTAATATTACAGGATTATAAGATATTTCTTTGCACCATTCACTTATTGAAATCGGGTAGGATGTTCCAATAACCTTGTAATTTGGAGCAGGATTATATTTGTTCCACTGCAAAAACAAATTACGTTTGAGAAAGTTGACACGTACGGGCATTCGAGCGTCATGGAGTGGAGACGGGATAGGCTCCAGTTTAACTTGTCTCAAACATAGATGAGCAATGAACAGCTCTTGATAAACAAGATGCAGTAGAGATATTTGATTTTAAGCAAAGAGCGTTAGGTATTTCGAAAACTTTGATTCTCTGGGATGGAATTTTCATCAAATGAGGAAGTGACAGTTGCAGTCAACGAGTATTTTGGAGAGCTTGACAGAACCTACTTTTCTGAAAGGATAAAAAAGTTAGAGGATCTTCGGACGAAGTGTCTATCCGTCAAGGGAAACTATGTCGAAAAGTATTGTTGCTGTTTACGAAATAAACATTTTTGTTGCTTTTTTACCACACAGGAACGCTCCGACATCTGCAGCAATCCGACGCCTTGGGTTCACTGTCATCTAATGTCCTCCATACAGTCCCGACTTGGCCCCATTCGATTTCCATATGTTTGCAATACTTAAAGAACATTTTCGAGGACTTCACTTTGAAAGTAATGGAGCCGTGCAATCAGAGGTGAGGAAGTGACTCCATCAACAAAGTCAAACATCTACAGTAACACTATCAACAACTGTTTTGGTCGCCCGGATAACTATTTTGAGAAATAGCTATGTAGACATGAAGACTAAAGATGTACAATGTTAATAGTGTTTGTTTTACTTAAAAAGATTTAAGAGTTTTCACACAATAATTTCGGTGATATTAATTTTCAGCACGCTCTCGTAATAAGCCTTCTTCAGGGAATGTTCCAGCACTTAAGTGAACTAATTTATTAACAGTATGGAAAATCTGGACTGGAAGTTCAGATCCTCCAATAGAAAATCCCAGTATCTTAAATACCGTACTACGTCGCTCGCTTTAGCTCTTCAAGCTTTTTTTATAGAGGAATGGCACTTATAAGCTGTGGCTAAAAAATAATGATTTGTGAGTAATGATAATACTTGGTCATAAAACAACTGTTGTTGTACAGTTAGTTGTTAACAGGTTTCTGAAACTGAAAAAAGGTGAATATTTCCAAACATTTCGATTTTCTTTCTCTTAATCATCTCTGGCGAATGTTAAGACTTTTTTGCTCAAATGGCTCTGAGCACTGTGGGACTTAACTTCTGAGGTCATCAGTCTCCTAGAACTTAGAACTACTTAAACCTAACTAACCTAAGGACAGCACACACATCCATGCCCGAGGAAGGATTCGAACCTGCGACCGTAGCGGTCTCGTGGTTCCAGACTGTAGCGCCTAGAACCGCTTGGTCACGACCTTTTTGCAAACAGTAACGTATTAAACTATGTTTATTGTTGTCAATCACTGTGGGTGCCTTTTACACACTACGTCTAAAATTTTGTTTGACAGATCTCCAGGCTATTCCTTCTATTCTCTTGATCTTGAGCTTCATCTGTAATAACGACAGCATCTACGCAACAAATGTAACGTATCCCTACCAGAAGACCAGGTTAAGGAACCAGAAGGGTTGCTATCATGTTGTTCTGTTCACAAACTGAACTACATTCGCCGTACACTGCAACAAGATTCGGCAGTGATATTACTTCGCCAAACCATAAATGATTTTCTTCTCAACAGATCTTCATTAAGTATAATTGTCGCGTAAGAGTTTTCGTGTAGGACACCAATTCTACAATACGAGGAGACGTTCATGAAATTGATCGAAAATGTCAATTCTCTATTTTTTTTATTTGTTATGGACAACAAGTCCCCAAAGTCTCAGTAATGAATTCGCATCCGGTATGTCCCTGAACCACGCCCAGTTTTTGAAGCTACACCGTACTACCTCGATGAACAGCGATTTCATGAATTAATTTCAAGCAAATTTGCATAGGATACATATAGAAGGCTGCGATATATGAGCTTTGGTTTTATAGATCATCTGTGACTCTGTTCCGTATCTCAAAACCAATAACAAACCAGTTGCTTTTTTCTATGAAGAAGCAATTCTTGTTTTGTCTTTTGCCGCTGATGCACATTCATGGAAGTGTTAGATTCTTTCATCATTTAATAATGCCAGAACCTATCCAGTGTAAGCGAAATATAAAGTGCAGCATGACATTCATCTTCTGTGCTACATTAGGTGGTGTAAATATCTGTAGGCTCACAAGATGAGGCTTCTGAATTGTACCCTGGATGTTGTCAAGCCCATTCACAGTTCACTGGTCGATCCTGAATTTCTAAAAAAAAAGTATGTTCATCGCAAAATCCAGAATCCAAATGAGTCTCTAAATTCGCTCATATGAAAACGATATCCTAAAATCACATGTTTATCTACTAAGTTGTCAGAATTGTAACTTATGATGCAAATCTTGTATTTAATGACGGAGACGTAGAGAAGATAAAGGTATTAGACAGAATAGTATATTTCACTCAAGATATCTTGAGAAAAAGCTGGAAAGTCAGTTGAAGACCTGGTATAGGAAAGAGGGCAGAAACAAGAAACCAACAGAGAAGTCTTGAAGAGAAAGAGGACCTTGAGTACAAGTCTGAGGCCTTCTGAAAAGATGACGTATGAAAATACGTTAGGTTAAACTTTTAAATTGCATTTCCTGAAAATTATGTTCCTTCTCAGAATCTATAATGGGTATAATTACAAAATATTGTACACTTATTTCGATAAAGCCAGTAACGTTGTACCAAGAGCAAATTTTGAAATTCTAGGTGTAAGCTGAGATATGAGGCCAGGTACTTGAAATTTTCGCTAGTACAGCACTTGACATTTTTGATGAATTTTACACTTACAAAATTATATTAAACATTATTAAAATTCTCCTATTCGATATATTCAAAAAATCTCATGAGAGAAGCTTACTACATGAAGGAGATTAAACAGGGAAAACATTGTAGAAATCTCTTGAACAGTTTCAGAGAAAAAGGTACTACATAATTTTTTGAAAAGAAAATTTTTAAATTATGTATAAAAGTTAAATATGTATAAATCAAGGAACTTAAAGGTAAATGCGTTAATTTAATGTAAAGCACAGTACAATATTTCATTTGCTGTATCTTCAAGAATGTGGATTTGGTGCATCTTTTAAACAGAATTTTTTTTATGACCGTCCCATCGTGATACAGATAAAATATGCTCAGGCCGACTAACTGTTGGCGAGCATTAACTTGTTCTCCAAGGATGCATGAAGGGACCACTTGCGGACTGGTAATTGTAAGCATTCTGGTATTCGCATACAGTGATATAGATAACGGATAAAATGTTTTCAAACGGCGTGACAGGAGAGGTTGTAACACCATTATCGATAGTAAGTAGGTCATGCTATGTCATTGAAGTGATTGTTCTGTACTAGTCAAGATCTTTGAATTGTCAGAGGGAAAGTGGGAGTTTATGATGTATATATTCTAAAGATTTAATAATGTTTCAAAATAATGAATCTTTATAAAATATGTATGCTCGTAAAAGAGAAATTGTACTTTGAATACTGGTTCATACTTACGGAAGTTGTATTATACAAAGGAAAAGGTGTAGGAAACCCCTTCTTCTGCCGAAGGGGCTTGGCGCACGGGAAAAGGTGGATTTGGAGGTCAATCCGGGGGGCAAGAGAGAGAGAGAGAGAGAGAGAGAGAGAGAGCACATTACGCAGCCAGTGGCCAACAGTTGTACAGTCAACACCGTAGATGCCAAGTGAGGCATTTTGAAGCCGATTTATGTTGAAATTGCCTCGGATGTGGTTTCGGCTGTAATATGGTGCTCATGTATTATTGAATGGCTCTGAAATAATTAGTACGTCGCCAAGAAGAAATTTGAAAAGAACCTTAAACTGCAAGAGGTGTGACCAGATAGGCGCCACGTGCTTGCCACCACTATTGCGCCATTGCTCCGCCAACTTCAGCAACCAGATATGTATCTTAGTATGGACCAGGATGTTTGTGTGTGTGCTTTTTCAATAATAATTCAAGTGATAAAAACATGTGTGTGAACTTTGAAATTATCCTGATCATAAATCCGTTTTAGGGTCCTGTCCTCAACGTGCAAAAGACCGAGTATCCTGGTTCTGAATAACCATTGAATTGTTTCTAATTTGAATGTGCCAAAGTTTCAGTGTTAAAGTGTATACATGATGCTAATTAAACCACCTGCTTCACAGGTAATGAAAGAGGCACATAATTTGAACTTTCATGAAACTTAACTTTTCTGTGACTATTACTAGGAACTAATTTCTGAAGTTTTATTTGAAAATATTAACTGAGTAAATTGCTATATAGTGTTGAAATATAAACAAATTCAAGTGGAGTTAGAAATCCACATTAGCGTAATGCAGTTGTCTCTGAAATAGTTACAGAGTTTACCTATGGAGTAAATGACAGTTTATGGACTCCACTACGTTCTTCTCCACTATGAGTAAGTCAAACTAAAGATTGTTTTCTTTGCTGCCATGCATCAACACGATATCGACGTTTTCCGCAATTGGTAAACGGTCCATTTTAACACGGGTAATGTATCACGAAGCAAACACAATAATTGAGTTATTGTGTTCGTTTCATAGCTTTGGTTACTGATAATAACTTGACACCAGTGCCTATGAGTTTAATTTGTACACTACAGCACTGAAGATGATCATTATGTAATTGAAAATCGATTTTGCTGTCAATGAACCATCAATATTACGGCCAACGCTGACCTTCCTTCTAATTTCACGTATATGGTCGTTGTGCACACAGCACTCTACGGAGTCGCCAATCAACAGCCACGAAACTCCAACCCCTCGAATTGATATCCGGCGCGTGTACAGCGCGATGCACTCATGTCTGCTTGCTTGCGTTCAACATTCTGGCGATGACACCTGTTATTAATGTACCAGCTTTTCACATTTGCGATGGTTTATCTCGCACTTACATTGAACTGTGATCTTAAAATGCCAATCACTTAAATGTGTTACCTAGACAAATATATTCTCCAAGTTTCATTGCTCTACATTAATTATTTTGTAGTGTTGCAGTTTCTTTCCCAGCAATATATTTCCAAAAAATTTCTAGTTACCTGAGTTGACATGTTTATTAAGCAGAGTGACTCTGATACCAAGTACAGAAATCAATGCAACAGATAAGAAGTTATAATTTATTTGAGTTAGTGTTCCAGTATTTGTATGAACAGGATTTAGTAAAATCATTAGGATGATACAACTGTGCATGGATGGCTCCCAGACAGCAATGAAGTTCAGAGGATACATATCCCCCACCTTTCTAATTAAAACAGGCTTACGACAGGGAGACACTCTTTCATGTGTCCTCTTCAACCTTGCATTAGAGAAAGTGGTTCGGGAGAGTAATTTACATCTATATAACGGTCTCCGATTAGAACACTGTGAAGTAAAACTCCTAGCTTATTCAGATGATATAGTGTTGCTGAGTGAAACTGAAGAAGAACTGAAAGACATGTACGGATCTCTCAGGCACAGTGCCAGCAAAATCGGGCTTTGGATTAACCAAGAGAAAAACGAATATATGGAAATAGGTCGAGTCATAACCCAAATCCTTTCTTTGAAATTGGCCAACATTCTAAATTCAGAAAAGTTATCCAGTTTTAATACCTTGGATCACGTTTCAACAGTAAAAATATCGTAACAACGGATATAAATGAAAGAATAGCCTCAGGGTCAAGCTGTCTGTACTCAGTAAGCAACCCCCTGAAAAGTAAAGCTTTGTCAATCACCACAAAGATGAAGACATACAACACCATTAAGTGCACCATAGTACTATACGGTTCAGAAAGCTGGACGCTTACAAAGAATGAAAGAAAAAACTGAATGTTTTCGAAAGAAAAGTAATGAGAAAAATCTGGGGACATGTGTTGCAGAATGGCGTACGGAGAATTCGAAAGAACAATGAAATTTATCAGCTAATGAAGCAACCTGCTATCATCCAGAAATCAAAAAGTAGGAGACTGCAATGGGCTGGACATGTTGCCAGAATGGAAAACAACAGAATCACCAAGGAAGCATTTGCAGGAACTCTCCAGGCAACAAGACCATTGGGCCGACCTCGTACAAGGCGGAAAGATGACACAGAAAAGTGTCAGACCGGAAATGCATATCCTCCTATTTCCATCTATTGTACTATAAATTTTTTTCCTTGTTTTGTTACCTGAAGATATGACATTTCTGTGTCTTTATATACTTTAATTGTTTTACCATATTTTAGCTTACCTGTGACTGCGGCTCAGCTTGGTACGTACTAAATTTTACTGTTGTTAATTGCTCAGAATCATTTAATTCAAGTTCAAAGTTAAATCTCTTATTTCTAAATTGCGTAGATTCAAGTAGCTTTCGAAATGTTTGTTGAGGTAGCCCAAGACTAGCCTTATGTTATTGAATTTTGTAGTGCTTCAGAAACAAAGTTCACTATTAACTTCAGTCACTAAATTAACTTTCAATTTTCCGGTTTTATTAATTCTTTTACTAAATTAAGTCAGAGTGTAGCGAAATTTATTACTTCTGACAAACATACAGTTTTCACACAACACGTGTCAACTTTCAGTTGCCATGCTTTTAGTGCTAAATATATGTGCATTAATCTTTCATTTTCAGTTATTATAGTAGTTGTCCATGGGACTGGCGACCGCAATATTCCCCAAATCTCAAATATCTAATTAACGCCAATTAACTGTTAACGTAACGACCGCACATTTACTTTCTTTATTAATTTTTCCCCTTTTCAAAATTAATTTCCACCAATTTCATTTGAATTTTTCCTTTCATTTAGATGTAACCCTTTCCTCCCTCTTTACCGACAGATTAACTTCGGAGACGATTGCTTTTCCCAAATTTCCATTAGGTACACGCGGTTTAATTTTTCACTGTCATTAAGGTCGATAAGAGAGGGGGAGGTTACAGAACGACATCGCAACATTAGGAATTTGGGCAGGGTGGAGAGAGGCAGCGAGAGATAGAAGGCGGCGGAAGCAGATCGTTGATGCAGCGGGTGGTCTGCAGGGCCTGTGATCCTGAGAAGAGGGGGAGAGAGAGAGAGAGAGAGGATTTAGTCATCAGATGTAACAATGGCACCAGGGAGTGTATAGCAGTGCACGAATTGCCACATTTGAGTTCCGCTGTGGCCTTCTGGAGCCAGCCATCGCAGTGAACTTGTTCTGGAGTCCACCGTTTTGAAGTTACGTAATTTCACTGCACACGCACAAGTGTCTTTGGTTTGTACACCCGGAAAGTCGACGCTTCCTCTGAGCGGGTAGTACTTTTTGGGACAACAGCGGTCCCGAGGAGGCCGGCTACCGCGAGTTGAGGATGTCCTGTATCTCCTCGAGGGTGCGGCCCTTGGTCTCGGGCAGCAGGAAGTAGACGAAGAGGGCGGCCGCAACGCAGCAGGCGCCGAAGCCGAAGAAGGGCGCCGCCTCTCCGACGGCGGCCACCAGGTCCGCGAAGAACTTGGTGATGAGGAAGCACTGGAACCAGCACACCGACGCCGACAGCGACGACGCCACGCTCTTCACGTTCGCCGGGAACAGCTCGCTCATCACGGCCCACGGCAGCGCGCCGAAGCCTGCGAGCAGTCCGCGCACGAGCGCTATCCACTAACCGCAGAATTCAACACTAAAACTACAAATATTTATCACATTATCTAAGCCGTGCCCTCCGCATCGCCTTTGGTATCCGTTTTCATTCCGTCATTGTCATCCTCTACAGTTGTTGTTGTTGTTGTTGTGGTCTTCAGTCCACAGAATGGTTTGATGCAGCTCTCCATGCTACTCTATCCTGTGCAAGCTTCTTCATCTCCCAGTACCTACTGCAACCTACATCCTTCTCAATCTGTTTAGTGTATTCATCTCTTGGTCTCCCTCTACCATTTTTACCCTCCACGCTGCCCTCCAGTACTAAGTTGGTGATCCCTTGATGCCTCAGAACATGTCCTACCAACCGATCCCTTCTTCTAATCAAGTTGTGCCACAAACTCCTCTTCTCCCCAATTCTATTCAATACCTCCTCATTAGTTATGTGGTCTACCCATCTAATCTTCAGCCTTCTTCTGTAGCACCACATTTCGAAAGCTTCTATTCTCTTCTTGCCTAAATTATTTATCGTCCATGTTTCACTTCCATACATGGCTACACTCCATACAAATACTTTCAGAAACGACTTCCTGACTCTTAAATCAATACTCGATGTTAACAAATTTCTCTTCTTCAGAAACGCTTTTCTTGCCATTGCCAGTCTACATTTTATATCCTCTCTACTTCGACCATCATCAGTTATTTTGCTCCCCAAATAGCAAAACTCCTTTACTACTTTAAGTGTCTCATTTTCTAATCTAATTCCCTCAGCATCACCCGATTTAATTCGATACATTGCATTATCCTCGTTTTGTTGATGTTCATCTTACACCCTCCTTTCAAGACACTGTCCACTCCGTTCAACTGCTATTCCAAGTACTTTGCTGTCTCTGACAGAATTACAATGTCATCGACGAACCTCAAACTTTTTATTTCTTCTCCGTGGATTTTAATACCTATTCCGAACTTTTCTTTTGTTTCCTTTACTTATTGCTCAATATACAGATTGAATAGCATTGGGGAGATGCTACAACCCTGTCTTACTCCCTTCCCAACCACTGATTCTCTTTCACGTCCCTCGACTCTTGTAACTGCCATCTGGTTTCTGTAGAAATTGTAAATAGCCTTACGCTCCCTGTATTTTATCCCTGCCACCTTCAGAATTTGTAAGAGAGTATTCCAGTCAACATTGTCAAAGGCTTTCTCTAAGTCTACAAATGCTAGAAACGTAGCTTTGCCTTTCTTTAATCTTTCTTCTAAGATAAGTCGTACGGTCACCTCACGTGATCCAACATTTCTACGGAATCCAAACTGATCTTCCCCGAGGTTGGCTTCTACCAGTTTTTCCATTCGTCTGTAAAGAACTCGCGTTAGTATTTTGCAGCTGTGACTTGTTAAACTGATAGTTCGGTAATTTTCACATCTGTCAACACCTGCTTTCTTTGGGATTGGAGTTATTATATTCTTCTTGAAGTCTGAGGGTATTTCGCCTGCCTCATACATCTTGCTCACCAGATGGTAGAGTTTTGTCAGGGTTGGCTCTCCTAAGGCTCCATAATATGTTATGTCCTGTCAAATGAGAGCGTTGATGTCACACAGTCATTGTACAGCTCCAGATTTGCACCTGGTGGCCACAACTGGAACTAATTTTTATCTGCGTAAGTCGGTTCCACATTAATTAGCAAGCTTCGCTGCCGTACGATGATGATGACAGCCCGCACCGGACCTTCGTGAGTACCTGCACCACAGTTATAACCACCCGTTAACTTCCAGCTCTTCGTTTCTTTGCTTAGTACTGGCTTGCCATCTGAGCATCTACAGTTGATTCTATTATATTCAAGGCTCTCTTCAATTTTTCTATTGGCAGCATCTATCTTTCCCCTAGACAAGCATTCCCTTCAGCCTTGCAGTTTCCCTGTAGCTATTCGTGCTTAGCCATTTTGCGTTTTCACAGTCTCACATATAGATCTCCCTTTCGCCTGCTTTATTTGGTGCGCTTTTATACTATGTCCTTTCGTTAATTAAATTCAATATAACCTGCCTTAGCCCACTATTTCTACCAGGCTTTTTCTTTTTACTTACGTGATCCTCAGCTCCTTCAACTTATATCGTCTCTCAAAGCTGTCCATACCTCTTCCACTATATTCCTTTCCCCTGTTTCAGTCCAACGTTCCCTCTTGCTCCCTCTGACTGCTGATTTTGATTCAGATTATCCAGGTCCCGTACCCTTAAATTCCTACATTTTTGAGTTTCTTCAGTTTTAACCTTCAGTTCGTAACCATTATGGTCAGAGTCCAGAGTTCAGAAATCTGCTGCATGACTAATCGAGAAAAGGAATAACTATTAATATTTGCAAGAAGAGAAATTAGGAAGATATGGGGAATGGAGGAGGATGGAGAACGAAGAAGTCTATCTCTCCATGGCACAACTAACAAACCTACAGAAGCTGAATAGTAGAAGAATCCAATGAGCAAGCCGTCTAGCCTGTATGCCAGACGAAAGACAGTTGAACAAAGCGCTTCACTGGACACCATACACCAGGTGCCCCGTAGTACGGGTAACGCATCGCTGGATGGACGGTCTAGGGAAGGACCTGGCAACCCTGATTGCTGAAGACCCGTGGAGGCACCGAACATATAACAGAAACGAATGGAAGCAGTTTGTGGAAGCAGGGCTTGGTCTGCAGGGCCTGTGACGGCCGTATCTGTGTGTATATATGTCCACATCTGAGCCTGAAAATAACTTACAGGTTAAAATTTGCTTTTTAAATCTCTCTCTTACCATTACATAATTAATCTGAAACTTTCCAGTGTCGTCAGGACTCTTCCATCCATACAGCGTTCTTTCATGATTCTTAAACCATGCGTCAGCGATGATTAAATTATGTTCTGTGCCAAATTCTACCAGGTAGCTCCCCCTTTCTTTCCTGTCGTCAGTCCATGTTCTATTATTTTTCCTTGTCTTCCTTTCCCTACAGTCGAATTCCAATCACTCATCCCAATTACATTTTCGTCTCCTCTAACTATCTGAATAATTTCCTTTATTTCGTTACATATTCTTTCAATCTCTTTTTCATCTACAGAGCAGTTTCCATATAAACTTATATTACTGTGCTGGCAGTTGAGTTTGTGTCTGTCTTGGCTACGATAAAGCGTTCGCTTTACTGTTCAAAGCAGCTTATCCAAATTCCTAGCTTCTTATTCATTATTAGACTACTCCTTCATTTCACTTATTCGATTTTGTATTTATAACCCGTACTCACCTAATCAGAAGTCCTGTCCTTCCTGCCACTGAACTTCACTAATTCCCACTATATGTAACTTCAACCTATCCATTTTTAATATTTTCGAACATACATGCCCGATTAAGTAATCTGACATTCCACGCTCCGACCTGCAAAATGCCATTTCTGTTTTTGTGATGACGACTTCCTCCTACGTATTCCCTGCTTGGATATACGATTGGGAGACTATTTTATCTTCGGAATATTTTATCCAAGAGGATGCCATCATCATTTAATTATACAATAGATCTGTATAACCTGGGGGGGGGCGGGGAGGGGGGTGAGAGAAATAACAGCTTAACAGCTCTAGTTCCTCCTCGTTTTCAGGCGTTTATAGTACCACCACAGAGAATCCATGTAAGCTAAAGTTACAAGTCCATATCAGTAAACCATCCAGATTATTGCCCGTGAAAATACTGAAAACATTGCTGCCCATCTTCAGAAACCATGGACCGGTTTGGCGTCTTCATGGATATCCCCTAGTCGCGGTTGCATCAATGCACCTACTGTACAGTTATCTGTAACTATGAGGCACGCAGGACACCCGACTTCGCCAAGGTTCGTGGTTCCAGTGACAATGAGTTTGGAAAGAGAGAGACAGGTGGGGGGGGGGGGGGATGAATCCTACTGGAGAATGATTCGCTTATGAAGGAGGTAAAGGAATAGCATTATTTTCATTCGTATATCTGTACATTTCAATTTATAGTCCATTTTGAGATATTTCTAAGTATGCGCCGACATTCTGTAAAACAAATAACGTTACCTGTTACTAGCCTAAGGAATTATTTGTATAAACGCTGTCATTTTTCTGTTTGAGTGATTTAGTAATTGCAGATGTTATAATTTTTTGATTAATTCTTTCAAATGTAAACAACACAGAAACTATTTAATTTGTAATAAAAAGAAACAAAGTATGTAATACATACAATCATGCCAGTAAGAGAACTGCACTCGTCAGGCAGATATTTTATTTAGTATAATTGCATTTAGTTATGGTAGTCTGCGTCAGTCTGTCGTTGTCATTGTGTGCTGCTCTCAGTACATCGGTGTGGATTTGTGATGATCGGGGAAAAGCATACGGTTAAACAGCTATAACGTGGTTACATATGGAGGTTCCAGAAGAAGAGGTTTGCCACCATCAAATAATTAACGTAGCACTACAACAGAAGGAAGAAAGAAGAATAAGAAAATTGTTTATCTGCCACTGAACTACGATTTCTACAGTAACAATCCAACTAAGTCAAATTTGTTTCAACAGAACAGATTCTCGATAACTTTTTTCGTTGAAGCGCTGCAATTTAAGAATTAAACACGGTTCAGACAACTAGCTTCTTTTATTGACAATTTTTTTCAAAACTCGTTATCACAGTATATTTCGATTACTAATGAAGCTTGGCACTAAAGTATAAAGTTTCTTTACGAACATACTGTTTCGTCTTTATAGTAAATTAAGTTTTATTAGCTCTGTGGTATCGTCTATATAAATCTCAATGTTGATTGATTCATGACTAACAGTTTAGTTTGCATGTATGATCATGTGAGTGATAAGCAGATTTATTACGATACTAAGTTGTTATACGATTTAGTGCTACATTATATTACAACATTATCAAACCTACGTCAACCGTACAATTGTCGTTGATGTTTTCTTCCTGTCTAATTTCAAGTTATCAATTATTACTCTACATGTAAAAGATAATTATTATTACTAGACGTATGTGAAATTTTACTGTAGCACGGCGTTGGGTAGTCCGATGCACACGGTGCTATTTCTTAATAAAATAGAATCATTAAATTGTAAATCCCTATGGTCGCATTATAGCTTGTGCAATTAATTTGTAACTTCATCGATCTAAGTCCGTTACCAAAGAGCATCAAAGGAAGAGAGAGACAAGAGAAGAGCTGTGCGCTGCATCACCAATGTGTCTATGGTAGGTGGCGTGTCGACGTCACAGAAATGCTCGACCGAGCAAGGTGACGCAGTGGTTAGCACACTGGACTCGCATTCGGAAGGACGAAAGTTCACACCCGTGTCCGGACATCCTGATATAGGTTTACCGTGATTTACCTAAATCGCTTCAGGCAAATGCCGAGATGGTTCCATTGAAAGGGTACGGCCGACTTCCTTCCCTAATCCGATGGGACCGATGGCCCCGCTATTTGGTCCCATCTCCTGAATCAACCAACCAACCAGGAATGCTCAACGAACTGGAGAGGTGCTATGGAAATGTTCCCACTACTGTTAATGTAAAGTAGCTGCTTGAGACCGATGTTTCAGATAACCTCAAGTAAAATAAATGTCATAATAAATGAAAAGCACCAGTTTGCTTTGGTTCTACAATATTACTTTTATTGTTAACCGGTTTTCGGTTTACAAAAAAATGGTTCAAATGGCTCTGAGCACTATGGGACTTAACATCTATGGTCATCAGTCCCCTAGAACTTAGAACTACTTAAACCTAACTAACCTAAGGACAGCACACAACACCCAGCCATCACGAGGCAGAGAAAATCCCTGACCCCGCCGGGAATCGAACCCGGGAACCCGGGCGTGGGAAGCGAGAACGACCGCACGACCACGAGATGCGGACTTTTCGGTTTACAAGGCCACCTTCAGACATTTACTGAGTATTATCACCAAAGAAGTTAAATGTTAGCAGACAACATTGGAAGAGAAGTAACACATCTAGACTGAAGTAGAAACAAACAGTAAGTAACATCTTTGCAATGAAAAAGTAAAAACTGAACAGTACATAAATAACAATGCAGTAGACAGGAAAACCTCTAGCACAAAATAGGAATAGCTTGCCTACATAACAGTTTCTATTAATAAGCAAAACTAATAAAATAAAATAAAATTAGTACTAGACAAGGCTGCATCAGGAGGCATGAAACATGGAGAGTGATACACAACCATTTAAAAGAAGAGAGAGTTATCAATGTAAATCAGAATACATAAGGAATTTAAGCAATATCAAAAAGATAAACAGAGAAAATAAATGCAGGAAAATGGAGGTGTTTGAGGGAACCTCCAGTTTGAGAGTGTGGTGGTACTGCATTTTAACATTAACATTATAATCAAAGCAGTGGCTGTGTACCAGTTTTCATTAAATAAATGAGCAAAGTAAAATATGAACAGTATTTGATGAGACAACTACAAGGGGTGTTAAACATGGACAGTAATACAAGCACCAGTTAAACGAAAGCCTTAACTATTGAAACTACAGTCTATGTAGAGTACAAAGACAACTTCAACAAAATAAAACAACTTAATGAATACAGAAAAATGGAAATATGTAGGACGATATAATGTGGGAACTAGGGAGCAACAAAGATGAGTATATGAAGTTTAGGAGAGGGGAAGTGTTTAGCTGTGTGTGGTCATTTAGGATGAGATGAACAACAAAGATGATTATATGAAGTTTAGGAGAGGGGAAGTGTTGAGCTGTGTCTGGTTATTTAGGATGAGACGAACAACAAAGATGATTATATGAAGTTTAGGAGAGGGGAAGTGTTTAGCTGTGTCTGGTCATTTAGGATGAGATCTCATCCTAAATGTCATCCTAAATGACCAGACACAGCTCAACACTTCCCCTCTCCTAAACTTCATATAATCATCTTTGTTGTTCCTTACTTCCCACAGTATTTCTTCCTACATATTACCATTTTTCTGTATTCATTAAGTTGTTTTATTTTGTTGAAGTTGTCTTTGTATTCTACATAGACTGTAGTTTCAATAGTTAAGGCTTTTGTTTAACTGGTACTTGTATTACTGTCCATGTTTAACACCCCTTGTAGTTGTCTCATCAAATACTGTTCATATTTCACTTTGCTCATTTATTTAATGAAAACTGGTACACAGCCTCTGCTTTGATTATAATGTTAATGTTAAAATGCAGTACCATCACACTCCACAAACTGTAGTTCCCTCAAACACCTCCATTTTCCTGTACTTATTTATTTCTGTTTATGTTATTGCTATTACTTAAGTTCCTTATGTATTCTGTATTTACATTGATAACTGTCTCTTCTTTTAATTGGTTGTGTATCACTCTCCATGTTTCATACCTCCTGATGCAGCCTTGTCTAGTACTAATTTTATTTTATTTTATTAGTTTTGTTTATTGATAGAAACTGTTATGTAGGCAAGCTATTCCAATTGTGTGCTAAAGGTTTTCCTGTCTACTCCATTGTTATTTATGTACTGTTCAGTTTTCATTTTTTCATTGCAAAGATGTTACTTACTGTATGTTTCTACTTCAGTCGAGATATGTTACTTCTCTTCCAATGTTGTCTGCTAACATTTAACTTCTTTGATGATAATACTCAGTAAATATCTGAAGATGGCCTTGTAAAACGAAAACCGGTTAACAATAAAAGTAATATTGTAGAACAAAAGCAAACTGGCGCTTTTAATTTATTATAATGTTGTTCTACCAAGAACCGATGGAAGATTCTGTTAATAAAATAAATTTCCTTTGTAACAAATGATTCACATCGGCGATGAAATTATCGCGCTTGAATGTGCTTACTGAATTACTAATGAGCAGCATCCTCCTTACTCAGTTGTGGTACACTGCTTTAATAAATTAATGTATGTACACCACCAAATGCTTGGATCCCTAGACTAGAGTTCAGAGCATTGTCTGTAAGTGTAAAATATTTCTCAATTATAGTACCCAATATGTGGTATAAATCATTTTGAACTTTTTAAGTCTGCCAGATTATGAAGTAGAAAGTCGACGCTAGTTATAGTAAAATGAAGTTTTTAGCAGTTTACGTTGGTATACATAAAAACGTACTTTAAAAAGAACTTGTGTAATGCTCTCATCTCAGTATTATATTGAGGACATATTATCATTGATGGACCTAAGAACTATTCTCAGTACCCATGTACACTGAGCACAGTAAGAAAGTCAGCTGTCACTAATGTGAAAGATGTACAGTATTTCGAATCATAAGACCAAGGAAATAACATCTCATGAAGTAATACTATCAAATAAGAGTGGCACAATTACAAGAAAAATGAGGAAATCGAAGATTCTTACCTACTACATAACATATGGCAAAGTGAATGCACATTACTTAAAAAACAATAGAAAAAAAACATCTGTAACTTTAGTACCTGACATCTATTAAATATTTACCTCAGTATTCCACTATAATTAAGTAATCTTGTATATACAGCAACAAGAGTATCAAAATTATGACGTACAAAGAATTTGATTAAACACAGTTTGGAACTTCTTGTTCTCTCTAACGACCTGAATGAAGACACAGAATGAATACATTGTGTACAGACGAAGAAAGTTACTATGACATGCGTATTGGTCTGCAGATTAACCAGAAACTATATCATATGCGAAATATAGAGTTTTCAGAATAGTATAATTGCTGAATCAGTGACTGATGTCAGGGAGACTTACCAGGTGGGTAGACGGCAATGTACATGACGAATGTCGTTACAGGAAGCCAGCCCAGCGATGAGACATCTTTTCCTGATGAAGCCATTTGGAAGTATATTGCCAGGACAACCTGCATGAAAAAATATGTCACGTCAAGGAAACCGTATCAAGGCTGTAGGGAACACATTTGACTCTAACTTAGTGAAATTGGCGGACCGAAGGAGAATAGGCGTTGTAATAGTTTAATTTTGGTTCCATCAGGACATTTCTATGTACAGAGGAAAAAAAATTAAGTTTATCAACTGCTTCACCGTATACTGTTTCGACCACGATTATATTCAAGCAAAAAAGTACTACGTAGAATTGCTTTTTATTTCATGCGGTTCACGCTTTCTAAGAATCACATGACAAGCCACACGTTTTCGAGTGGACACACACAAATAAGGTGATTTCTATTTTCAGTTTTCTCTTTAGTTTACCTTGGTTTTCTTTTTTTAAAAAAAGTGGAATTCCAAGAGCGTATACGCATAGAGCCGGATGGAAAGGAGTATTCATTTCACGGTCTCCTTTCTGTGAATGTCTGAAAACGGCTTAGAGTGTAACGATGGTGTTATACTGTAGTACAAATGATTCAAATGGCTCTAAGCACTATGGGACTTAACACCCGAGGTCATCAGTCCCCTAGACTTATAACTATTTAAACCTAACTAACCCAAGGACATCACACACATCCATGCCCGAGGCAGGATTCGAACCTGCGACCGTAGCGGCCGCGTGGTTCCGGACTGAAGCGCCTAGAACCGCTCGGCCACAGCGGTCGGTCTATACTGTAGTACAGCCAGCAGCAGTTTTGGGTATATTATCCCGTCATCTGCGATGTTCCATTATCGGCCACTGGCTGATCACATTTCACATTTACTATGGCCACATCCGTAGTGACGCTGAGCTTCAATGAACGACGTATGTGACTGGGAGGAAGTTACTGAAAGATGTCTCAGAGACCTTGTAGCGCCAACCTCGCGACCTCTGTATCTCGAGTTGTAAGCCTCCACGACGTCGCTTATAACTGTATACATTGAGGTTATTAATGTTGTGTGTAGTTGAGACAGGAGGTCATGTTGTGGACATTTATCATTTCTGGACCAGACCTCGCACATGGCACCTTTGCGTCTCGTGGGCAGATGCTTTTCCGATCCGGATCGAGAGTCGTGTTTCGATAGTCCAGGCGGTAGACTACTTCCCTGCGAAAGGCCGAGCTCTTAAATTCGAGTCCTAGTCTGGTAGTTTTTATGTGCAACAAAGTTTCCGATCAACTGACACTCAATGCAGACTGAAAATTCTTTTTGCATCAGTCTACATTCTGTTGTTCAGTGGAGTAGAAAATCTCTAATACCTGTTTTTCATCCCTGCAACAAACCGAAATATAATCGTGATCGCAATATTAATGGATCTTTAGTATATTTCATTTTATGATACATGCTCATCACCATTTTTTGTGATCTGTCTAAAGTATTCGACATTTCATATCATAAAATCATTTTGGAGAAATTTATAATTTGTTGCTTTTAATGTGCCCCGAGTATTTAGTTAAATTTTGGACCTGCTTATTCTCTTGCTATACATAAATAACCTACCACAATATACATGCAAAAAAACGGCTTTCTTTGCTGTTGTTTCAGCCATCATCTACAGGCAATCGTCTAGAATACTGACAAAACCATCACAATACTGCAATTGATATAAGAAATATGTTGTTAGGAACCAGAGTACTCGTAGCATTAAAAAATCTAACAATAGAAAAAGGTTCCTTCATTCACGTTGGACACAGAAAATGGCAGTTACAGTGCTAAGTTTCGACAACAGAGAGAACAAAAGAAGAACCGTAAGCTCTCAACCATTTTCCAGACGACACAAAGCTGTTTCTCTTACGAATCATGAATCTGATTTGACACCCACTGAAAAAGCCTTGTAAACAGGGAAAAACACGTCTCGGTGCGCAAATAAAATAAAGAAAACAAATATACAGCATGCAAGAGGTGTTTTTCTTTCGAACTACTGCAATTTATATATCACTAAAACTTGTAATTATAAAATAGTAGTACCGAGCGAGGTGGCGCAGTGGTTAGCACACTGGACTCGCATTCGGGAGGACGACGGTTCAATCCCGTCTCCGGCCATCCTGATTTAGGTTTTCCGTGATTTCCCTAAATCGTTTCAGGCAAATGCCGGGATGGTTCCTTTGAAAGGGCACGGCCGATTTCCTTCCCCATCCTTCCCTAACCCGAGCTTGCGCTCCGTCTCTAATGACCTCGTTGTCGACGGGACGTTAAACACCACTAACCTAACCTAACCTATAAAATAGTACACACGGCAGGGTCATGGGTTTTATTTATTTTTATCTTATCTAAATGCCAACGGCCTTGCCGCAGTGGAACGCCGGTTCCCGTCAGATCACCAAAGTTAAGCGCTGTCGGGCTCGGCTAGAACTTGGATGGGTCACCGTCCGTATCTAACGAGTGCTGTTGACCAGCTGGGTACGCTGAGCCCTGTGAGGCCAATTGAGGCCAATTGAGGGGTTGTAGCGGCACCGGTCACGAAAACTGACAACGACCGAGAAAGGGGTGTACTGACCACATGTCCGTCCGTTGGTCTGGGGAGTAAAGGGACCAAACTACGGAGTCATGCCTCATGCCCCTCCGTATTCGCATCCGGTGATGCCTAGAGGCTGAGAACGACACGGTGGCTGGTCGGTAGCGTTGGTCCTTCAAGGCCTGCTAGGATGATGTTTGTTTGTATCTTATCCGAATGACAGAAACAACGCGAAAAGAGTTCTATATCAACGATAAAACATAGGTACCCACAATTTGAAGAAATCAGACATTATTACCAAAACGACCCTAGATGAAATATAAGAAGTACAATACGCTAAGTTTTAGCGCTACAAATAGATCACAACCTTAACGGGAAACCTCAACCCCTAGAATTAATAAAACTTCACAATTCAGCTGTTTTCAGTACGCATGATTGCTGCTATAGGTGTTTTAAAACTGAATAAACTAATTTATTCCGCCTGTTTACACTCACTAATTAATTATGAAATAATTTTCTGGGAAGACTTACCGTAGAAGGACAGTAATTTGAGAATATAGAAGCATGTAAACAGAATTATATTTGGTTTAATTCTAGACCGTCTTGCAAACACCTCTTAAAAAAACTATAGATTTTGACAACTACTTCACAGTTTATCTGTATACAGTCATTAATCTCCTTTGTCATTATTAACATATCTATTTCCCAAAAAAATAGTGAACGTCTTGAGAGCAAGAACATAAAATATGAACCAGACACAACCTTTACGGGGGTTACATACATGGGCACATGTATATTCAACAACCTACCCGATCACACTAAATATTATGTAGATGATGTGGCGCAGTTTAAGTCTAAAATAAAGAACTGCCTATTGTGCAAGTCCTGGCAATCCACTGAAGAGCATCTTCACACAAAAAGTCTTAAATTTAATGTTTAGTTTATTGTTACAATCAGCAGCGAAACACAGTAATATATACATTTCATTGTCGTTGTTGTTGTTGCGGTCTCTAGTCCAAAGAATGGTTTGATACAATATTCCTGTGTAAGGTTCTTCACCTCTATTTTAACTACTGTAACCCACATACATTTGAACCTTCTTACTGTATGCATCCATTGGTCTCCCTCTGCAATTTATACTCTTCCACCCTTTCAAGTTCCTGTACGTTACCAGATTGACTATTACTTGATGCCTCAGTAGGCGTTATGTTGGGCTATAAATTTATTTTCCCCAAGTTGATTTAGTACTTCCTGCGTCCTAATTACTCATCTAATTTTAGCATTATTCTACAGCACCATATTTCAAAAGGTTATATTCTCTTCTTGTCTGACCAGCTTATTCTTCACATTTCACTTCCGTCCAAGGCTACACTCAAGAAAAATATGTACACAAAAGACTTCCTAGCACTTAAGTTAATATCAGATGTTAAAAAATTCTCTTCTTTACAAACGCTTTTCTTACTATAGTGTTATAACCAGCATTGGACATCCTCTCTACTACAGCCATGCACTTAACTTAAGCAGAATGCGCATATTTCCATATCTCAGACAGCACTCTCAGTCTGGCCCATGGAATACCGAAAGGAGGGTGGTACAACCCCCTTCCATGTAAAGGTTACTTAAAACACTTCGGATTCAGTCCGGCAACTTAGTTTTCTGCTATTTTTATCATACTTCTGCCCTGTGCTCGGTGAAGGAATTCATAGGGACCAGTTTGTTCTACTTCGTAGCTCACATCAGCAACGTCTTTTCTTTCCGTAGTCCCCATCATGACTCAAGTCTGTAATGTCTTGATGTGTGAATAATTGAATGTACCGGTAGATATCAGAGCAGTTTCTTTCTATTTCTGTGTAGACTCTTGGTAATTTTCCATTGAGTCATATTCAAACATGCTCCTAACCTGGAGTGCTCTGGAGCAACGATCATCTCGCCTTGTTAACGTCTTTTGACTGACCAAAAATTGATTGCATAAAGTGGGAATTTTGCACTGGATTCTTTTCAAGCATGTTCAGTAACCGCCCATTTTAACTAGCATCTTTCGACTGGCCAAGCAGCCACCAGCAACTTGAGCGATTTTGCGACCGGTCCAATGCCTCCCCCCCCCCCCCACACACACACAAACAGACACACATCGTAAAAAAAACTGCATCTGATGCTGAACCAATGCATTCAGCACGATCGATAGTTGGATTCAGCATTTTCTTCCGTGGTTAGGAGTATTAATACATACTTCCATTGTATGAAGTGAATATTTGAAATGATTACTCTTGTTTATTTTTCTATGAACTACGAGTGCGACCCTCCCTACCAAATTAACATTGTGCGAAGTCCTCACGCCATTCACTTTACTGATCGTTTTGAGTGACCTATCTGTAACTCCTGTTTTCTATTTTCATCATTCTGATAGCTTTACCGTTCGTGTATGATTATTCAGCGTAAATTTGTATATGTGTGTAGTGCCAGCCACCATGTGGATTGTGAGTAGAGTTCCTCCCACTAGGAGATGGCTAATCAAATAATTTTCATCTCCTCGAGTAGAACGAGTACCTAAATGTGTGTCAAACTTGAGAGTGTTCAAATTTACCAATTTTATTACATTTTGACGGGTTTGTTCCCACTCTCAATAGGCCCATATCGTTGCCTCACACTCAACACCGTGAATAGAATGAATACCCATAGACCTGAGAGCGTTTCGATAGGATGCGATTTGTTGGAATTATCGAGCGTTTATGGAATATAGTAGACTTGAATGTTGCGAGATTTAGAGTTGCTTCACTCCCTAAAGTACCCACATTTCGCGTACTGATGTTAATGTTAAAGAGTATTGGTAGTAATCCTCCATGCACCTTAAGGAACCACGTTGATTTGTTTTTGTTTCTCGGTGCACTATACATGCAGTGAGAATGAAGGGATTTTTCTGTTAATAAACTTCCATTTCATAAAACATGAGTCACTTTTTCTCTAAACCTCACTCATAGCTCACCGTATTCCTAATTTTCTTATGGAACCTCTAATAGAAAGACCACTTCACTTAGAGAATGTATGGTGGATATGCACGGTGGGCGAGAAGTTCCTGTTCCCCTGTAACCCTGTTTAGTATCGAATATTGTTATGCAGGATGGTAGCTGCATTACTTCTTCTCGGTTGTTAGAATCATTGTTGTAGTTCATGTTTACATGTTTTCGTAGTCGCAGTCGGATTTTAATTTGTACCCATGGCAGATGTGAGCAGTTACAGCTACACTACTGAGGAGCACTTAGTGACAAGTGAGTGGGTTCACAAACAACAACATACACGGCAAGACAATGAGACATACTATGCAAGCATTCCAGGAAAGATTTAATAAGGCTCCACAGCGAATACACTTATGTATTGCAAAATACGTGGTTTTGCCTTTGGCAGTGTTAAAGACAGACTGCGGAGTGGAAGGAAGAAGACACGAGAAGAAACATGTGCGCAGTCTCTGTTTAGATTGCACAATCTTCTATGAAGTCGACACTCAAACACGCATCGAGGATAACAATACGAGATCACATAAAGAAATGCGTTAAACTCAGACCTTTTCGACTGATGTTCGTAAACGAGTTGTTGGATACAGACGAGAATGATCGTGTTTTAGCACGCCGTGCTCTGTTAACTCAGTTTCCAAATGCGGTGAATCCTGCCAAGGTTATGTTTTCAGATGAATGTGCTATTTATCGCAGCTCATTTGCTCGAAATATTGTCGTTTGGGCCAAAGAGAATCCTCATTACACAGTCGAGTTAGGAAGGAAGTCGCCTCACGTAATGGTATGGGCAGCGATGACATCACATCTGCTTGGACCATACTTTTTTGAAGGGACTGTGATTGGAGCAGTTTATTGACACGTGTTAAAAACGTGGTTAATACTTCAGCTGGAGGAAAGGGGCCTCACAGGATGCATGTGCCGATACATGCACCTTGATAACTCTCCATGACGAGATGTCATGTGAGGTGAGGTCACAACAGGTGTTGCTGATGAACCATGACCTATCCACCGTCCTGGAAAGTGTTCAATTAGGAACTCGCGTACTTCACGACCGTAGTTAGGAGGCACACCGTCTTGCTGCAACCTCGTCGTTGTCCTACAAAGAACTACGCAATGCTGTTGAGGATACATTTCGCACTATAACACCGGACATGCTCAAAAATATGTCAAGAAGAACGTGGAGGCATATGCAAATGTGCTTACAGCTTTATTGGGAATATACAGATATAATGGACATTTAATACTTAGGAAACACTTTGTGCTAAAATAAAACAGATGAATTAGAATTACATGATGGTGTAACAGGAAATGCTGCAAAATGGTTCAAATGTTATATCTCTACCAGGAAACAAAGGGTTTTATTAGGAAAGAGACATGTATTAAGTTATCAGGCATCATCCAACTGGGAACTAATTACATGTGGGGGTCCCACAAGGTTCCATTTTAGGGCCCTTACGTTTTCTTGTGTATATCAATAACGTTTCATCAGTAACATTACCACATGCCAAGTTCGTTTTGTTTGCCGATAATACAAACATTTCAATAAATAGCAAATAAAGTGTAGTCTTAGAAAGATCGGCTAGTAAAATATTTTTGGACATTAATCACTGATTCCTAGCGAATTCTTTGTCACTAAACTTTGAAAAAACACATTACATGCAGTTCAGAACTTGTAAGGGGTGTCCCACGAGCATATGCCTAACATACGATGACAAGCACATAGAAGAAGTGTACAGTGTTAACTTCTTGGGATTACAGCTTGATAATAAATTCAACTGGGAGGAGCACACCGCATAACTGCTGAAGCATCTTAACAAATCTCTATTTGCAATGCTAATTGTGTTAGACACTGGGAATATAAAAGTGAAAAAGCTGGCATACTATACGTACTTTCATTCCATAATGCCATGTGGGATTATCTTTTGGGTAATTCATCAAACCAAGCTAAAGTTTTCCAGGCACAAGAACATGCAGTAAGAGTTATATCTGGTGTGAACTCAACAACATCCTGTTGAAGCCTATTTAGGGAACTAGGGATACTAACTACTGCTTCCCAATATATTTATTCCTTACTGAAATTTGTCATTAAAAATACATCACTTTTTCAAACCAACAGCTCAATTCATGGAATCAATACTAGAAATAAGAATAATCTTCACAAGGATTTAAAGTCACTAGTCTTGTACATAAAGGTGTGCATTATTCAGGAATACACATTTGCAATAACTTGCCAGCAGCCATAAAGAGCTTAACAACCAACGAAATTCAGTTTAAGAGAAGCCCAAAGGATTTATTGGTGGCCAACTTCTTCTACTCCATTAATGAATTTCTCAGTAGAACCAAATGATTTGTGTGTGTGTGTGTGTGTGTGTGTGTGTGTGTGTGTGTGTGTGTGTGTGTAAAAGTACAATATAACTTCTGCACAATTTCAGTGCAGTAATCTGTTCATTGTAAATAAGTATTATAGTGGTTCTATTACATGTTTATTACCTTACAAATAAAAAAATTTTTTTTAATTCAGTGTATTAGTGTTTGTAAAATGATTCTATCATATTGTGTTCATTAAAAAAGTGACGATCATTCCACTTGGGACCTGTGGAAAGGCACATTAGCTTATTTATTTGACTTGTAAATATTTATCATGTATTATTGTTTTTCTGACATGTTCTACATCCTGGAGGACCCCCTCCCTACGGATCAATTGGAACGAAAGGAAGTCTAATCTAATCTAATCTATTACAAGAGTTACAGGGACTTCATGCCCACCCTGTATATTGAGTCGAAGCCTCAGTATGAAGTCAGTTGCCTATCTGATTAACGTAGAGGCTCATAAAATAAATTACTGTTCAACTTAGGATGACATTGTACACAGTGGCACTGAAGTATGGAAATGTTGCTTCCCCCAGTTCTCAAGGTCATCACGCTTTTCCAGGGTCCATGGTATAGGGCGAAATTAGTGTCCCGGAGAATAATACGAATAAGAGTATGAATCACTTTTAATACGATTGAGATAATGTGCAAATCAAAGAAGCTGTACCATACCATCGTTAGAGATTGCTGAGCGTTCCAGGCAGCATTGTTCCAGCTAAGCGGTTATGCAGCTAGAATTAATACTAAATATGGTTAATGAATTGATATTCGAGGGTCGTACCGGAAGTAATGTCTCCTATTTTTTTGCGGTGACTCTGGACGTCCGCGCCAGATGGTATATTGCTTGAACCTTCCTCTTTCCTTTGCAGGTGGTTCCATTGTTCTGTAGTAGTTGCCGCCAGCAGAGGAGTGTTCAAAATGGAGTCTGATATGGACGCGCGTATAAAACAGCGATGTGTGATTGAATTTCTCGCTAGTGAAGAAACTGCGCCAATTGAAATCTATCGATGCATGCGGAAGGTGTATGGAGACTATACAAGCCGCGCGAAGTCACCGCGCGGTTTGAGGCGTCATGTCACGGACTGCACGGCCCCTCCCGCCGGAGGTTCGAGTCCTCCCTCGGGCATGGGTGTGTGTGTTGTTCTTAGCATAAGTTAGTTTAAGTAGTGTGTAAGTCTAGAGACCGATGACCTAAGCAGTTTGGTCCCTTAGGAATTCACACACATTTGAACATTTGAGACTATACTATAGACGTGAGGAATGTGAGGCGATGGGTACAGCATTGAAGGTTGTGGAAAGGATGTGTATGACAAGCCACGGCCCGGTCGAACCTGCACAGCTGTCAACCCTCGCAAAGAAGAGCGTCTTAATCAACTCATCCGTGCTGATCGGCGTATAGCGACCAGAGAATTGTGTGCAAAGCTAAATGTCTGCTGTAATGCCATTGAAACAATGTTGGATCGTCTTGGTTATCGCAAGCCTGTGCGAGATGGATGCCTCGGATGCTTACAGAAGAACAAAAAACTCATCGAATGCAAATTTGTCGGGTCAATATGAAGCTGAAGGTGACAATTTTATGAGTAGCATCGTCACCGAGATGAGACTTGCTATCATGACTACGAGCCGGAATCCAAAACACTGTCCATAGAATGGCGACATGCGAATTCTCCATCAAAGAAGAAGACTCAGCCGTCTGTAGGCAAAGTGGTGTGCGCAGTCTTCGGGAATAGCCGCTTGTCGTTCGTTTGGTTGTCCTGGAGCCTCGAGAAACTGTCAATTCACCCCGCTACAAGACGACACTAACTAAGTCCTACGACCTCATCCAGAAACGCACCCTCTCGAAACATGGACAGCAAGCTACACCGCGATGCAGAGCGCCTCTCTTGCAGAGTCTGCCACTTGAGTTTGCTAAACATCTCCGTAACGCTATCACGCTTATCAGATAACCTTGAGACGAAACGCGCCGCTCCTCTTTGGATCTTCTCTATCTCCTCCGTCAACCCGACCTGGTACGGGTCCCACACTGATGAGCAATACTCAAGTATAGATCGAACGAGTGTTTTGTAAGCCACCTCCTTTGTTGATGGACTACATTTTCTAATGACTTTCCCGATGAATCTCAACCTGGCATCCGCCTTACCAACAATTAATTTTATATCATCATTCCACTTCAAATCCTTCCCTACGCATACTCCCAAATATTTTACAGAAGTAACTGCTACCAGTGTTTGTTCCGCTATCATATAATCATACAATAATGGATCCTTCTTTCTATGTATTCGCAATACATTACATTTGTCTATGTTAAAGGTCAGTTGCCACTCCCTGCACCAAGTGCCTATCCGCTGCAGATCTTCCTGCATTTAGCTGCAATTTTCTAATGCTGCAACTTCTCTGTATACTACAGCATCATCTGCGAAAAGCCGCATGGAACTTCCGACACTATCTGCTAGGTTATTTATATATACTGTGAAAAGCAATGGTCCCATAGTACTCCCCTGTGGTACGCCAGAGGTTACTTTAACGTTTGTAGACGTCTCTCCATTGAGAACAACATGCTGTGTTCTGTTTGCTAAAAACTTCAATCCAGCCACACAGCTGGTCTGATATTCCGTAGGCTCTTACTTTGTTTATCAGGCGACAGTGCGGAACTGTATCGAACCCCTTCCAGAAGTCAAGGAAAATGGCATCTACCTGCGAACCTGTATCTAATATT
Source organism: Schistocerca americana (assembly GCF_021461395.2). NCBI lineage: Eukaryota > Metazoa > Arthropoda > Insecta > Orthoptera > Acrididae > Schistocerca > Schistocerca americana. The sequence continues at coordinate 961,207,881 of NC_060121.1, read as the reverse complement.
TTCTGGGTCTCGTGAATAAATAAAACGAGTTGGGTCTCACACGATCGCTGTTTCCGGAATCCATGTTGATTCCTACAGAGTAGATTCTGGGTTTCCAGAAATGACATGATACGCGAGCAAAAAACATGTTCTAAAATTCTACAACAGATCGATGTCAGAGATATAGCCCTATAGTTTTGCGCATCTGCTCGACGACCCTTCTTGAAAACTGGAACTACCTCTGCTCTTTTCCAATCATTTGGAACCTTCCGTTCCTCTAGAGACTTGCGGTACACGGCTGTTCGAAGGGGGGCAAGTTCTTTCGCGTACTTTGTGTAGAATCGAATTGGTATCCCGCTCTTTTCGATATCTTTTGGATGTCTTGTAGCCTGGAGAAATTGTCAATTCAGCACGCTACAAGACGGCACTAACTAAGTTGAAAGTCCGACTTTCTAGGGTAAGGCCAGAGATGAAGACCAACTTTCACCTGCAACATAATAACGCTAGGTCCCACACCAGTTTTGCGACCAGGAAACTTATTGCAAAATTCGGCCGGACTGTCTTACCACATCCACCGTACTATTCCGATTTAGCGCCTTCAGACTTCCATCTCTTTGGGCATCTGCATTACGTGGCGAACATTTTCAAGACTCGGATGCTGTTGTCAGAGCTGTAAGGAGGCGGTAGCCGTCAGCCTTTCCCGAGTTTTACAAGCGCGTCATGCAGACTCTGGTTCATCGTTGGCACTAGTGCATAACGAATGTAGTTGAATTGTGGAACAATGACAGTTTGAAGCTGAAATATTTGCTCTGTTTAGCTGTGCTATTGTGATTTATGTATCTCCTGTAGTTTCCTTGAATAAAAATAGGAGGCATTACTTTCGGAAAGACCCTAGTACATCACTGCAGTAGTGTACGTTAAAGTTCAAGTGAAATAAGGATGTTATGGTTCAGCAGTTATGAAAATGAAACCACAAAATTTTCCCAAACATTTTGCAATAAGTTTACGTCCGATGGTAAGATGGTCGGTGCTGCCAAAGCAGAGCTACTAAACACAGCCATCCGAAATACCTTCACAAAAGACTACGAAGTAAATATTCCTGAATTCGAATCGAGAACAGCTACCAACATGAGTAACGTAGAAGTAAATATCCTCCGAGTAGTGAAGCAACTTAAATCACTTAATAAAAGCACGTCTTCTGGTCCAGACTGTAAACCAGTTAGGTTCCTTTCGGAGTATGCTGATGCATTAGCTCCATACTTAACAATCATATACAACCGTTCGCTCGACGAAAGATCCGTACCCAAAGACTGGAAAATTGCACAAGTCACACCAATATTCAAGAGAGGTAGTAGGAGTAATCCACTAACGTCGATATGCAGCAGGATTTTAGAAGATATGTTGTGTTCGAACATTATGAATTACCTCGAAGGAAACGGTCTATTGACACACAGTCAACATGGGTTTATAAACCTCGTTCCTGTGAAACACAACTATCTCTTTATTCACATGAAGTGCTGAGTGATATTGGCAAGGGATTTTAGATGGATTCCATATTTCTGGATTTCCAGAAGGCTTTTGACACTGTACCACACAAGCGGCTCGTAGTGAAATAGCGTGCTTATGGAATATCGTCTCAGTTATGTAACTGGATCTGTGATTTCCTGGCCGGCCGTTGGTGGCCGAGCGGTTCTAGGCGCTTCAGTCTGGATCTACGCGACCGCTACGGTCGCAGGGTCGAATCCTGCCTCGGGCGTGGATGTGCGTGATGTCCTTAGGTTAGTTAGGTTTAAGTAGTTCTAAGTTCTAGGGGACTGATGACCTGAGATGTTAAGTCCCATAGTTCTCAGAGCCATTTTTTTGTGATTTCCTGTCAGAGAGGACACAGTGCGTTGTAATTGACGGAAAGTCATCGAGTAAAACAGAAGTGATTTCTGGCGTTCCCCAAGGTAGTGTTATTGCCCCTATGCTGTTCCTTATCTATATAAACGATTTGGGAGACAATCTGAGCAACTGTGTTCGTTTGTTTGCAGATGACGCTGTCGTTTATCGACTAATAAAGTCATCAGAAGATTAAAAAAAATTGCAAAACGGTTTAGAAGAAATATCTGAATGGTGCGAAAAGTCTAATCTAAAAGCCGTAAATTCAACTAAATACCTAGGTATTACAATTACGAACAATTTAAATTGGAAGGAACACACAGAAAACGTTGTGGGGAAGGCTAACCAAAGACTGCGTTTTATTGGCAGGACACTTAGAAACTGTAACAGACCTACTAAGGAGACTGCCTACATGTTGTGTACATAGTTCCGCGTAGTCAGCGCGTACAGAACTTTCCCACTAGAGCGCGCCCCGCTAAGCACGACAGCGCAGGCGCAGCGCTCGTCCGTCTCTGCACTATGAGATGGCGCTGTCTTAGAGACGGACCAAATTCTGCTTCCGCCGATTCGCGTATTAATATGTAACACAGCCAATGAGATTGCTGCTAACGTAGAACCTTTTCTCCTCGCGGATCACACTCGCGCAGTGATACCTGAACGCTCGAGGTATTACAACGAGTGTACAGACCTCCGATTAGTCAGTCTGCATTAGTCTGTAGTCAAGTTTCAGTCTGCGCCTAATAAGATTATCATATTCCTGTACATAGCCATGAAGAGAAATGTATAGACAGTTTGTCAAGTATCAGAGATATGTGAGAATAATATTAATGTACCAAGACCAAAGGAACTTCAGATTGTCAATTGTAAACAGCATCCAGAATCAAGTTACGTAATATCTATGCTTTTTATTATTTTAATAAATGTGTGTGAAAATTAATGAAGTTCTGTTTAAAGTTGGTCACCGTCAATCTGCTGCTCTAGGAGGGGAAGGGGAATAGTGTTTAACGTCCCGTCCACAACGAGGTCATTAGAGACGGAGCGCAAGCTCGGGTGAGGGAAGTATGGGGAAGGAAATCGGCCGTGCCATTTCAAAGGAACCATCCCGGCATTTGCCTGAAGCGATTTAGGGAAATCACGGAAAACCTAAATCAGGATGGCTGTAGACGGGATTGAACCGTCGTCCTCCCGAAAGCGAGTCCAGTGTGCTAACCACTGCGCCACCTATCTGCTACTATAAACGTGCAAGTGACATTTCTATCGTCTGACCTAATGGCAGCAGATAAACACGCCACGATAAGACCACGAGACATATTGCTGACACTCGCCTACTTCGTTAGAGCGACAAGTCAAATAATCTGATGGTGTGTGTACCGAAGGTCTTACAGTACGCACACCACACTACACTACGCTTGTCTGTCCATATTTAGAATACTATTGGGCGGTGTGGGATCCTTACCAGATAGGACTGACGGAGTACATCGAAAAAATTCAAAGAAAGGCAGCACGTTTTGTATTATCGCGAAATATGGGAGAGAGTGTCACAGAAATGATACAGGATTTGGGATGGACATCATTAAAAGAAAGGCGTTTTTCGTTGTGACGTAATCTTCTCACGAAATTCCAATCACGAACTTTCACCTCTGAATGCAAAAATATTTTGTTGACACCGACTTACATAGGGAGGAACGATCACCACGATAAAATAATGGAAACCAGAGCCCGTACGGAAAGATATAGGTGTTAGTTCTTTCCGCGCGCTATACGAGATTGGAATATTAGAGAATTGTGAAGGTGGTTCGGTGAACCCTCTGCCAGGCACTTAAATGTGATTTGCAGAGTATTCATGTAGATGTAGATGAACGCTATGGTTCGACAGATCGAGGTGATGCAACGCAGCTAGCTCTTTATTCGCACGAAGTAATGGCCGCTGTCGACAGGGGATCTCAAGTTGATTCCGCATTTCTAGATTTCCGGAAAGCTTTTGACACCGTTCCTCACAAGCTACTTCTAATCAAGCTGCGGGCCTATGGGGTATCGTCTCAGTTGTGCGACTGGATTTGTGAGTTCCTGTCAGGAAGGTCGCAGTAATAGATGGCAAATCATCGAGGATAATTGAAGTGATATCAGGTGTATCCCAGGGAAGCGTCCTGGGACCTCTGTTGTTCCTGATCTTTTTAAATGACCTGGGTGACAATCTGAGCAGTTCTCTTAGGTTGTTCGCAGATGATGTTGTAATTTACCGTCTAGTAAGGTCATCCGAAGACCAGTATCAGCTGCAAAGCTATTTAGAAAAGAATGCTGTATGGTGTGGCAGGTGGCAGTTGACGCTAAATAACATAAAGTGTGAGGTGATCCACATGAGTTCCTAAAGAAATCCGTTGGAATTCGATTACTCGATAAATAGTACAATTCTCAAGGCTGTCAATTCAACTAAGTACCTGGGTGTTAAAATTACGAACAACTTCAGTTGGAAAGACCACATAGATCATATTGTGGGGAAGGCGAGCCAAAGGTTGCGATTCATTGGCAGGGCACTTAGAAGATGCAACAAGTCCACCAAAGAGACAGCTTACACTACACTCGTTCGTCCTCTGTTAGAATATTGCTGCGCGGTGTTGGATCCTTACCATGTGGGATTGGGGGAGGACATCGAAAGGGTGCAAAAAAGGGCAGCTCGTTTTGTATTATCACGTAATAGGGGAGAGAGTGTGGCAGATATGATACGCTAGTTGGGATGGAAGCCATTAAAGCAAAGACGTTTTTCGTCGAAGCGAGATCTATTTGCGAAATTTCAGTCACCAACTTTCTCTTCCGAATGCGAAAATATTTTGTTGAGCCCAACCTACATAGGTAGGAATGATCATCAAAATAAAATAAGAGAAATCAGAGCTCGAACAGAAAGGTTTAAGTGTTCGTTTTTCCCGCGCGCTGTTCGGGAGTGGAATGGTAGAGAGATAGTATGATTGTAGTTCGATGAACCCTCTGCCAAGCACTTAAATGTGAATTGCAAAGTAATCATGTAGATGTAGATGTAGATGTAGAAGAAGACCAATTTTCACCTGAAACATAACAACACCAGGCTCCACACCAGTTCTGCGACCATGCAAAATTCGGCAGGACTGTCTTATCACATCCACCGTACTATCGCGATTTAGCAGCTTCAGACTTCCATCTCTTTCGGCATCTGGACTACGTGGCCAGCATTTTCAAGACTCGGATGCTGTTGTCAAATCTGTAAGGAGGCGGGTAGCGTGAGCCGGTTCCGAGTTTTACAAGCGCGACATGCAGACTGGTTCATCGTTGGCACAAGTGCATAACGAATGGTGGTGACTATATGGAAAAATGACAGTCTGAAGCTGAAATATTTACTCTGTTTAGCTGCGCTATTGTGATTTATGTATCTCTTGTAGTTTCCATGAATAAAAATGGGAGGCGTACCTTTCGGAACGACCCTTGTATATTACTGCAGTAGTGTGCGCTAAAGTTCAAGTGAAAGAAGGATGTTATGGTTCAGCAGTTATGTTAATGAAACCACAAAATTTTCCCAAACGTTTTGCAACAAGAGACTGAGACTTTCACTCTGCAGCGGGGTGTGCGCTGATATGAAACTTCCTGGCAGATTAAAACTGTGTGCCGAACCGAGACTCGAACTCGGGACCCTTGCTTTTCGCAGGCAAGTGCTCTACCAACTCTTTTTTTTTTTTTTTTTTTTTAATCTCACTTTTTTCGTTATAGTTCAAATGCTTCAGATGGCTCCGAGCACTATGCGACTTAACTTCTGAGGTCATCAGTCGCCTAGAACTTAGAAGTAATTAAACCTAAGTAACCTAAGGACATCACACACATGCATGCCAGAGGCAGGATTCGAACCTGCGACAGTAGCGGTCGCTCCGTTTCAATTGTTCGTGGCGGACGTCACCTGACGCCTGTTCAAGTTCGTTATTGATTCATTCACCCAGTTTTTTTATTACAGAGGACAGCTAACCCTCTGACCGAACACGCTGAGCTACCGTGCCGGCATCCATCTGAGCTACCCAAACACGACTCACGCTCCGTCCTCACAGCTTTACTTTCGCCGGTACCTCGTCTGCTACCTTCCAAACTTCACAGAAGCTCTCCTGCGATCCTTGCACACCTAGCACTCTTGGAAGAATGGATATTGCGGAGATATGGCTTAGCCACAGCCTGGGGGCTGTTTGCAGAATGAGACTTTCACTCTGCAGCGGCGTGTGCGCTGCTATGAAACTTCCTGGAGTGCTAGTTCTGCAAGGTTCGCAGGAGAGCTTCTGTGAAGTTTGGAAAGTGCGAGACGAGGTACTGGCGGAATTAAAGCTGTGAGGACGTGGCCTGAGTCATGCTTGGGTAGCTCAGCTGGTAGAGCACTTGCCCGCGAAAGGCAAATGTCCCGAGTTCGACTCTTGGCCCGGCATATAGTTTTAATCTGCCAGGAAGTTTTATTTTGAAATAAGTTGAGGACCAATTGGATGAAAATCAGTGTGGGTTTAGGCTTATTAGAGGTTGTCAGGACCAGATCTTTAGCTTATGGCAAATAATGGAGAAGTGTTATGAGTGGAACAGGGAATTGTATCTATGCTTTATAGATCTAGAATAGGCATATGACCGGGTTCCTGGGAGGAAGTTATTGTCTGTTCTACGAGATTATGGAATAGGAGGCAAACTTTTGCAAGCAATTAAAGGTCTTTACATGGATAGTCAGGCAGCAGTTAGAGTTGACGGTAAATTGAGTTCATGGTTCAGAGTAGTTTCAGGGGTAAGACAAGGCTGCAACCTGTCTCCACTGCTGTTCATATTATTTATGGATCATATGTTGAAAACAATAGACTGGCTAGGTGAGATTAAGATATGTGAACACAAAATAAGCAGTCTTGCATATGCCGATGACTTAGTTGTGATGGCAGATTCGATTGAAAGTTTGCAAACTAATATTTCAGAGCTAGATCAGAAATGTAAGGACTATGGTATGAAGATTAGCATCTCCAAAACGAAAGTAATGGCAGTGGGAAAGAAATATAAACGGATTGAGTGCCAAATAGGAGGAACAAAGTTAGAACAGGTGGACGGTTTCAAGTACTTAGGATGCATATTCTCACAGGATGGCAACATAGTGAAAGAACTGGAAGCGAGGTGTAGCAAAGCTAATGCACTGAGTGCTCAGGTACGATCTACTCTCTTCTGCAAGAAGGAAGTCAGTACCAAGACTAAGTTACCTGTGCACCGTTCAATCTTTCGATCAACTTTGTTGTAAGGGAGCGAAAGCTGGGTGGATTCAATAAGGTTGAGGTTACGGATATGAAAGTAGCTAGGATGATTGCAGGTACTAGTAGATGGGAACAATGGCAGGAGGGTGTCCACAATGAGGAAATCAAAGAAAAACTGGGAGTGAACTCTATAGATGTAGCAGTCAGGGCGAACAGGCTTAGATGGTGGGGTCATGTTACACGCATGGGAGAAGCAAGGTTACCCAAGAGACTCATGAGTTCAGCGTAGAGGGTAGGAGGAGTCGGGGTAGACCAAGGAGAAGGTACCTGGATTCGGTTAAGAATGATTTTGAAGTAATAGGTTTAACATCAGAACAGGCACCAATGTTAGCACTGAATAGGGGATCATGGAGGAATTTTATAAGGGGGGCTATGCTCCAGACTGAACGCTGAAAAGGCATAATCAGTCTTAAATGATGACGATGATGATGATGATGATAAGTTGACGTCAGATGGAAAGGTGGTCGCGAACGCTACGGTTCGACAGATCGAGATGTTGTGACTGCAGTATACGGGCAGTGCTTCACAGGAAAGGCGGGAGGAAACGTTGCAGTGGGCTGTACCTGTGAGATGCACATGCCGATGGCGGAGGCGATGAGCATGATCCTGCGGCCGAGGCGGTCGGCGAGCAGTGGCGTGGTGCACGACGCGGCCAGCATTACGATGCCGACGATGATGAGCGAGACGCTGCTGTCGATGCTGCTGCCCGTCATCTTGAAGATGGCCTCGCCGAAGAACAGCATCGCGTTGATGCCGGACAGCTGCTGGAACGTCATCAGCCCCAGCGTCAGGTAGAGGGCGCGCACGTTGCCCCGCGTCGACACCAGGTCGCGGAACGACGCCTCGTTCTTCTTCGCGTCTTCCACTGCCTCCTGGACACCCAAAATCAAACAGGGTGATACCAGAGGCGTCGCGCGCCCAACGGCCTGTCGCAAGAACCTTTGATACGACTGCGCCTCAGGTACTTGGTTCTTTATTTCATCCGTCATAAATAATCTCTACCTGCCCAATTAAGGGTAGGACAGAAAATTTAAAAAGGGAAATGGATAGGTTAAAATTGGATATAGTGGGAATTAGTGAGGTTCGGTGGCAGGAGGAACAAGACTTCTGGTCAGGTGAATACAGGATTATAAATACAAAATCAAATAGGGGTAATGCAGGAGTAGGTTTAATAATAAATAAAACAATAGGATTGCGGGTAAGCTACTACAAACAGCACAGCGAACGCATTGTTATGGCCAAGATAGACACGAAGCCCACGCCTACGACAGTAGTACAGGTCTATATGCCAACTGGCTCTGCAGATGACGAAGAAATTGAAGAAATGTGTGACGAAATAAAAGAAATTATTCAGATAGTGAAGGGAGACGAAAATTTAATAGTCATGGGTGACTGGAATTCGGTAGTAGGAAAAGGGAGAGAAGGAAACGTAGTAGGTGATATGGATTGGCGGTAAGAAATGAAAGCGGAAGCCGCCTGGTGGAATTTTGCACAGAGCACAACTTAATCATAGCTAACACTTGGTTCAAGAATCATAAAAGAAGGTTGTACACATGGAAGACGTCTGGAGATACTGACAGGTTTCAGATAGATTATATAATGGTAAGACAGAAATTTAGGATCCAGGTTTTAAATTGTAGGACATTTCCAGGGGCAGATGTGGACTCTGACCACAATCTGTTGGTTATGAACTGTAGATTAAAACTGAAGAAATTGCAAAAAGGTGGGAATTTATGGAGATGGAACCTGGATAAACTGACTAAACCAGAGGTTGTACAGAGTTTCAGGGAGAGCATAAGGGAACAATTGACAGAAATGGGGGAAAGAAATACAGTAGAAGAAGAATGGCTAGCTTTGAGGGATGAAGCAGTGAAGGCAGCAGAGGGTCAAGTAGGTAAAAAGACGAGGGCTAGTAGAAATCCTTGGGTGACAGAAAAAATATTGAATTTCATTGATGAAAGGAGAAAACATAAAAATGCAGTAAATGAAGCAGGCAAAAAGGAATACAAACGTCTCAAAAATGAGATCGACAGGAAGTGTAAAATGTCTAAGCACGGATGGCTAGAGGATGTAGAGGCATATCTCACTGCGTGTAAGATAGATACTGCCTGCAGGAAAATTAAAGAGACCTTTGGAGATAAGAGAACCACTTGTATGAATATCAAGAGCTCAGGTGGAAACCCAGTTCTAAGCAAAGAAGGGAAAGCAGAAAGGTGGAAGGAGTATATAGAGAGTCTATATAGGGGCGATGTACGTGAGGACAATATTATGGAAATGGAAGACAATGTAGATGAAGATGAAATGGGAGATATGATACTGCGAGAAGAGTTTGACAGAGCACTGAAAGGCCCCGGGAGTAGACAACATTCCATTAGAACTACTGACAGCCTTGGGAGATCCAGTCCTAACAAAACTCTACCATCTGGTGAGCAAGATGTATGAGACAGGCGAAATACCCTCAGACTTCAAGAAGAATATAATAATTCCAATACCAAAGAAAGCAGGTGTTGACAGATGTGAAAATTACCGAACTATCTGTTTAATAAGTCACAGCTGCAAAATACTAACGCGAATTCTTTACAGACGAATGGAAAAACTGGTAGAAGCCGACCTCAGGGAAGATCAGTTTGGATTCCGTAGAAATGTTGGAACATGTGGGGCAATACTGACCTTACGACTTATCTTAGAAGAAAGATTAAGGAAAGGCAAACCTACGTTTCTAGCATTTGTAGAGTTAGAGGAAGCCTTTGACAATGTTGACTGGAATATTCTCTTTCAAATTCTAAAGGTGGCAGGGGTAAAACACAGAGAGCGAAAGGCTATTTACAATTTGTACAGAAACCAGATGGCAGTTATAAGAGTCGAGGGACACGAAAGGGAAGCAGTGGTTGGGAAGGGAGTGAGACAGGGTTGTAGCCTCTCCCCAATAATATTCAATCTGTATATTGAGCAAGCAGTAAAGGAAACAAAAGAAAAATTCGGAGTAGGTATTAAAATCCATGGAGAAGAAATAAAAACGTTGAGGTTCGCCGATGACATTGTAATTCTGTCAGAGACAGCAAAGGACTTGGAAGAGCAGTTGAACGGAATGGACAGTGTTTTGAAAGGAGGATATAAGATGAACATCAACAAAACCAAAACGAGAATAATGGACTGTTGTCAAATTTAATCAGGTGATGCTGCGGGAGTTAGATTAGGAAATGAGACGCTTAAAGAAGTGGTAAAGGAATTTTGCTATTTGGGGAGCAAAATAACTGATGATGGTCGAAGTAGAGAGGATATAAAATGTAGACTGGCAATGGCAAGGAAAGCGTTTCTGAAGAAGAGAAATTTGTTAACATCGAGTATAGATTTAAGTGTCAGGAAGTCGTTTCTCAAAGTATTTGTATGGAGTGTAGCCATGTATGGAAGTGAAACATGGACGATAAATAGTTTAGACAAGAAGAGAATAGAAGCTTTCGAAATGTGGTGCTACAGAAGAATGGTGAAGATTGGATGGGTAGATCACATAACTAATGAGGAGGTATTGAATAGAATTGGGGAGAAGAGGAGTTTGTGGCACTACTTGACAAGATGAAGGGACCGGTTGGTAGGACATGTTCTGAGGCATGGAGGGATCACAAATTTAGCAATGGAGGGCAGCGTGGAGGGTAAAAATCGTAGAGGGAGACCAAGAGATGAATACACTAAGCAGAGTCAGAAGGATGTAGGTTGCAGTAAGTACTGGGAGATGAAGAGGCTTGCACAGGATAGAGTAGCGTGAAGAGCTGCATCAAACCACTCTCAGGACAGAAGACAACAACAACAACACATTTTACGCTTAATCTAATATAATGCAACGCGTTTCGAACATGTTCTGTTCATCTTCAGGCGTTTGTACATACGAGAGGGGACCCAAAAGGAACTGGACTCCGAGGACACTGCCACTCGTAGACATAGTGCAGGGTTCTCACGCTAGATGGTGTTAGTAGAGACCTTCATGAAACAGCTGCGCAGACGGCGTCAGTGTAGAGCAGGGGTCTCCAAACTTTTTAGTCCGAGGGCCACATTGACTCCTCCACGAAGTCATAAGGGCCAAGATCTACCTAGAGGGATTAAAGCACCTAGCACTCCACGACCACCGTAATGTAAGGCTAAAGGAAAGATGAAATCGCAAAAATCTAAGGTTGTGGGAATAGCTAGCACTGAAATGAACTATGATTTTTATTTAATTACATAATTTTGGTTGTTGGACGTACCTGACCGAAATTCTGGCGTATTTTACTCTGGCGAATTTCACCGACAAAAAAGTATGTCACTGCACATTCTTCACGAAAGCGTCCTGCAAAGTTAACGAAATCTCAAAATCATTGTTAGCAACACTATTACTGCAAGACGTAACAGAGGTAGAGTATGTCAACGCATTGTTATTTCAAGCGGCGCAACAATAAGTTTAGTTATGTAGTCTCGTAGCGAGTGGCAGAGCCAATGTCGCGGTGTATTGGCCGCGATAGGCCTCGAAACTCAGTTGTTGGCAGTATAGGTAGCACCTCAAATATTTGGCGGGCCGGATACCGGGGATGTTCGGCCAGCTGACGCGGGCCGGTTTCGGCCCGCGGGCCGTAGTTTGGAGACCCCTCGTATAGAGCTGAACGTGCAGGTGTGGTATTGTGTTTCTCTGACTGTTGGCAGGTTACCTCTGCGAAGTCGTTATGGCAACTTTAAAAGAACAAAGAATGTGTGTGTGAAATTTTGTTTCCTGCTTAAAAAAACTGCAACGGAGACACATTCAATGCTTCAAGAAACTTTCCAGGAGGACGCTATGAGCCGCACACAGGTTTTCGAGTGGTTTGGGCTCTTTAAACGTGGTGAGATGTGTGTTGAAGACCGAGCTCGTTCTGGACGCCCTTCAACATCGCGAAATGAGGAGAACATTGAAAAGGTGCGCGAAAAGATCAACGAGGATCGTCGCCAAACGATCGACCAAATTTTAGCAGAGACAGGAATCAGTTGGAGCTCGTGCCAGCGGACTTTGAGTGAGGATTTGCACATGAGACGTGTTGCTGCTAAATTTGTTCCGCGCCTTCACACACAGGAGCAAAAAACCATCCGCATGAATGTGTGTCAGGACTTTAAAACAGAGATTGCACTTGATCCAAACGTCTTGAACAAAGTCATTACAGGGGATGAGAGTTGGTGTTACGGGTATGATCCAGAAAACGAGCAAGCGTCAAGCCAGTGGAGGACTCCTAACTCTGCCAGACCAAAAAAAGCATGGCAAGTGAGGTCAAATGGTGAAGACGATGATCATTGTCTTTTTTTATGTTCGTGGAATTGTGCATCTGGAATTCGTACCCCCTGGCCAGACTGTTAACCAGCACTTTTACTTGGATGTTTTAAGGCGTCTGCGAGAGGATGTGAGTAGGAAAGCCCGGAACTTTGGCGATCAGGTGACTGGTTTCTGCATCACGACGACGCTCCAGCACACACGGCCTTACGAGTGACCCACTATTTGGCATCTCAGAGGTGGTCTGTCGTTTCCCACGCTCCGTATTCGCCGGACCTAGCCCAGTGCGACTTCTTCCTATTTCCACGAATGAAAAAAAACGCTAAAAGGGGAGCGTTATGACGATGTGGAGGCGGTAAAAACAGCTTCGCAAAGGGCACTGGACAATATCAAACTTGAAGAGTTCCAAACATGCTCCCAACAGTGGGAAAAGGGACTTGACAAGTGCATCGCATGTAATGGAGAGTATTTTGAAGGTGACTGAAGTAATTTTGTAAAAAGGTTCATTAATAAATTTTTTATGACAACAATCCGGTTTCTTTTGGGTCCCCCCCTCGTACATACATATGGAGAAAAATTACTTAAAAATAAAAAGTCTTAAACTAGATTAATCTACAACTCTTTGTCCATTGTTTTTTACTGTAGCTGCTGGTGTGGCATTCGGGGGAAAGGAGGGGGGCAGTGTATGGCTAGAAATCGAAATCTTCTTCTGTGTTGTCTTCTGCTAGTTTTCTTCTTTGTGGTTGACACTGTATATCAGAGCCTGTATAGGATGCAGATAGATTTGCATGAGTTATGTGTTACGAAAATTGTGTGAAAGGCTTTTATATGATTAAGGATAAAATAAAAACTGACTGGTAGCAGAAACATGAAATAAATAATTATCCCACACAGTCACGGTGCACAAACCCATTATAGCTGAAAATAATTGTGTCAACATTTTTTGAGTTAACAAAGTACTGCAGCAGTTACGTTCTTCAGATATGTCACGAATGTATTTCCATTTCCAACTTACCAGCTATGTGCTAGCAAATTATTTTTTCTCTATTAATTTCTTTATTTTGGCTTACGGTTACAAGGACCATACAGCCAACAATGACTATATAGAGCCAATGAAACATAGTAGCAAAAAAGCAGGATAGCATAACATTATGAAGTTAGCATATAAGCACACTCTTACAGTGAGATAAAAGTGCAAGTAGACAAACACCAGACAGCCGACTGCAGTGATGACAATGACATTGGAGCAGAATTTCAAACAGCACTACACAGCAACGTTATGAGAAACATACATATGCTCCTATAGAAAAGACAAAACTTTAAAGAGCAAACACCGTTCATCATACAGTAAGTACAACAATAGATGTAGGACAGAACTGCAGATAGGATCACATAACAATGTGAGAATTGTAGCATACAGACGGACGAGCTTAAAATAAAAGAAAAACCCAAAATTACAAACACAATATAACCAGCGGCATTAGCAAATTGTCATCACAGTTCAATTAGCATTCGACAATCAGGCTGTTTAATTAGTAATGGAACTCACGTCCACCTGTCTTATTCGATTTTCGTGATCGTCCCCCCTGATCGGTACGATCAATGTTAAAGTCATCATTATTAGTATGTACTATAACTAACTGGTAAAATATTAAATAACAACAGTACAAGTTTCATAAACTTCTTGGAATTTATTATTATTTATCAGTCAAGGGTTTCTAGTTCTTACATAAAAGGTATCGAAACTGTAATTGCACTTTTCATTCACGTTAAGTCCATTACTATCGATCACTCTTCCAGTTACATAAAAGAATTCAACATAAAGAGACATTCTGTGTAAACCATTCGCTACATTGTTTTATCTATCTCCTGTTAACTAACTGTATTACATTCGTTGTAATATCTTTAATGAGACCACATACCTCACAACTCATCAACGTCCACCTGACTCGACAGACTTCACACTGCCAACTCAAACAATGCTTATTACTTTCACTATTCGTGCTGCAGATCAAAGAGAACCAGTGCTGGAGAAAGGGTAAACGTCCTGAATAAGGTCAGTAGTATGCTTCAGTGCGCTTACAAAGTACTGTAGGAGTCAACAAGTGAATGTGACGAAGTGACAACGGGGGAGGGGGGCGTGGGAAGGGTGTTGTGTTTTGGTTGATTTGATTGACAGCAATTCTTGTTTATTACGAATCAAACTGTCGCATCCTTGGAGATGATATTTGTCAAACAATACTGAACGTCCTATTACTTCATCTACGTTCTGTCTTGTCATAAACCTTCTCCCTTCCTCCATCCTATTTTTTTTCAGACCAAGGAAAAGTGCTAGTTGGAGACAAGATCTTTGAGTGTATGTAACAAATATACAACTTTTGTTTAAACCTTTGAGCAGTGGTTGAGCCCGGACCAACAGGCAGGACCGGCACAATCGTACGAACTACACAAAGTCCGCTTAGAATCCTTAATTTTTTTCCTTCAGGAAAGAAACCCTGGAACTTTCAACAAAACGGTTTTTCTGTCCCTGTACGTTGTTGTGCTATAAACGGTTATCCTTGAGACACGTGTGATTGTGCTATTACTGGTCAAAAGAAGTTTTGGTCCGTCCTCGGGTCTTCGTTAACTGAGTAGACTTCAGTACTATTTTGCGCATAGTACAGGATGTCCCAAAAAGAATGACCCTATTTTAACTTGTAATAATATTGAAACAAATTTAACTAGGTAACTGAAACAGCGCTAGATGTAATCGGCACGGTCTAGAGTTTCAGAAAAAATCCGCTAGATGTCGCTATGAGCGCTGACCTGGAGTGTGTAATCAGTCTCGCGCAATATGGTGTCCGCGCGACAGAAGGCGTATTGTGTCATTGAATTTAATCGTACTCAATCAGTGATAGCAGTTCATATTCGTTTTCCTGCTAAACCACCATCACCAAAGAACATTAGACGGTGGTATAAACTGTGGTGTCACCGCCAGACACCACACTTGCTAGGTGGTAGCTTTTAAATCGGCCGCGGTCCGCTAGTATACGTCGGACCCGCGTGTCGCCACTATCAGTGAATCCAGACCGAGCGCCGCCACACGGCAGGTCTATAGAGACGTACTGGCACTCGCCGCAGTTGTACAGCCGACTTTGCAAGGAACGGTTCACTGACAACTACGCTCTCATTTGCCGAGACGATAGTTAGCATAGCCTTCAGCTAAGTCAACTGCTACGACCTAGCAAGGCGCCATTTATCCTTTGCTATGTATCTAATGAAGCATGTACAGTAACAAGACCAATGTTCACCAATTGTGGATTAAAGTTAAGTATTCCAGCCGCTACGTACTTTTCTTTATAGCATTCATTACGTATCCTGTTTCAGACCTCACGCCATCCTGCGTGAGCTTATAGCGTGCATTTCGGCTTCCTCAAACAACACGGTGTTGGCACTTCTGCCGACACTTCATAAACAGCTTGAAGAAACAGGGTTCCTCTGTAAAGGCAAAAGTCCTGGCCAGCCACGCGTTCCTGAACAAACAGTGGAACAAATCCGACGAGCATTTGAGCGGAGCCCCCCCAAGTCTCAGCGTCGTGCTAGCCGAGAACTTACATTACCGCGCATGATAGTGTGGCGTGTGTTACGGCGTCGTTTAGCCCTCAAACCGTACCGATTAAAACTGGTATAAACTCTTCGAGATACTGACAAAGTGAAGCGAGTGGACTTTAGCAGTGCTGTTCTAGAGGTCATGGATGATGACACTTGTATGTCACGGCTGATATTCAGCGATGAGACAACTTTCCTTATTAGCGGTAAGGTTAACCGTCATTATGTGCGTGTATGGGGGCTCGAATATCCTCATCAAACAATTGAACACGAACGTGATTCACCAAAAGTGAATGTTTTTTGTGATGTTTCGCAAAGCAAGGTTTATGGACCGTACTTTTTTGAGGAAGAAACTATAACAGGACAATCATATCTTGCAATGCTACGGAATTGGATATTCCCACAACTTGGCTCTGACAATTTCATCTATCAGCAAGATGGATCACCACCGCACTGGCACAACAACGTGTGCAGTTTCCTCAATACCAACGTGCCTCAACGTTGCATAGGGCGTACAAGACCGCGAGACCAGGCTTTACACCTTGGCTTCCTAGGTCCCCTGATTTAACACCAAGTGATTTCTTCCTGTGGGGATATGTTAAACAATGTGTTTATGTTCCTCCCGTACCTCGTGACATTGATGAACTAAAAACCAGAATATCAGCTCCTGTAGCTTCAGTGACAGAAGACACTATACGCTCAGTTTGGGATGAATTCGGCTATCGGCTAGATGTCGTCCTTGCGGCCAATAGAGGACATTTTGAACATTTCTAATGAATTTTTATGACCTTCTGTCTTTTCGGAGTAATTTAGTATGCAATTTGTTGGTGTTAAGCACTTCTTCGTAATACATAGTTCTATGTAAAATCGGGTCATTCTTTTTGGGATACCCTGTATGTCGCTACGTTTAAGGTTCATAAGGCCTACTCTTCCATTTCGTTTACCTTTGCAGGCATGGGCTTTTTTTCGAAATTCAAAAGAAATTCCTTCCAAAATGGAGGATCTATAAAACTGGGTCCATATTTACGATTTTTAAAATTAATTGTTTCCTTGTTTCTCTTTGGAGAACATCATAACACTGACTGCCTAAAGCAGCTTCGTACACTATCGTATACACCTATGGTTAAATGTTTTGCTAAAAGATATATGTTTGTGCGTTTAATTTCCGTTAGACGAGATCATAAAAGAAAACAGCTACGGCTCTGGGATATGAGGTCCGCTGATATGTTGCTCTGTTCCTCTTTCCGTGCAGCCGTCTTATTATGGTCTTACTTCAATACGAAATATCGATCTTGGAATTTTAGATGCTGCTGTGGTGAAACTATATTTTTCGGGCTAAATCTTGTTAGCAGACTGTTAGAATGGTCTGTAGGAAGCTTCGAAAGGATAAACAAAGACAATGGTTGCGCCTCTTTCGTTTAATCTACGAATTAGTTTCCAATCGTCCCAGATCCAGCGCTTCTTACGGAAAATACATGAACTAAATTATATTTGACGGGCTATTATTTTGTAAAAATGCCCTTTTTTGCTGTGAGTCGTTACGCGGCGCACTTCGCACAGTGTTCCTCAAAATCGGTAGCGACGTCCGTGTGACGGTTACAAATTGTTCAAATGGCTCTGAGCACTATGAGACTTATCATCTGAGGCCATCAGTCCCCTGGAACTTAGAGCCGCTTAAACCTAACTAACCTAAGGACATCACACACATCTATGCCCGATGCAGGATTCGAACCTGCGACCGTAGCAGTAGCGCGGTTCCGGACTGAAGCGCCTAGAACCGCTCGGTCACAGTCGCCGGTTTGTGACGGTTACGTTGTGACCAAAGAGCACACCTTAAGCTGCTACCAATGGAACGTGCAACAATGACTTTCACAACCAACATTGTTCCACATATTCGTCACTCCTTTAGGAATACATCACAATTTGCAAAGTGGTGATTAGATTGGGATCTGAAAGCACAGCTAAAATTTATTTGCACAGTCCGCTCTGTATCATGCGTATATCTTTTAATCGCTTCCGGGAGCCTGCTAAAGTTTTCGTACCTTTCTTATATATATATATATATATATATATATATATATATATATATATATATATATAGACAGATTTACCTATTATTTACTTAGCTTCTAACACATTTTATCGCTCGTTCGTCACACAGAAATTCAAAAATACGTAACACATTATTCACACCGTTTTCGTTAAATCATAACATAGTACTATGTACCAAAGAGTACAGACAAAGTTGTTCCATTTTTGTGGATTACATTTATATTCACATTAGAATGTCACTTGAAGTTGCTGTCAGTAACAGCAATAACTGTTTAAAATAACGATTATGATTTGCAATCTATTTTAATACTACTATGTTTCAACAATATTTTAGTTTTTTCCTCTGTGGTTATAAATGTGTATTTTACCAAACGGTGTGAATAGTGTATTGCGTGTATTGAATTTCAGTATGCGCAAGGCCTATAGGTGGGTATACAATAGATAATGATTCATAACACCGACATCTAAAATTCCAAGATTTTTTGTTGTTGTGTGTTTTCAGATTGCGGTTAGAGACACATAGAGGAAAAGAGACATCATATCCAGTGCTAATGCAAACTCTTGCTAATGGGAATAAAACCTTCTGATACGCACGAAAAAACGTAACTAATGCTGTACTGCATGTAAGACATAGTTGCTACCTTTTGCTGGTTGTCTGCGACGTACCGTAAACATCTGTCAGTTTAGTACTTACAGCCCCTTACAGATACAGTACATGAGATTTGCAGCTGAATTTCACCTCATAGTAGGATCTGAGAATCGAATTTTCAACGATTTTAAAGAAGGTTGTACTTAAAACTAGCAGTAAAGCTGACCAACAAAACAATGTTTGGAAGCAAAGCAAAGATTTCGGCATCTGACTATAAAACTGAAAAATATAAATAATAAAACTTAATAAATTGTAATATTAGGGATCTTAATTAAGGAAGGCAACAAGTGCAATCATAAAAGAATTACAACAACAAAAAATGCTTAAAAAGAAGAGAATTATTAGCGAACAAATCTTTTAGTATAGAAAAACAGACAGTTTGTCAAACGCTCATTTCGAGTGTGCCTCTATTTGCCTAAATGTGCTGAACTGTAGCTTTGGAGAAGAATAACGAGGACCATTCATACAGAAAGAAAATCCAGTGAATATATTTTATAACAAATCGGCGAGCAAATAAACCTCGTAGCAAATATTCTAAAAGGAAAAATAATTTTCTGGAACAGATATTTAGTCACACCAAATTTTAAAAATATGTTGGAGGAGGGAAAGATAGGATTAGATAAAGTTTACTTTTTTAATTTGGGAAACTGTTTTACTGTAACCTCTAAAATAAAGAGAAAGGAAAAAGTAATGACTTTTTAATACACGGCTGGGTAATAAATGCGTAAACCTGAAGTTGACGAGAAGTCTATCACACGTATCTGCATTGAAATCCTAGGTCCCAACTGACTTAACTTTTGCCATGCTTTGCGGCAACTGCACTTCGAAACTACAAATAAGCTTACAAACAGAAGCGAGAAACCGAAGTTTATAATATGCTGGCATTGTACTACTTGTAGGTTTCTGTTCAACGAGTATGGCTAGGAGTCTGGACAGTTTCGAATGATATCTGTGCAGTCCACTGCAGCGCTAATATCTAAACTGACAGCAAACTGCGGACGAAATAAGTCGCTTTTACTGTTGTTATGAAATCAAACCAGTTCAATCAGATGCATTTGGATTCTTCACGTTTTAGCGTCAAGAGATTCGAGAGAGAAGCAAGCACGCCGAAAGCATTTGAATGTACAGTGGCGTAATTTTGTGCGGTAGAAAAGGAATCGAAGTGCCTCCAAATGATATTTGGCCTTCTACTGACCATCATATATCTCGAGGTCATCCGCTTGCGCAACCGAAACGTAAACAAAAACAGCCAACGCCCTCCAGACTAATGTATTTAGCGATAAAGGCGACGTCGTGTATGAAGAAACATATGAAACAAACGCAAATAGCGGCGTACATATTACGCTATACACAGACATTACCAGTTGCGCTCATTAACTTTTGCGTAATTGTAGACCCTACGCGGCGCGATTTCTCGATAAATAGAGGGAACGTAGCCCACGTCTCGTTATGAAACCGCTCATGCCTCTATTTGCATTGTTCAAAAAAATGTTCAAATGTGTGTGAAATCTTATGGGACTTAACTGCTAAGGTCATCAGTCCCTACTTAACCTAAATTATTCTAAGGACAAACACACACATCCATGCCCGAGGGAGGACTCAGACCTCCACCGGGATCAGCTGCAGAGTCCATGATTGCAGCGCCGCAGACCGCTCGGCTAATCCCGCGCGGCTCTATTTGTATTAATGTACTTTACTATAGATTCATTCCTTCACGGTGGCTTGGGAACAGGAAGTTAATGCAATATTATTCGTGATTTGAACTCTATCGTCTCACTTTCCGCAACCAACAGGCTGACAGCTATGTTGGCCGGTATCAACACCTCGAAGGCTTGGACTGGATGCATTCACAGAATACTTGCAAGCCGGCCGTTGTGCCCGAGCGGTTCTAGGCACTTCAGTCCGGAACCACGCTGCTGCTACGGTCGCAGGTTCGAATCCTGCCTCCGGCATGGATGTTTGATGTCCTTAGTTAGTTAGGTTTAAGTATTTCTAAGTCTAGTGGACTGATGACCTCAGATGTTAACTCCTACAGTGCTCAGAGCCATTTGAACCAATACTTGCAATGCTTCTAACGGTGTATTTTCCAAATGATGCACCTAATCTTACGAGAACTACTGGACCCGCAAGGTTGCCGAGAATTAACTATTAGACTGCAGACTGCACTGCGGAAATAGAGCCCTAACATGAATGGTCCGTATACTAAACGGATGAAGTGGCCATCTGGTCCTAATTGGAGGCTACCTATCTAACAGCTATCATGGGCAACAAAACTTTTTTATTTTCAGTGTTTCACATCCAACGACGTAACATCAAAAAATAATTAATGTAGAGTAATGAAATTTCGGGAATACATTTGTCTAGGTATCATACGAGGGTCACTCCAAAAGAAATGCACACTGTTTTTGTAAAAATACAGTTTTCATTCTGCATATGTGAAAGTTTTATAGTGTGTAAATACATCCTTCCCGTTTGTTTTCAAACTTAGTTCAACCTGTGGCGCCATCACAGCATGTCTTCAAGATGGCTGCTACACTTGGCTTTCATCAGAAGCAATGTGCTGTCGTAGAATTCCTGTGCTGTGAAAACGAGACAGTGGGAAACATCCACAGGAGGCTGAAAAAGGTGTATGGAGATGCTGCTGTCGATCGCAGTACAGTTAGTCGGTGGGCAAGTAGGTTACGTGATGAAAGCGGGCACGGCAATATTGAGGACTGTCCTCGCAGCGGCAGGCCTCGTACTGCACGCACTCCAGACAACGTGCAGAGAGTTAACGAATTGGTGACTGATGACAGATGCATCGCAATGAACGAATTGTCACGCTACGTTGGGACAGGGGAAGGAAGTGTTTGCAGAATACTGAAAGTGCTGGCGTTAAAAAAGTTTTGTGCCAGGTGGGTTCCCAGGATGTTAACAGTGGCTCACAAAGAAACAAGGAAAACGGTATGCAGCGATCTTTTGGGACAGTACGAGAATGGTGGAGATGAATTTCTTGGAAGAATTGTGACAGGTGATGAAACATGGCTCCATCATTTTTCACCAGAGACGAAGAGGCAATCAGTGGAGTGGTATCATGCAAATTCACCAAAAAAAAAAAAAAAAAATTCATGAACCACATCTTCTGCTGGAAAAGTTATGGCTACGGTGTTTTTCGATTCCGAAGGACTCTTGCTTGTGGACATCATGCCAAGTGGAACCACCATAAATTCTGATGCATGTGTGACGACACTGAAGAAACTTCAAGCTCGGCTGAGTCGTGTTCGACCACATCGGCAAAAGTAGGATGTTTTGCTGTTGCACGATAATGCACGGCCGCATGCCAGTCAAAAAACCATGGAAGCGATCACAAAACTCGGATGGACAACACTGAAACACCCGACTTACAGTTCCGACCTGGCTCCATGTGACTATCATCTCTTTGGAACTGAAAAACTCTCTTCGTGGAACAAGGTTTGAAGATGATGACTCCCTTGTGCACGCTGCCAAACAGTGGCTCCAACAGGTTGGTTCAGAATTTTACCGTGCGGGTATACAGGCGCTGGTTCCAAGATGGCATAAGGCAGTTGAGAGGGATGGAAATTATGTGGAGAAATGAGAATATTGTTCCTAAAGGATGTATCTACACACTGTAAAACTTTCACACATGTAGAATAAAAGATGGATTTAAAAAAAAAATAGTGTGCATTTCTTTTGGAGTGACCCTGGTATTTAAAGAGATTAACATTGAAAGACCACAGGTTAACATAAGCGCGAGATAAGGCATTGCGAAAGTGATCTGTTGTATTAATAACCAATGTAACTGCCTGAATGTTGATTGCAAGAATGCAAACGCTGATGCAATGTGTTGTACAGGTGCTGCATGCTACTTTGTGGGATGCAGTTCCATGCCTGCAGACCACGTTGGGTTCCAACAGCGTTACGTGGGCGAGCGCTATCCAGCTGGAAAACACCCCATGGAATGCTGCTCACGAATGGCAGCACAGCAGGTCGGATTACTAGACTGACGTACAAATTTGCAGTCAAGGTGCATGGGTTAACCACCAGAGTGCCCCTGCTGTCATGCGAAATCGCATCGCAGACCAATACTCCAAGCGTTCGTTCAGTGCGTCTAGCATGCAGATAGCCGCGTGTACTTAAAGCAAACAGGTTTATCCTCATAGTGGCGGTACTAGCGTACCTCTTACGCGAATTGCGCGAAATTTGAAAAGATATCATCTTTCAGATGTAGAAACACGCCTACCAACTTCGTTATGTGACACAACTCTTTCATGGCGTCGCGACTTTTTTCAATCAGTGTTATTAGTTACCGAATTTCAAATGCTGTCATAATTTACTAGTTAAGAAGCATAATCAGACGTTGACGGTTAAAAACAATAAGTATTGAAGTTAGATTCTCTGTATTATCATGTCTTGAGGCACCGTGATTCAAATCGTGCAAATTACCCAGACTGTACTCACCCAACATTTGAAAATGACTGTACTTAGCAATTTCCAACAAACTTTATACTTCCTCCGACAGAAGCAGTGCAATCACGTTGCAATGATATTCTGTGTGCGTCTGGATTATAAGGTAAGTTTGATTGATGCTGTCTGAGATAATGATGACATTTGGAAGAGATGTATGGAGAAGGGAACATCATTTCCCTGCAACACTATTGCCACATAATAGGATACACAATGAAAAAAGTTCACCCGGGGTAATTTGCAACAGTACGAACACAGCCTCAAGGAAACGACGCTAACATGTAGAATGCTTTGCTTCTTGTACATTATTAGTGGCATCCTCGTTTCCTGTAGATGGAGGAAAAAACTCAGAGACAGCGGCAGTTATTATCAGTACATTAGTGGGTAACCTGAAAAATCTCGGTACCCAGCCAGCTATGGTTTCTTGAGATCGTATAATGAAATAGCTTGTAAAGATCTGATAAGAGCACAGCATACTTCTTTTAAGATCATGCATTAACTGCAGAATCCTTATGTTTTGAGTGTGAGTATACAACTGTCTGATAAAAAGTACACTGGTGTCCAAAATCAAAGCAACAAACCAAAATTTTGCAAGGTTGCGTTTATTTTGCCACACAACAGTATAATCAAGTGATAGTGAAGTAGAAACACCTTGAAAGGATTTTTCGACCTTTAAAAAGAGTTAGTAAATGTGTAATAATATATCTGCAGGCGTTCGTGGCCGTTGTCATTGAAATTAAAATCTTCTGACTTGTTAGGCCGCGTCATATTTCTTCTAAACTATCGACGTTTCGAACCCTTTGCTGGGATCTTGTGGTGTCCACTGTAGTTGAGCACTCTATGGTGGACACCACAAGATCCTGAAGAAGATCCCAGCAGAGCGGTCGAAACGTCGATCGTTTAGCAAAAATATGACGCGGCCTAATAACCCAGAAGATTTTAACTTCAATGTTTAACACTGTAAGATGTTCGAAATTCTCAAAAATTAGGTGGAAGATACATAGAAAGACGGGTGCTAAACAATATTTATAAGAGCCAAGAAGGAACAATAACAATGAAAGACAAAGAAGGAATAGTTCGCATTAAGAAGGGCGAAGAAGGAGATGCACCCTTAGTACCGTATTGTTCAACTAGTCATCGAAGAAGAAATGACGGAAATAAAAGGTATGTTCAGGATTCGAATTAAAATGCGGGGTGGAACAATGTTAATGATAAGATTCGCTAATGGCATTGGTATCTGCAGTGCGGCGAGAAAGAATTACAGGAGATACTGAAGGAAATGAACAGTCTGCTGAGCAAAGAATATCGACAGAGAGTAATGTGAAGAAAGATGATGTTAATGATAAGATTCGCTAATGGCATTGGTATCTGCAGTGCGGCGAGAAAGAATTACAGGAGATACTGAAGGAAATGAACAGTCTGCTGAGCAAATAATATCGACAGAGAGTAATGTGAAGAAAGATGAACGGGTAGGACATAGCAGAAATGAGTTTAGTGACAAAATTATCACCAAAACTGGGGACTACGAAGTAGACGAAGTTAAGGAGTTCTGCTACCTTCGAAGCAAAATATATGACGGAAAAGCAAAAGTAGGAGGTAAAAAGCAGAGTATCACAGGTGAAAATGGCATTCCCAGCCAAAATAAGTCTGCTAGTATCAAGCATTGACCTTAATTTGAGGAAGAAATTTACGTCTGTAGAACAGCATTGTATAAAAGGAAATCATGGACAGTGAGGAAGCTGAGAGGAAATAAATCAAAGCATTTGTGATGTGGTGCTATGGAAGAAAGTAGAAAACTAGATGAACTGATGAGATAAGAAATGAGGAAGTTTCCTGCAGAATCAGTGAGGACAGAAATATGTGAAACACACTGACAAGAAGAACGGACAGGATGACAGGATATGCGTTAAGTCATCAGGGAATAGCTTCCATGGTAGAGTCCACACAAGATACGGTGGCTGACGCACAGTGACCAGTTTTCGTCGAAAGCGCAGGGCTAGTTCATTCGTTTGTTTGGAAGGGAAGGCTGACAGTGTTTGCCACCTTTCGGCCAGTCGGCGATGACAGAATCGAGGAGCACGCCCGGAAATCGTGCTCACACGGTTTTACGGAAACTATTCGGTAAAAAATTTCATTTTTGCTTTACTTGCAGCTTTATATGTCAAGTTCATGATGGTGTGCCCATCACTTCGTTGACGGTGATAGTTATTGCGATATTTACGAGGAAGTACGACACTGCGCGAAATTCGAAATATTTGCTATGAAAAACACAGGTCAACATGCTTTTGCGTTTGCTGCATATTACATAACACGTGGCTAGATATGAAATTTAGCTAACGTATGGTGCTGAATTTTTCTTTAGACTTGGGTGGAGGTTCCTCTCTGTCACCTATCTCGAAAAAGTTGATCTGACGTAGTGTCATCATTTGCGATCGCGCCGCTCCAGTGACAAGGCCAGAATTCCTCATATTTCATAAACGGTTTGAGATATCACAATGAGATTTTGGCAGATGATAGCAAGCAAGAAGGAGAGTCAAACTTCCTGGCAGATTAAACCTGTGCGCCGGACCGAGACTCGAGCTCGGGACGTTTGCCTTCCGCGGGCAATCGCTCTCCATCTGAGGGGCCACAGCACAGCTCGCGCCCCGTCCCCACAGCTTTACTTCTGCCAGTACCTCGTCTCCTACCTTCCAAACTTTACAGAAGCTCTCCTGCGAACCTTGCAGAACTAGCACGCCTGAAACAAAGCTGTGAGGACGGGGCGTGAGTCGTGCTTGGGTAGCTCAGTTTGTAGAGCATTCGCCCGCGAAAGGCAAAGGTCCCGAGTTCGAGTCTCGGTCTGGTACACATGTTTAATCTGCCAGGAAGTTTCATATCAGCGCACACTCCGCTGCAGACTGAAAATCTTATTCTGGAAACATCCCGTAGGCTGTGGCTAAGCCATGTCTCCGCAATATCCTTTCTTTCAGGAGTGCTAGTGCTGTTAGGTTCGCAGGCGAGCTTCTGTAAAGTTTCGAAAGTAGGAGACGAGGTACTGGCAGAATTAAAGCTGTGAGGACGGGGCGTGAGTCGTGCTTGGGTAGTTCATTTGGTAGAGCATTTGCCCCCGGATGGCAAAGGTCCCGAGTTCGAGTCTCGGTCTGGCACACAGGTTTAATCAAAATGGTTCAAATGGCTCCGAGCACTATGGGACTCAACTTCTGTGGTCATCAGTCCCCTAGAACTTAGAACTACTTAAACCTAACTAACCTAAGGACATCACACACATCCATGCCCGAGGCGGGATTCGAACCTGCGACCGTAGCGGTCACGCGGTTCCAGACTGAAGCGCCTTTAACCGCACGGCCACACCATCCGGCAGGTTTAATCAGCCTGGGAGTTTCATATCAGCGCACACTTCGCTGCAGAGTGAAAATCTCATTCTGGAAACATCCCCTAGGCTGTGGCTAAGCCATGTCTCCGCAATATCCTTTCTCTCAGGAGTGCTAGTTCTGCAAGGTTCGCAGGAGAACTTCTGTAAGAGACGAGATACTGGCAGAAGTAAAGCTGAGGACGGGGTGTGAGTCGTGCTTGGGTAGCTCAATTGGTAGAGCACTTGCCCGGGAAAGGGAAAGGTCCTGAGTTCGAGTCTCGGTCCGGCACACAGGTTTAATCAGCCAGGGAGTTTCATATCAGCGCACACTCCGCTGCAGACTGAAAATCTCATTGAAGAAGAAGAGTATTTTTCCATACCGTTATTACGCAAAATTTCATTATCTAACGTGTTATTCCACTAACTACAGAGTTTTTAAGGGCCATCGATAGCTGGTGAAACGAGAAACGCTATGGGTTTCGGAACAAAATAAGTGAAGACATTACAAATTTATTTTGCACCAAGGATAGGGGTTTTTGTAAGTACTGATCTTACTTTTGCCTCTGTTCGCGATTTAATAAACTTAGTCAACCACTGTTTCAGAATTCTCTCGCAGTTGCCTCTGCAAAACATATTAGCGAGGCCAGACTGTGTAAACTCCACTGTGTTTTGTCAAAAGAAGCGAATTTTAACATGGCAACCAGAGAAATTTGTAGGTTTTACTCAAAATTCCTCATTCTTAATGCTCCTTTGAAAGTTACAAATGGTTAACAAGTCAGGAGGAAATAAATTCCAGCGTCTTCAGAGAAATTCTTCCTAAATACCAACCGAAACAAAAGTGACAGATCTTTTTGAATGGTCACCATGCAAGCGTGAGCACAGATGTGTCCCACCTAATGTTTAGAAAAAAATGTGTGTGTAGGCTTCAGTTCAGAACGATGCTTCCCCTCCAGCTCTCGGAATTTTCTCTACAGCGCCTGGCCGCAGCCCCCACTACTACCGCCCACCCCACGCGTGCCCTGCCGTCTGCGCACATACCAGCCAGGGTATTCTGTGCGGGCTGTACTAAACGGAGCTGTAGATACCAAAAACAGTAGGGAAAGCCAAGAATGCAGTTGTTGTTGTTGTTGTGGCCTTCACTCCTGAGACTGCTTTGATGCAGCTCTCCATGCTACTCTATCCTGTGCAAGCTTCTTCATCTCCCAGTACCTACTGCAACCTACATCCTTCTGAATCTGCTTAGTGTATTCATCTCTTGGTCTCCCTCTACGATTTTTACCCTCGAGGCTGCCCTCCAATACTAAACTGGTGATCCCTTGATGCCTCAGAACATGTCCTACCAATCGATCCCTTATTCTTGTCAAGTTGCGAAAAAAATCCTTTTCTCCCCAATTCTATTCAATACCTCCTCATTAGTTATGTGATCTACCCATCTAATCTTCAGCATTCTTCTGTAGCACCACATTTCGAAAGCTCCTATTCTCTTCTTGTCCGAGCTATTTATCGTCCATGTTTCACTTCCATACATGACTATACTCCATACAAATACTTTCAGAAATGACTTTCTGACACTTAAATCTATACTCGATGTTAACAAATTTCTCTTCTTCAGAAACGCTTTCCTCGCCATTGCCAGTCTACATTTTATATCCTCTCTACTTCTACCATAATCAGTTATTTTGCTCCTCAAATATCAAAACTCCTTTACTACTTTAAGTGTCTCATTTCCTAATCTAAGCCGGCCGGTGTGGCCGAGCGGTTCTAGGCGTTTCAGTCCGGAACCGCGCGACTGCTACGGTCGCAGGTTCGAATCCTGCCTCGGGCATGGACGTGTGTGATGTCCTTAGGTTTAAGTAGTTCTAAGTCTAGGGGACTGATGACCTCAGATGTTAAGTCCCGTAGTTCTCAGAGCTATTTGAACCATTTTTTTCCTAATCTAATTCCCTCAGCATGACCCGACTTAATTCGACTACATTCCATTATCCTCGTTTTGCTTTTGTTGATATCATCTTATACCCTTCTTTCATGACACTGTCCATTCCGTTCAACTGCTCTTCCAAGTCCTTTTCTGTCTCTGACAGAATTACAATGTCATCGGCGAACCTCAAAGTTTTTAATTCCTCTCCATGGATTTTGATACTTACTCCGAATTTTTCTTTTGTTTCCTATAGCGCTTGCTCAATATACAAATTGAATAACATTGGGGAGAGGCTCCAACCCTTTCTCACTCCCTTCCCAACCACTGCTTCCCTTTCATGCCCCTCGACTCTTATAACTGCCATCTGGTTTCTGTACAAATTGTAAATAGCCTTTCGCTCCCTGTATTTTACCCCTGCCACCTTCAGAATTTGAAGGAAAGTATTCCAGTCAACATTCTCAAAAGCTTTCTGTAAGTCTACAAATGCTAGAAACGTAGGTTTACCTTTCCTTAATCTCTGTTCTAAGGTGAGTCGTAGGGTCAGTATTGCCTCACGTGTTCAAACATTTTTACGAAATCCAAACTGATCTTCCCCGAGGTCCGCTTCTACCAGTTTTTCCATTCGTCTGTAAAGAATTCGAGTTAGTATTTTGCAGCTGTGCCTTATTAAACTGACAGTTCGGTAATTTTCACATCTGTCAACACCTGCTTTCTTTGGTATCGGAATTATTATATTCTTCTTGAAGTGTGAGGGTATTTCGCCAGTCTCATACATCTTGCTCACCAGATGGTAGAGTTTTGTCTGGACTGGCTCTCCCAAGGCTGTCAGTATTTCTAATGGAATGTTGTCTACTCCCAGGGCCTTGTAGAGTATATCCAACAAAATAATTGAGGATATCGAGAGTCACCGCAGTGGGCCACATCAAACTGGTCGGAGAACTGATGAGGTAAAGAAAAAAGGTTTTGAAACAGCACGCAGTTGCAGAGTGAAAGATGAAGTGTCGTGTGACGCCTGTTGACGTCTGCCTATAGGGCGCAGTTACCTGCATGTCGCTGAACTCGGCGGATATGTCCTCGTCGTCTCCGCGGACGGCCCGCAGCGCCCGCTCGGCGGCCTCGTCGTTGCCCTGGTAGAGGAAGAAGTAGGGCGACTCGGGTCGGGTGAAGAAGACGGCGGCGAAGACGGCGGGCACGGCGACGCAGACCGCGGCCAGCGCGTGGTACGTCACATAGGGACCCACCACGTAGATGAGCAGCATGCCCACCGATACCTCCAGCTGCAGCAGCGACCCCAGCGCGCCGCGCACCGACGCCTGCGACACGTGGCGGTGAGTAAGCGAACCACACACACACACATGGAAGAGTAGAAAAAACTAAAACACCGGCGACGGTACGTGCAAGTGAACGAAAGGCATATAGTCTACAGGGCGACTCAAGTGCCCCTGCCGCTGTCATTTTATGCAACCCGCATAGTTACAACTGGTCTTCCTAAACCACTGCGAGGTTTTCAGCATAGAGTAAATATCTCTGGAGTGAGCATTCACATGCGCAGAACAGATTTTGTGTTGTCAACATACATTGCCGACCTGGTCACGTGTTCTCGGGACGTCGTGTGTTTGTCCGTATAGCACTCTGTATATTTCGAATGTCACTACATCCCTAGTACACACGGATTCTTTTCGTACGTGTCATGGATTATTTATATATGTTGCGCAGACATTTTAACAGTATCCATTTGATACCGGGAATAAACCAGCTTCGTAAATTTTAAGGGCAAGTGATATTGCATTCTGCTTCTTTGCGATAGGTGTCACAGTTCAGATGCACTCGATTTTTGGTAGTTTTCGTTATGATACGGCACTTTATAGTATTACAGAGCCTGGCGTACATTTTTGCAGTGATAGTCTTGCAAAACGACTTCACAGTATGCTAGTACTTTTGCAAGTGTCCGAAAAACACCGAATTTGCCTCACATTAACGATTATATCCCTGCTAATTCGTCCTTTTTTATGCTATTTCTGCGTATTTATTTTCTCGTTTTTGCGACCTAAAGCACAATTTTTCTTACTGGTGACACTTTGAAGTGTTTCTTTAACGCATTTTACGTACTTGCTCCCAGTTTATTAAATATATAGTAGACTGTGTAAGAAGGGGAAAAAGGGCGATCGGAGTATAAATGTAATGTAAAGCAAATACAGTTGGTCATGTAACAGTCAACCCATATAACACCACTAAGGGAAGTGGAAAGTGACACAAATGAAAGAGTTTGGGGACATGTTTACTAATAACATTTTACACTTCTTAATCAAATGTTGAAGAAAATAAATTGAAGGCAAAATACCCCAAAGATGAATGTGTACTTTGATTAGCTACACTATTGTGTTTTTTATTTGATTTGTGCAGAAAATGTATTTAAGCTGAACGCAGAAACTGGTAGTAGGTGCTGTGGAAAATTAAAAATAGTTGGTATAGCATCTATCTTCAGCCACACACGTCCAAAATTTTCTCTTTCTAAATATTCCTATTCAAAGTGTTTTGAACATACTTTGGAATATTTTGTGGGGACAAAATTACTCCTCCTTATTTTATGGAGCCACATCTTTACTCGTTGTTCATCCGTCGGGTAACTAAAATATAAATCACACATAATCATTCTCCATGTCCTAGACACACTTAACACGGTCTCCTACTGTAACTTTATAGTAAACAAAAAGGTTTGGACACACATATTATATGAACACAATTACAGACTCCCACGCTATTGAATTTATCTGTCTCCCGTCTTTCAAATCTATATACATAATCGATAAGTCACTGATAAATGCATGGACGATAGTTGTTTGTAAGCTTTTGTACAAGCCGTAATATCTATTATATAGTCATAAAATCGTAGGAAAATAGGTCTACAGAATCAAGCCTTAAATATAATGCGTCTCGAAATTTTTAAACATAGTACCCATGAAAAGTTACTATCCCTCCTTTCACATATTTTTCTTTGCATCCATAGCAACACCAGTAATTCACCATCGCTATTACACTATCAACAAACGGTGAAAACACAACAAAAACTCTTGATATTATAAACTTAAAACTCTGAGGAAAGCACACACGCACAGCGAAGTCCCGAAAACACGTGACAATCCTAGTTTAATATTGACAACATGTGCAGAACGCAATGCTCACTCCAGAGATATTTACTCTATGGTTTCATATGAGGTGCGACAATATAGTAATGAGACTGATTTTCTTTGCAAGATGTGGCAACCCTGCAGGCTTGCGTAGGCACAATATCTTTGACCTTGGTCTATAAGCTGATCCTAGTCCAAGCGGGACATCATTGCAACCGATCAGTCGTGAGTTGTGCTGTAATAAGTTAACATGTGTTTGCGTCTCTTAGATTAGATTAGTTTTTCGTTCCATAGATCGGTGCTGCGGAGATCCTCGTGGATATGGAACATGTCAAATTTTTTTGCTTGTTTTTAAGCTGAAATAACAATATTAATAGTATGAGTATATACAATACATCATTTGTTTCTATTAAAAAATTCGTCAGTGGAGTAGAAAGAGTTTGCCACTAGTAAATCCTTCAATCTCCTTTCAAACTGATCTTCATGTGTAACTACATTTTTTATGTTTGCTGGCAAATTATTGAAGATGAATGTTCCTGAGTAGTGGACCCCTTTTTGAACTAAAGTAAGTGCCTTTAAGTCCTTATGCAGATCATTTTTGTTCCTGGTACTGTATGTACAAACTGAGCTGTTTGTTGGAAAAAGAGATATATTATTTAGGACAAATTTCATTAAGGATTGAATATACTGAGAGGCAGTAGTTAGTATACCCAGTTTTTTGAAGAGGTTTCTACATGACCTCCATGAATTTACTCCACAAATAATACGTATTACACGCTTTTGGACTCTGAAACCATTTGTTTGACTTGAAGAGTTACCCCAAAATATTATACCATACGACATTATGGAATGCAAGTAGGCAAAGTATGCAAGCTTTTTCATTTTTATGTCGCCTTTGTCTGCTAACATTCGAATTGCAATTACAGATTTGTTAAGGCGTTTCTGCAGTTCTGTGGTGTGCTCCTGCCAACTAAATTTATTATCAAGTTGTAATCCCAGGAAATTAAGACTGTCAACCTCTTCTATCTGCTCTTCTTCATACTTTATGCATATGCTGGGTGGAAACCTCTTACAGGTTCTGAACTGCGTATAGTGAGTCTTTTCGAAGTTTAATGTCAGTGAGTTGGCTTTAAACCATTTATTAAGATCCATGAAAATATAATTAGCAGATCTTTCGAGAACTACACTCGACATACTATTTATTGCAATACTTGTGTCATCTGCAAACAAAACGAACTCTGCTCCTGGCAGTGTAACTGATGAGATATCATTAAGGTACACAAGAAAAAGCAATGGCCCTAAGATGGATCCTTGTGGGACACCACATGTAATTTCTTCCCATTCTGATGATGACTGATGACTTAATTCACTAGTCCCTTGCACTGACACCCTTTGTTTCCTGTTAGCGAGGTATGACTTGAACCATTTTGCAGCACTGTCCATGACACCATAGAATTCTAATTTATTTAAATGGATGTTGTGGTTCACACAATCAAGTGCCTCTCGTCACGGAAATGGAAACGCATAATATTGCCCAACGGTATGCCATTTCTTTTTGCATTAAATTGAGTGAAAACGCGTCGACAACTTACGGTAAGCTTCAGAAGGCTTTTGGAGAGGAGGTTATGTAAAGAGCTCAAGTTTTTCGTTGGCATAAAATGTTTAGTGAAGGCAGAACGAATGCTGAAGGTGAAGGCCGCAATGGATGATCATCAACCACACGGACAGATGACAACTTGGCCAGGGTGCGTGAACTCGTATGATCTGATCGAAGATTATCCATGAAAATGATTGAAGAAGAACTGATCATCAATCGAGAAACAGTTTGTCTAATAATAACTGAAGATCTTGGTATGAGAAAGATTTGTGCAAAAATGGTCCCCAAAAATCTCACACCACAACAGCGAGAAACTTGGAGAAATGTGGCAGCCGATCTGTTAGAGCAAACGGAAATCAATCCAGAATATTGTTGAGCCGTTTTATCACTGGTGATGAAAGTTGGTTTTTTCAGTACGATCCAGAGACAAAACGCTAAAGTTCGCAATGGTGCTCAAAGGGATCACCCAGACCAAAAAAAGCTTGCATGTCAAAGTCAAAAGTGAAATGCACGCTTGTGTGCTTCTTTGATTCCAAGGGAATTGTTCATAAAGAGTGAGTGCCTCCTGAACAAGCAGTTAACCAATATTACAACAAAGAAATTTTAGAAGGACTTCGTAAAAGAGTTCTTGATGTCTGTGCCAACATTGCTGATAATTGTATTCTGCATCACGATAATGCGCCATCCCATACTGCTCTGTCAGTACAGCAATTTTTAACTCAAAACAAATTTCAGTACTACCACAGCCACCTTATTCACCAGTTATCGCTCTGTGCGACTTTTTTCTATTTCCAAGAGTCAAAACGGCGGTCAAGGGACACCATTTTCAAACAACACAAGATGTCCAAAAAGCTGTGACGAGGGTCTTAGAGGAAATTACAGAAGATGAGTTCCAGAAATGTTACCAACAATGGCAGAAGCGCTGGAAAAAGTGTGTGCAATGAGAAGGGAACTACTTTGAAGGAGACAGCACTAAACTTGAGTAAAACGGTAAGCAACATTTTTTTTCACATCAGTCTCATTACTTTATTGCCGCACCATGTATTCCCTCGCTCGCTACGCGCAAACTATTAGTCCTACAGAAAAAAACGAACAGGACCTTTTGTAGGAAATTTAATGCAGTTAAATTTTGCACTGGTACACGTTTGTGCTGAAGGCCATGGTTTTCGAGATATTCAAAAATACGTACAGGAGTGACCTTCAAACGCATCCCCTTTCCCACACCCATCCCCCCCCCCCCCCCCCCCCCACCGGTCAGCATTTCTGGCGTGGTGTTCATGACACCCTCTCCTACCACAGTACAAATATTTGCAACTACTTTGTAATGTCATCCGTTCGCAGATTAAAATTATGTGAATCAATGTCACTGAATTCATGATTTTGTGGCCGTATTGTCCGTAGTTGCGTTACAATCGTTGCTAAAAAAAAAAAAAAAAAAAAAAAAAAAAAAAAAAAAAAAAAAAAAAAAAAAAAAAAAAAAAAAAAACTTTTTTTCACCAGATGCGTTTCGCTTTATTGAGGTGTCGAGATTATGTTGGCAACACTACTAAACATAAACCACGATACATACTTAGAAGTACAAAAACAAACAGGAAACAGTGTGCTGTGAAAAACATAAAAAAATGCATAGTGCTGCAGAGCAACTAAAAATCATAGCACAACTATCAGTGTCCAAAGAAGAAAAGCATCAACGATTTGCTAGCAGGCGGCATTTTTCCCGATGTAGCCGAGAAATCAAGCGGATATCATCACCACCACTGGTGATCCTCTACCTCAATAAAGTAAAACGCGTCTGGTAAAGAAATGCGCGCATTTTTTGGATTTGCAACGACAGAACGAAAATACCCACGGCAATGTCACTCAAGTTACTATACTCATAAATCCAGTAGCTGTAAATATCTCATGCCCCGTGTGCCAATGACTGCAAATACCCATTCAGGTTCAGGGAATCAAGACTCCGTTTGCAGTAACAATAGAAAAGGCTCAGGTTCAGACACTCAAATATGTTGGTAGTGATTAACGATCAGAGTTTTTCGCGTGGACATTTGGATGTTTTCCTTTCACAAACAGATAGTTCGGAATACCAATCATATTCTGACCACACAGTATCCAAAAACACGAAAAATGTTGTATATTTTGGAGTTTTGTAGCTGAACTGTGTACAAAAATTTATAAAACTTAAACCTTGCTATAGATGCACTTGGCAGATTAATCATACGATGGAGCAACTTAAGATGCCCTACACGTCGACCAAGTCACCTAGTTTCAATTACCATGCAAGATCTGGTCGGTTCTCATCTGAAAAAAAGCGACATTCACAGGTGTGCTGATTCCCTGCACAAATGAAAGAAAATAATTGGTTCAAATTATGACTGTGTCTCTGATAAGCAGACTTTTCGCCTTGTCGTACATCAGTCTCCTCCGAGAGCTTTCCAGCAGAGTTCCTGGTAGTGACAGAGAGATCAGTAGACTAGAGATGTGTAGTGGATATTAGCTTGTAATTAGGAAAACTGTAAATAGTAATTCTCAATGACGTAGCCACGAGCTAAGTAACTAAATAAATAAAAGTCCCGCTGCCATCATCAGATCTGGAAAAACTACATGGAAAAATACACTAATGTCACAATAGCTGAAGGCCAAGCCTATAAAAAATGAATCTAGCGGTACATAATAACATGGCTGAAGGCACGACACACCAGTGGCTGTATTTTGATAAAGTATCAACTTCAAATACTTTACACACGCAGGTACATGAAAAACTACTAACTATTACCTGAGGGAGACATACAGGTATGGAGGCAGCACCTACTACAGCCTGTAGAGGGCGCTACTGATACGCTGACATAAGTGTCCAACATCAGAGATTAAGTAGATAAAAACAGCCTATCCAAAAGTCATTCATTACAATGGTTTCGCATTGTTAAAGTGTATGTCCCACAGTGAAACGTGGGAAACATACAGTATTTAACTAGGTTCAAATGGTTCAAATGGCTCTGAGCACTATGCGACTTAACTTCTGAGGTCATCCGTCGCCTAGAATTTAGAACTAATTAAACCTAACTAACCTAAGGACATCACACACTTCCATGCCCGAGGCAGGATTCGAACCTGCCACCGTAGCGGTCGCTCGGCTCCAGACTGTAGCGCCTAGAACCGCACGGCCACTCCGTCTGGCATTTAACTAGGAAAACTATACTTCAGATCAGAAAAAATGCGTACAAGTAGTACACAATACACCAGGACTTGCAGATAACCTTTTAGCATGACAAAGTGAATGAAACAAGTCGTTGAGTGAAAAGTGATTAAATGGAATAGTAACGGAGATCATAGACGGAAGTTGCTAGGAGCCATCAGGAGGCTAGATGTGAACTGTTAGTGGTGTAGCTTTTCCAGTCCAGTGATTTGATGTTGAAGTCTTTCTGAAAACACTTAGACAGATACACTTCTTTTAATTGTTAACTGTGGAGTAATCTGAAGTTTAATCCCGTGTCACCGGCAAGAAGTGATTCTAGCAAGTTTTATTTAGACCGATTTGATAGTGTAGCAGTGCAGAGGACTGTCAAGATCAGCCAGTAAGCATTTTCGAGTGAATCTGCGAAGTAATACTTCCCGTTATTTATCGAGCGCGCCACACATCGGTAGCAGTGCGCGGGTTCTGGCCACAGTGGCGATTAGGATGTAAGAAGACTTAACTACATGGTCATCGGCCCCTCCTTCACTAAACAAGCCATTAAAGGGTAGTCTTGCTTGCTAGTGGAAACACCATCCGGACAGATTGTTCTGGTGTGTAGCATTGTAGAATCGAGGAATTTGGGGCAATAACGAAACCTTGGGTTGTAGTAGTTGTATGGAATATGAGTGTAGGGTCTAGGCGGTTCGAAGGCAAGGGATTAAAACTGTTGTAAAGATCAGAAAAGCGTGAAACAAGGATCAAGGCGACAGATAGGGCAGGCAGAGTCGGCACCCCACCACGACTCAGCATGCGGCCAGAGGCGCCCCCGCACAGTTGACCCATGTCTGATCCTGTTTTGGTTAAAACTTTAATGTAAGGAGCAGAACTCACACTGTCGAAGAAAGTGTAAAATATACTCGACTTTTCTTTGTTGGTCAGCCAGAATCGACAATAAATAATCCTCAAGGCACTGTATTCGCTGTAGTGCTATGAGAAAAGTATTCAGCCGCCTCATACAGTGAGTGCGGTGAGTGTGTGTGTGTGGGGGGGGGGGGGGGGGGGGGGGGGTGTGAGGGGGTGGAGCAGGCGGTTTTAGTGGAGCCATCTCACTCAACAGTATGAACCAATGCTTAAGATGAGTGTATCCAACACAGAATTGGCATAAACGTGAGGGCTGCCTCTGTGAAGAATTGTAGAAAGAACAGAAGTCTCCGTATGCCCATCTATTCAGCGATGGTTGCGGGACCCGTCTGTTTGATAGAGGATGTCAAATTAAACACCTTTCTGCCGACTCGGCAGGCGATGGTTGAAGTGATCACTGTGACAGATATCTACTGATACCGATATTGCGGGCCCCTGTTTTGATCACAAGCCAGCAAGATTATTCCTACACGTCGGTCAGGGGCCCGAAGATAGCGTAGTAAAACGCTGCAACTGGTTGCCAAATAAAATAAGGTAGTACACAATACAGCAAGAATTGCAGATAATCTTTTAGCACGACAAAGTGAATGAAACAAGTAGTTGAGTGAAAAGTGATTAAATGGAATAGTAAAGGAGATCACAGATCAGAAAAGAGTAAAACAAGGATGAATCCAATAGATAGGGCAGAGACAGTCGGTGACCTGCCATGGCTCGCATGTGGATAGAGGCACCCCTCGCGCAACTGACCCATGTCTGATTCTGTTGTGGTTAAAACTTCGATGTCAGGAGCAGAACTCTCACAGTCGAAGAAAGCGTAAAACCTACTCGACTTTTGTTTGTTGGTCAGCCAGAGTCAAGAATAAGTAATCTTCAAGGCTCTGGATTCGTTGGAGTGCTTTGAGAAAAATATTGAACTCCCTTATACAGTGAGTGGATGGGTGGCGGTGGGAGTGGAGTGGAGCAAGCTCACTAAACAGGATGAACCCATACGTAAGATGAGTAGCCAACACAGATTCGCTGTAGATGCGTGGGCTGCCTCTGTGAGGAATTGTAGGAGGAACAGAACACAGAAGTGGTCCCCTTTGCTACATACAGTTTGTTAGAAGGAGGAGTAGCCCACCACCCACTGTTATAACTGCGACAGATTGCCTCGTTGTCAGGTATCCTGATTTCACTAGGGGTTCAGAGGAAGACATCTGAGTGGCCAGAGTGGCTGGGATCGTGTAAAAGACCGTGGATGTGGATGATACTATGTGGTGAGGGATGGAGTGACTAACATACTGCACACCTGATTGAGTTACTGCGTATCAGAAATCGGTAACAGAAGTTCCTCTTGCTGTAGCCACCAGTTACGCCGTGACGACACTGAGGAGTTAACAGAGCTACAAAGTGCCCACCTGCCATGTGGACAGTGTGATAAGAGTCCCGATCATGTGAGGCTCGAGACTGGATGTCTACAGCTGCGGACCCAGTTTCTGTGACAGTCCAGCTGCAGGGAGTGACCCACCTCGGCTATCTCTGCGACGTACATGGGCAGCGCGGTGAAGGTGACTCCGACGGCGACGCCGAGCAGCACCCTGGCGGCAAGCAGCAGCCAGAAGGAGGCGAGGCCGCCCATGAGCAGCGCCCAGCCCAGCAGGTAGGGCAGCGCCCCCCACAGCAGCGCGCCGCGCCGCCCCACGCGGCCCGTCGCCCAGCCGCCGGCCCAGGGGCCCAGCGTCGCCCCCACCGCCACCAGAGAGCCGGCCCACGACTGCTGCTCCGCGTTCAGCGGCATCCGCACCAGCGCCGGCGACGACCAGCCCAGCACCGCGCCGGCCGCCACCGCCGACAGGTTGGCTGTCGGAGGAAGCCACTCGGACTATCAGCTGAACAGCTCGTGCATCCTACTTGCTGACGAGAATGGTATGCAGAAGATTGGAAAAGAAAATCGTGGATCAGTTAGATGACGATCAGGCTGCGTAAAGACACCAGACAGGCAGTTCTGACATATCGGTTGACAAAAACGGGGTATCGTCTCAGTTGTGCAACTGGATTCGTGATTTCCTGTCAGAAAGGTCGCAGTTCGTAGTAATAGACGGCAAATCATCGAGTAAAACTGAAGTGATATCAGGTGTTCCCCAGGGAAGCGTCCTGGGACCTCTGCTGTTCCTGATCTATGTAAATGACCTGGGTGACAATCTGAGCAGTTCTCTTAGGTTGTTCGCAGATGATGCTGTAATTTACCGTCTAGTAAGGTCATCCGAAGACCAGTATCAGTTGAAAAGCGATTTAGAAAAGATTGCTGTATTGTGTGGCAGGTGGCAGTTGACGATAAAAATCGAAAAGTGTGAGGTGATCCACATGAGTTCCAAAAGAAATCCGTTGGAATTTAATTACTCCACAAATATTACAATTCTCGAGGCTGTTAATTCAACTAAGTACCTGGATGTTAAAATTACGAACAACTTCAGCTGGAAAGACCACACAGATAATATTGTGGGGAAGGCGAGCCAAATGTTGCGTTTCATTGGCAGGACGCTTAGAAGATGCAACAAGTCCACTGACGAGACATCTTATACTACACTCGTTCGTCCTCTGTTAGAATATTGCTGCGCGGTGTGGGATCCTTACCAGGTGGGATTGACGGAGGACATCGAAAGGGTGCAAAAAAGGGCAGCTCGTTTTGTATTATCACGTAATAGGGGAGAGAGTGTGGCAGATATGATACGCGAGTTGGGATGGAAGTCATTAAAGCAAAGACGTTTTTCGTCGCGGCGAGATCTATTTACGAAATTTCAATCGCCAACTTTCTGTTCCGAATGCGAAAATATTTTGTTG
Organism: Schistocerca americana; assembly: GCF_021461395.2. Lineage (NCBI taxonomy): Eukaryota > Metazoa > Arthropoda > Insecta > Orthoptera > Acrididae > Schistocerca > Schistocerca americana. Next base: position 961,167,815 of record NC_060121.1, on the reverse strand, counting down.
AGCCCAACCTATATAGGTAGGAATGATCATCAAAATAAAATACGAGAAATCAGAGCTCAAACAGAAAGGTTTAGGTGTTCGTTTTCCCCTCGCGCTGTTCCGGAGTGGAATGGTAGATTGTGGTTTGATGAGCCCTCTGCCAAGCACTTAAATGTCAATTGCAGAGTAATCATGTAGATGTAGTTGTAGATTGGTCGGGAGGCCCCTTGTGGGCAGGTCCGGCCGCCGTGGTGCAGATCTTCTTACATTCGACGTCGTATTGGGCGACCTGCGCACCAGATGGAGATGAAATGATGATGAAGACAGCACAACACCCACTCCCTGAGCGGAGAAAATCTCCGACCCAGCCGGGAATCGAGCCCGGGCCCCTTAGGACGGCAGGCCGTCACGCTGACCATTCAGTTACCTTTTTTTTTCTTTTTTTTTTAAATTTTCACTGGTCCGGGATTCGAACCCAGTACTCCTACTCGCTACGCAGATATGCTAACCACTTTTTTTTTAGGATTAGAACCTGGAGCTGCTGTATAATAGGCAGATGCGCTAACCAATGCGCCATCTTTTTTTTAAATTTTGTGTTTTTTTAATAATTTTTGTTTTTTGTTTTTTGAAAGCCCCTTAGGAAAATGGAACAACCAAAAAAAATAACTAAGTGCCACCGCCACTTTTCATCCTATAACAAAAAAAATCTGGTCCACTTCAGGCGTTGCCATATTGGGGCAGACTGCGGTTGATAACAGAAGCAGGACTGGACAAAAAATCAACCCATATTCGTAGGACCTGACGACCAGGAAAAAGTGTTAGGCAAAGTAAAACGGTGGAGAGGTTCGAAATTCTGAGAAAAATACTGGTAAGCTATAGGGGAAAGATGGGTAATATACAGTATGTTCAAGAGCTAAGAGGGAACAATGAAAGTGGAAGAATACGGACGAGGTGCCTGGATTAAAACTAGTGGCAATGGATCTAGTCTTAGCCCCTATTGTCCAGTCTACACATCTAGGAAGCAATGATAGTAATAAAAGTTCATAAGTGGGATTAAAATTCAGGGTGAAAGGATATCAGAGGTAAGATTCAACGATGACATTGCTATCCTTAGTGAAAGTGAAAAAGAATTACATGTTCTGTTGAATGGAATGAACAGTCTAATGAGTTTCGAGTATGGATTGATAGTAAATAGAAGAAAGACTACAGTGAAGTAGCAGAAATGAGAACAGCGAGAAAACTGATGTTAGAATTGAGTACCAAGAAGTAGACAAAGTTAAGGAATTCTGCTACATAGGTAGCAAAATGACAGAGAAAGGAGAACATAAAAAACAGACTAGCACTGGCAAAAGGGCACTGCTGACAAAGAAAAGTCACCTAGCATCAAACATAGGCTGTAATCTGAGTAAGAAATTTCTGAGAGTATACGTCTGGAGCACAGCATTGTATGGTAGTGAAATACGGACTGTGGAAAAACTGTAACAGAATAGAATCGAAGCATTTGGGATGGAGTGCTGCAGGAGAACGTTGAAAATTAGATGGACAGTAAAGGCAAGCAATGAGGGGGTTCTCTGCAGAACGGTGAGGGAAGGAATATATGGAAAACACTGACAAGGAGAAGGGACTGGATGATAGGACATCTCTTAAGACATCACAGGACAACTTTCGTGGTAGTATAAGGAGCTATAGCGGGTGAAAACTGTAGAGGAAGACAGGGATTGGAATACATTCAGCAAATAATTGAGGATGTTGACTGCAATTGCTACACTGAAATAATGGGACAGAAGAGGAATTCGTAGAGGGCTGCATCAAAATAGTCAGAAGACTGATGACTGAACAAAAAGGAATTGTCAGACATTGTGATTCAAATACCATTCCAAACGATGATACACTCTACAGTCATCCTCACATGGAACCAGTGTGGAACTTTCACACTGTGACAATACAACATGCAATACGACATGTTGCAATAAAGGCCGCACGACACGACACTTATCAGTGGGATGCTTGTGTTCCCACTGAAATGATACAATATCTGATACGACATGTGATGCGACTCGCCATAGAAAAAGTATAAAGACAGCGCGAATCATGCTCTTGTTTCAATTTCAGTGGCAATTGTGAGCTGTTCTGAAAAGGACATTATTGTGCTTTATCATTATTTCATGATCAAAAGATGCTGTATACAGGGTGTTACAAAATGAAACTGACAAACTTAGAGGAGTTGTGGAGGTTGCCTTAAGAAACAAATTGAGGATAGGAACCCACGACTGGAACGCCATCCAACGATGCTACGAATCGTCGAAGTTGTAGGCGCTGGCGCGTGCAGGTAGGTCACCCCTTCGGCCACTAACGTAACTTCTACACCTACATCCATACTCCGCAAGCCACCTGGCGGTGTGTGGCGGAGGGTACTTTGAGTACCCCTATCGGTTCTCCCTTCTATTCCAGTATCGTATTGCTCGTGGAAAGAAAGATTGTCGGTATGTCTCTGTGTGGGCTCTAATCTCTCTGATTTTATCCTCATGGTCTCTTCGCGAGATATACGTAGGAGGGAGAAATATACTGCTTGACTCCTCGGTGAAGGCATGTTCTCGAAACTTCAACAAAAGCCCGTACAGAGCTACTGAGCGTCTCTCCTGCAAAGTCTTCCACTGGAGTTTATCTATCATCTCCATAACGCTTTCGCGATTACTAAACGATCCTATAACGAAGCGCGCTGCTCTCCGTTGGATCTTCTCTATCTCCTCTATCAACCCTATATGGTACGGATCCCACACTGGTGAGCAATATTCAAGCAGTGGGCGAACAAGTGTACTGTAACCTACTTCCTTTGTTTTCGGATTGCATTTTCTTAGGACTCTTCCAATGAATCTCAGTCTGGCATCTGCTTTACCGATGATGAACTTTATATGATCATTCCATTTTAAATCACTCCTAATGCCCACTCCCAGATAATTTATGGAATTAACTGCTTCCAGTTGCTGACCTGCTATACTGTAGCTAAATGATAGAGGATCTTTCTTTCTGTGTATTCGCAGCACATTACACTCGTCTACATTGAGATTCAATTGCCATTCCCTGTACCATGCGTCAATTCGTTGCAGATCCTCCTGCATTTCAGTACAACATTCCATTGTTACAACCTCTCGATATACTACAGCATCATCCGCAAAAAGCCTCAGATAACTTCCGATGTTATCCACAAGGTCATTTATGTATATTGTGAATAGCAACGGTCCTATGACACTCACCTGCGGCACACCTGAAATCACTCTTACTTCGGAAGACTTCTCTCCATTGAGAATGATACGCTGCGTTCTGTTATCTAGGAACTCTTCAATCCAATCACACAATTAGTCTGATAGCCCATATGCTCTTGCTTTGTTCATTAGACGACTGTGGGGAACTGTATCGAACGCCTTGAGGAAGTCAAGAAACACGGCATCTACCTGGGAACCCGTGTCTATGGCCCTCTGAGCCTCGTGGCCGAATAGCGCGAGCTGGGTTTCACACGATCGTCTTTTCGAAACCCATGCTGATTCCTACAGAGTAGATTTCTAGTCTCCAGAAAAGTCATTGTACACGAACATAATAAGTGTTCCAAAATTCTACAACTGATCGACGTTAGAGATATAGGTCTATAGTTCTGCACATCTGTTCGACGTCCCTTCTTAAAAACGGGGATGACCTGTGCCCTTTTCCAATCCTTTAGAACGCTGCGCTCTTCTAGGGACCTACAGTACACCGCTGCAAGAAGGGGGGCAAGTTCCTTCGCGTACTCTGTGTAAAATCGAACTGGTATCCCCTCAGGTCCAGCGGACTTTCCTCTTTTGAACGATTTTAATTGTTTCTCTATCCCTCTGTCGTCTGTTTCGACATCTACCATTTTGTCATCTGTGCGACAACCTAGAGAGGGAACTACAATGCAGTCTTTGTCTGTGAAACAGCTTTGGAAAAAGACATTTAGTATTTCGGCTTTTAGTCTGTCATCCTCTGTTTCAGTAAAATTTGTTCTGCGACTGGGACTCGAACCCAGGTCTTCTTTTTTCGCTAGGCAGAAATGCTAACCATTACGCCACCACAACACTGACGGCCTGTAGGTGGAATATATCGCAGTGTTGTTATTCATTGATCACGGCTGATCGCCACGATCGCCAGTGGAGAAGACAGAGCTAGCTAGCTGTTGTGCAGACAGGCCTTGCCTCCTACAAACGCACACTCCGTTGCCCCGATAGGTGACCGTTTTGGACTCAGGTTTCCAGTTGCAGTTTATTTTTCTCCTGCAATTCTCTAAAATCTCTAGTATTTTTCGGTATACAGGAGAAAAATAAACTGCAGATGGAAACCAATGTCTGAAACTGTCACCCACCGAGGCAAAGGAGGGTCGCGTTCATAGGATACAAGGCCTGTATACACAGCATATAGCCCCATTTCCCCACTACCAATCGTGGCAGTCGGAAACAGTCGATGAACAACAAACAACATTGCGAGACCTTCTGCCTATTGTTCGTCAGTTTTTCGGTATCGTTTTGTAACAACCTGTATTTCGGACGTAGATCAGCTGTGGTTTCTCGTGAGGTCTCTCAGCATGAAAAATTCCACGCTTCCACTTTTTGGAGCAACCAGCTACGCTGACAAAGCAGGACACAAATTTTCTACTCTCTATCTCTCGTGTTGAGTTCCTACTCATTAAAATAAGGTAACTTGGTGAAATAGCGTGACTCACGTTAAAAATGCCACCATTAAAAGTTTATTTTTTGTAACACCGCCTAATATGCTACTTCATTCAGTGTGGTACAAGTATGAATAACGGTTACAAATTAATAAACTTAGGACGATATTTCGTCAACAGTTCAGTTTTCCAAAATATGTTATTCACCTTGATGAGTGTTCAGAAGAAACGTTGCTGTATTTGTGAGATAGTTCATCATTAATGGTGTTAATGGTGTAGCAGGGGGTGGTGAACTCTGCTCGTGGGCAGTCAATGCATTTGAAGAACTGGAAGAAGCCCGTGCTCATAAGAAATATCGCGACGTGTCCGTCTCGATTTCGTCCAACTGCTCATTCAGAAGCAACAGGAATTTAGCTTTCCAATGTCTTTTATATGTGTCATTAATTTTCCCGAAATCGGGAGAATATTCGGTAAGCTTCATTAGCTGACGACTCCCCGTGTCTTTTCGTTTCAGTAAGTTTCTCACTTCTAGCTTCAGCTTGTATCGGCAGCGTACGAAAAAGAGACACACGAGGCAACTCCGCTTAGGAGGCTATAGCAGATGGCTATAGAACAGCGTGAGGCACGTAGCTGCCAACCTCATAGCGGACAACCTCCAACACACGTCACTTGTTTTCCTGAGAATTGAAGAGGTATCGCTCTCCTTCCACCGCTAAAACAATTTCGGTATGTTAGCTATACTTTGTATGCAGCAATGTATGACCTACAACCAACCAAACGTAAACTGGCCATCGACTACATTCTTCACTGCGATCTTTTCAAAATATGCCTGGTGGTTTATTTATTTGCCAAGTTTTTGAATAACTATGGGCAATAGCGAAAAGAAAACTAGCTCATTATAAACCTGTGATTCTAGGCTGAAAGACGAGGAAAAATACGAGGGTTGAATGAAATGTAATGCCTCCACTTTCGTTAATTGGGTTTGGATGGAAATATTTTAATAAATCAAACGCAGAAATAATCCTTAGAGTGTGATCTTTAATTACCAATATTCACTTTTCCACATAATCATCAGCCAATTGGATACATTTCTGCCAACAAGAAAGGATATTTCGGAGACATGGCTTAGTCACAGCCTGGAGGATGTTTCCAGGAGTGCTAGTTCTGCAAGGTTCGTAGGAGAGGTTCTGTGAAGTTTGGAAAGTAGGAGACGAGGTACTGGCAGAAGTACAGCTGTGAGGACGGGGCGTGAGTCGTGCTTGGGTAGCTCAGATGGTAGAGCACTTGCCCGCGAAAGGCAAAGGTCCCGAGTTCGAGTCTCGGTCCGGCACACAGTTTTAATCTGCCAGGAAGGTTCAATGAACAAATTTTCAGAAGCCGTCGCGGAAGAAGTCGACACTCTGTTTCCGCAAACACTGTCTCTCAGTTCTATCAACGTCTTCATCAGAAGCATAATGATGTACCAGCAGATTGTCTTTCACTACTGGGAATAGATGGAAGTCAGACGGTGCTAAATCTGGACTGTATGGAGGATGTCGTACGGTGGTGAGATTCAGTCTCTGAAGTTCTGCTGTGGTGGCACGTGAAGTGTGTGGTTTGGCATTGTCATGCTGCAGGAAAACATTTCCCATGTTCTTTCGGACCCTTGTTGGCCGTCGATTCTGAATTTGCAGCGTTGTGACGTAACGCTCTGAATTTATTATTGTTCCACGACCAAGGAAACTGTGGCCATGATTTTTCCAATTGAAGGCTGCGTCTTAAATTTCGTTTTCTGGGGAGAGTCTTTGTGTCGATATTCCATAGACTGACGTTTTGTCTCCTGTCACAGCTGAATGGAGAAAGGCGTCACCTTCATTCTTCTCGTAAGACGAGAGGAGTTCCTGGCAAATTTCAGGTCTGTGTGCTTTCATTTCAACAGTCAGCATCCGGGGTACCCATCGTGCATAGATCTTCCGATAGCCAATAATGTGACTGACACGTTCTTGTGAAATGCCGATTGTGTATGCAATTTCTCTCTGAGTGATAAGACGATCGTCCTGAATCAATCTGTCAACATTTTGCTTGTGAAACTCGGTGGTTGCTGTCACAGGACGTCCAACTCTTTGCCTCTCACGCAGATGTTCCCGCCTCAACATCTTTAAACTTACTCGCCCAACGACGCACAGTAGTCACATCAACACAATCATCATAAACTGCTTTCATTCTCTGATGTATCTTCTTTGGGGTGGCACCTTCTGCTGTCAAGAATTCAATGACTGCACGTTGCTTAAATCACATTGACCGACCGTCTGCGCAGGGTTCCATACTTAACACTGTAACAACACAGCCGTTAAATGCTAAGGCTTCCCGCCAACTGGAGCTGTAGAGAAGAGGCTACAGAACAAGCCAGTACCTGACACATACCAATGCTGCCAACTGTTGAAGCGCCACGAAGGTGGAGGCATTACCTTTCAGTCAACCCTCGTATATTTGTTTACCGAATAGTGTCCTCAAAATCGAATGATAACGATTGCGTAGCCGGGGACACGCGAGAATCCAAAAACAGTGGCTTTCAATCTTTTATGCGAAAAGAAGAGAACCTAACCACAGAGACGAACGTAGCCGTGTATCGCACGACACAGGTTGTGTGGTGAGACCAGTACTCCGTATAGTGCTGGCCGATTTACGACAAGATACGTGACGGAGCTGCATCGCTGCCGTCCCAGTGTGAACCATTCAAGTCGCTTCAAACTACGTCTCTATGCGCTCCGCCGATACGCGTTGCGCCTGTGTCGTATCGCGAACTGCATCACGTATCGCATCGCATATCATGTAGTATGAGTGTGGATCGGGCCTAACAACCAACTCCCTTGTACAAAAGAGCTACAAACGTCTGATTACCTCACAAAACCGGTTTTTCACCTGTCGCAATGTTTGTCACGTCAAACTTCCCGAGTTATACACTGATAAGACAAAACGTAAAGATACTGCCCAACACGACATTGAATGCCGCCTTGTGGCGTTGAGGCCACGTGACGCGGTTACAAAAGTATGCAAACGGAGCTGATACAGACAGACGATCACCGTAGCGGAGATATGTGCAGTAAATGGGGAAATCCACTAAGGTAAACGGTTTGTTCAAAGGACAGATTTTTATGACGCAGAGCCTGTGAACGAGTATCTTGGAACCGGTGAAGCTGGTCGAATGTCCATGTGCTACTATCGTCAGCATCTACGGAAAGAGGTAGAAGGACAGTTAAACTACCACTAGGCACCAAATGGTCTACGACTCTTTACAAAACGTGTGGTTTGAAGTCTTGTATTCTCTGTAAAGCAGGACTGGTGGTGATCTGTGGCATCTCTGCCGAAAGAGCACAATGCTAGTGCACGCAGAAGTGTTTCGGAATACATCGTTCATCGTATATTGTTGAACATGGAGCTCCTCAGTAGACCACCATTTATGTGCTCATACGTTGACCCAACGACATAGTCAATTACAATTGCAAGGGGGCACGAGAGCATCTGGATTCGCCTGTCTATCAATGGAAACGTGTCGGGTCTTCGGGTGAATCACATTCCTGCTACGCTAGGTCGATGGTCGCCTCCATAAACGCCGTCAACGAGGTGAACGGCGGCTGGAAACGTGCAGCGCGTCACGGACGCAGGCTGGTGGGAGCAAAACTATGCTGTGGGAGACATTCTTTTGCGCTTACATGGGACCTGTGGTAGTAATCGATGCCACGCTGACAGCTGAAAACCACCTGCATCCCTTCGTGCTTGATGTCTTTGTAACCTCCCTCTTACTAATTGGCCTATCCTGCTTGTGATATAAAATATGACCGCGGATCGCGTGTATGCCTAATGGTTTTTTTCTAATTGTACAAGGCTATCGAAGAAGTGATACCGTTAAGTAGGAGGAAAGTGTACAACCGACACTTCTGATGGAAAGTCTACTAAAAATAAAAAGTAATTAAATCGAACAGGGCTATAATTTGGAAAATGAAAGTTATTTTGTGCATTCACTCACGAGCAACACTGGACACAAAGGGGTAGCATTGATCATGAATCCAAAAGTTACACTAATGAACGAAAAGGAAATAACTAACGGTCGCCAGCCCACTAGGGCAACTAATATCCAAAATCCTATACAAGATGATGGGAAAGAAAAACATTTATTATTAATCACTGACGTGGCAACTGAAGGTTGTCACGTTTTTTGACACTAATTTTAAGTGAGTATGTAATGATAAAGAAAACTGAGAACTCACTCTCACTTTATGTTTGGCATTAAATTTTGAAAAACGCAATCGAGTAATGACATGAAAATATGTAATTAAACTGTATGTTAGTATTGAACTTCGTTACGTGAACAATGACTTTCAGTGACCTCAGCATAACGTCATCAAAGAAATGTAGAAAAAAACCAAGCACTTTTTACTCTGCCGTTACTTATTTTACTGACTTGAACAGAATTAAACACTATAATACGTACCAAAACAAACAGCCATGTGCTCCAAGCTATATGTAAAATAAAACTTCCGCACTCTTAATTTGTGCATTTCTTTAGATTTGGATTTTTTTGCAGTGACTGATTCTCAAACTTGAAAAATGAAATTGCTTTATTTTAGTCATACACTGAAGCCACTGTTGTACAACAGTTAATTGAAAGTAGACTGAGACTAAAATTCTTAAAAGTGAAATTATTCATAAATAAACTGGCTGTAACTATTCAATTTGTTTCTTATGACACTCACTTAGCATATTAGGGGAAAAAGGAACAAGATCCTGCTTGGTAACAATGTCTGGGGCAATGAGGACACAATCGCCCTGAGTTTAACTGATCATTCTTTAAATAAATCTTATCAATCAAATCACGTTTAGTTGTGCTGCTGGGTTAGCCATTATTACTTCCTATCAATAAACAGTCTTACTTCAGTGCTGTGCATACGACGAAACTTGGAGCTGACGATGAAACTATGTTTCTGGAACTGCTGTTGTTGTTGTTGAAGACGGTAGCATATTGTGAAACCACGGCTAATGATAGGAACGGGCAATTGTAATTAGTACAGCCTCTTCCGCCCGTCCACTGTCCTTCCTCCTGCTGCTAGACATCTGGCCGGCGCGCGTACATGATGCCGCCGAAATGGTGCTCTCTACTGCGAGAGCGTTAACACCACACTTTCGCACACTACAAGCGCTGGAACCCGTCTACCGCTCTCTCCGCGCGCTCTGCGCAACAACTCCCTACCCAAAGACTTTACAACGCACAAGCACTGCTGTTATCTTTGCTAGTCGATGCAAATAACAATTCCTCTGGCTTTTTCCCAGAGCTTATGAGTTTCACAGTAAAACACAGATAAATATAATGAAAGGTCAACAAACTTCTATTTTAATGTACTCATACAGTGAAGCAATGTCCTTACTTATTAAAAGAAAGCATTTAAATTACACATATTTACATACAATTAGAAAAAAAATTATATATCGATAGCAGGTGCCATGCATCCTGCATTTTCTGTGTTACATCTTCCCCGAGGGTGATGTCATCTTCAGCAGTATAATTGTCCGTCTCTCGTAGCCAGAACCGTGCTGCAGTGGTTTGAGGAGCATTACAGTGAACACACGCCGATGTCTCGGCGACAAAACTCTCATGATGTAAATCCTATGGAACCCATCTGGGTCCCTATAGGACGCCATGACCGTGTGCACGAATCAGCGCACCGTTATTTACGCAAAATACATGAGGTGAGCGTAGACTTCTAATGCCACATACCTCCATAAACCTATCAACAAACTGTTGGATCACTGATACGCAGAATCAGTACTGTATTTCGTTCCAAAGGCGGACAAACAAGCCGTTAAGCAGGTGGTCTTAATGTTTTGGCTCATCACTGTCCATCTTACAAAAACATAGTGTTAAAAGGAATCTGTCGAACTTCGATAACACGATAAATCAATCAAAAGTAAAGGCCGTAAATTCAACTAAATACCTGGGAATTTCTAGGCGCGCAGTCCGGAACCGCGCGACTGCTACGGTCGCAAGTTCGAATCCTGCCTCGGGCATGGATGTGTGTGATGTCCTTAGGTTAGTTAGGTTTAAGTAGTTCTACGTTCTAGAGGACTGATGACCACAGATGTTAAGTCCCATAGTGCTCAGAGCCATTTGAACCATTTTGAACCTGGGAGTTACTATCACGACCGACTGAAATTGGATAAAATACATAGAAAATTTTGTGGAGAAGGTGAGTCAAAAACTCAGTTTTATTGTCAGAACACTTAAGACGATGCAACAGATCTGCTAAAGAGACTGCCAACAAACTGTTGTCCGCCCTCTTTTGGATTACTGCTGCGCGGTGTGGGATCCTTACCACATAAGATTAACGGAGTACATCGAGAAAGTTCAAAGAAGGGCAGCACGTTTCTTATCATCGAGAAATACGAGCGGTAGTGTCACGAACATGTTACAAGATTTGGGATGGACATCATTAAAACAAAAGGCGTTTCTCGTTGCTGCGGGATCTTCTCAAAAATTTCATTTCACGCTCCTCTGAATGCAAAATATTTTGTTGGCGTCGACCTCCATAGAGAGAAGCGATGATTATCATAAAATAAGGGAAATCAGAACATGCACGGAAATATATTGGTGTTCGTTTCTTCCCCGCGCTGCTCGAGAGTGGAATGATAGTTATTGTGAAGGTGGCTCCGTGAACTCTCTGCCAGGCACTTAAGTGTGATTTGCAAAGTACCCAGGTAGATGTAGATTAAGCAGAATCAATAACCTTCATTCAAACAGAAATTTAATGAATTTTTTTAGTGCTCGTATGTAGGACGGCACGCTTTTTATTGTTCAAGGTCTGCTGTCACTTTTCGCACCATACTGATGTCTTGACTGAATTAGTTTTCAATTCGCATTTGATGGCTTCACGAGACAGTACACGACAGCATCAGTTACGAACATTCTTTATGAAGGCTGCTGAGATTGCCTCCTAAATTCGTTTATACTGACCACTAATAATAATTTGCATTACATTGTTCTATCAAAAATTCAGCGTACACCATCTCAACCACCAGCTCCACCACATTTCCAGAAACGATCGCAAAACATATCACAAGGTTCCACCGAGACTGGAATTCGGATCGCTAGAGTAGAGGGCCAGAGTGCTAACCGTTACACCATGGAGCTGCACGCTGCCGCCGCCCTTAAATTAAGTACCTCCCTGATGTTTATCAGATGCGATTTCAGTACATGCAGTGTAGAAGAAGAATAGCAGATGGCCCATAGCACTTTCTCAGGGAACCATAGACATCACTTCGGTTGCATTAGATGACTTCTGGGCAATTGCTACGAACTGCGACCTTTTTTGACAGAAAATCATAAATCCAGTTGCGCAACTGAGACGGTACTCAATAGACACGCAGTTTGATTACAAGCCGCTCTCCAGGAACTGCGTTAAAAGCCTTCTATATATCTAGAAATCCATTCGTATTATAAAAATGGATTTACCTATATATGTATGTATGTTCCACAACTCCTCCTAAACCACTTGACCGATTTCAAACAAACTTGGTACACACACTGCTTGCTGTTTGAGAACAGCCGCTGTAGGGACAATAATCACGCACCTGTCAAAGGGATGTGGTTTGGGTGAAAAAATATAGTAGCTCACGACACACAAACAGCAGACTATATTCATCCAGTGTTTGAGAATGAGGGCACTTGGAGACCTGCAACAAACTTTGGACATAATTTCAAACCTTTACAAAACTTTGTCTCGCTGATGAAAGCTGGAAAGAGTTTATTGCTCATTACATTCTTCCTTTTCATGGAGTAAAACTGCGACATCAGGCATGTCGATGTAATTTATTACTTCTTTACTACTATCTGCATTCCCGACAAATTTTGCAGACAGCATTCACATATACCACTGAATGTACCAGCAAAATTGTAGCATTGTGTGATCATGCTTCAGGATACAGAACTTCGTAAACACACAGAAGCGTGAAAAACTGCCACAGCATGGAAGACGTTTAACTCTATCTGCATCTACATCTGCATACATACTCCGCAATCCACCATACGGTGTGTGGCGGAGGGTACCTCGTATCACAACTAGCATCTTCTCTCCCTGTTCCAATCCCAAACAGAACGAGGTTCAAATGGTTCAATATGGCTCTGAGCACTATGGGACTTAACATCTATGGTCATCAGTCCCCTAGAACTTAGAACTGCTTAAACCTAACTAACCTAAGAACAGCACACAGCACCCAGTCAACACGAGGCAGGGAAAATCCCTGACCCCGCCGGGAATCGAAGCCGGGCAGAACGAGGGAAAAATGACTGCCTATATGCTTCTGTACGAGCCCCAATCTCTCTTATCTTATCTTTGTGGTCTTTCCGCGAAATATAAGTTGCCGGCAGTAAAATTGTACTGCAGTCAGCCTCAAATGCTGGTTCTCTAAATTTCCTCAGTAGCGATTCACGAAAAGAACGCCTCCTTTCCTCCAGAGACGACCCGAGTTCCTGAAGCATTTCCGTAACACTCGCGTGACGATCAAACCTACCAGTAACAAATCTAGCAGCCCGCCTCTGAATTGCTTCTATGTCCTCCCTCAATCCCAAACGCTCAAGCAGTACTCAAGAATAGGTCGTATTAGTGTTTTATACGCGGTCTCCTTTACAGATGAACCACATCTTCCCAAAATTCTACCAATGAACCGAAGACGACTATCCGCCTTCCCCACAACTGCCATTACATGCTTGTCCCACTTCATATCGCTCTGCAATGTTCCGCCGAAATATTTAATCGACGTGACTGTGTCAAGCGCTACACTACTAATGGAGTATTCAAACATTACGGGATTCTTTTTCCTACTCATCTGCATTAATTTACATTTATCTGTATTTAGAGTTAGCTGCCATTCTTCACACCAATCACAAATCCTGTCCAAGTCATCTTGTATCCTCGTACAGTCACTCAACGACTACACCTTCCCGTACACCACAGCATCATCAGCAAACAGCCGCACATTGCTATCCTCCCTATCCAAAGGATCATTTATGTAGATAGAAAACAACAGCGGACCTACGACACTTCCCTGGGGCACTCCAGATAATACCCTCACCTCCGATGAACACTCACCATCGAGGACAACGTACTGGGTTCTATTACTTAAGAAGTCTTCGAGCCACTCACATATTTGGGAACCAATCCCATATGCTCGTACCTTAGTTAGGAGTCTGCAGTGGGGCACCGAGCCAAACGCTTTCCGGACGTCAAGAAATATGGCATCCGTCTGATACACTTCATCCATGGTTCGAAAGATGTCTCACCTTTGCTACTATCTCTTGTTACAACACATTTCGCAGACAATATCCGTATATGCCGATGAATGTACCTACGAATATACATAATTACACGACACATAGCTGAGGTGATATGACGTTACATATGAGATGCGTGAAAAATGATCGCATCATGAATGCCATTTTAACTTATTACTTCTTTACTACTGACTCTATTCGCAACACGTTTCACATAGGATATCCACGCATACTACTGGACGTACCTGCCAAAATACATTGTCAACAAATAGTTCATGATATATGGCGTCATAAAAATTGAGCTGCGTAATAATTTAAATGCAGGGCGAATTTCGATACAAAAAGCTCTTGCTATACCCCTGGATGGATTCACAACAAACTTGGGAAACATTTTACTTACTGTCTGGAAAGAATTACTGTGAGCGTGTCCGCCTGCTTAGCTGTTTGGTAGCGTGCACGCCACCCACGCATGCGGGCCCCGGTTCGATTCCTGGCCGGAATGCAGATTTTTTTTTCCGCTCGGGCACCGGGTCATCATTTCATCCTGATCATCGGCGCGCAAGTCGCCCAATGTGGTGTCGAATGAAATAAGAGTTGCAATTGGCGGCCGAACTTCCCGAATAGGGCATCCCAGCAAACGATGCCATACACTCATTTCATTTTTTACTGCGAGAGTCATAACGAGCATCTCTCTGCCGGAGTGGGGGTGATAGAGAGAGGGGGGTTGAAGGAGATGGACAGAGAGAGAAGGGAAAGGACGAGATGGACACAATAGGGGAAAGCAGGTGGAAAAGGGGTGGGGGATGTAGGCAGAGAATGGGAAGAGGAGATGATGGAAAGAGAGGGGGGAGGAAGAGCTGGACAGAGAAATGAAAGAGGGGCAGAGGCACAGGAACAGGGGGAGGAAGAGGTGGGTAGAGAGAGGAAGAGGAAGTGATGGACACAGCATGGGAAGTGGAGGATATGGACAGGAAGATAAGGGTGAAGGAGATGAACAGTGCGAAGAGATAGCAAGAGATGGACTGGGAGTGGGATAGGAGGAGGTGGACAGAGCGAGTGGGAGTAGGAGGAGATTAACAGTAACAGGGGGGAGGAGGAGATTATGGAGAGGGGAAAGGGGTGGATAGGGTGGACAGAAGGGGAGGAGCAGATTGACAGATTGACATGGAGAGGGGGAGGAGCAGGTGAACAGAGGGATGGACAAGAAGAGATGGCCAGAGGCAGAAACAGTAGGATATGGGGTGGAGGAGGTGGACAGAGAGAGGTGGTAGAGGATATGGACAGATGGAATATAGGAGATGGACAGAGGGGGAAGACATGGACAGAGGAAGGGGAGAGAAGGAGATGGAATTAGAGGGTGAGGAGGAGATGGGGAAGAAGTAGATGGACAGAGGGAGGGACATGAGGGGATGGACAGAGAGGTCCAGGAGCAGATGGATAGGGGATGGGGAATGGAGACAGTGGACGGAGGGAGGGAGTGGACTAGATGAACAGAGAGGGGGGGGGGGTGAGGGAGTTGTTATGAGAGAGTGGAAAGCAGGAGATAAAATAATAGAATTCGAATATATACATACCCGGGAAATGCCGTGTACTCAGCTAGTATGGAATAAACTTGAGATTCTCTGTCGCCAGCCGGTTATGTTTCACAGTAACGATACTTTCTAAATCCGTGCTGGTTATGCGCCAATACATCGTTTTCTTCGAAGTAATTCATAATATTCGAACACAGTATGTGTTGCAAAATCCTTATCTTCCTTTTGTTACATGATTCGCCAGATTAATATCAATTACTGAAGAAGAATAACAGGGCTGAAAGCATGCAAACTTTTTATTCACTTTGCCCAGCGATGGCACATTTCTGACATACGGCAAGAGGAAAATTCATTTCCCGTTTGCGCTTTGAGAAACGAATTGTGGGAGTCAGTCTCACTTCATAAAATGTTCTTGTGACATATCCATATATCCAGTGCTTGTTTTGTTACAATCCATAAGAAAGTTTGTTTATCGGTTTGCGTTATGTTTACCTTGAAAATTTTAGCTTCGTCCTTCGATTCACTGCCTCACGTGATACTGTACTATGAGGCGTAGCGCCATATATCGATCCTAACTTGGAGGCGGTTAAGTGGGAGATGTGTCTCACAGTTGGATAGTGACAGATGGTGACGCGAGACTGCACGCGCAATTAGTTTATGTATCAGCCGATAGAGGACAATATTGGATAGGGGACTGATTTAGTTTCGATTGTGCCCACTACAGTGCACTAAAGTAATAGAATGTTTTTCGTAAACTATTCCATAATGTGTTATTATGTCTTTTTGTGTAGGTAAAATGTTATAAATGTGTTTTAGCAGTATGAATGATGCGTGAGTGTGGTTTAAGGTTAATATGAAGATAATTGTTAAACGAGTTATGTAGTGGGATTTAGTGTGGGAACATTTGTCATAAGTATGGATGTGGACAAACGGGATTTTTGTAGAATAGGTTAGTAAAGAATGTTTATGGTAAAGGGAAAGTTAATTCAGGTATAAATGACAATAATAAATAACTTTATGCCCGCATCTCGTGGTCGTGCGGTAGCGTTCTCGCTTCCCACGCCCAGGTTCCCGGGTTCGATTCCCGGCGGGGTCAGGGATTTTCTCTGCCTCGTGATGGCTGGGTGTTGTGTGCTGTCCTTAGGTTAGTTAGGTTTAAGTAGTTCTAAGTTCTAGGGGACTTATGACCACAGCAGTTGAGTCCCATAGTGCTCAGAGCCATTTGAACCATTTGAAATAACTTTATGCATAAACAAAACTTCAGCATATTAGATAATTACGTCGGTAAAAAGTGCAGTCGTTAGATTTACTATTTTGCGATTGGTTATTGATGAAAAGAGCGGACGGACGCGGGATAATGTTGTTTTGCTATTGGCTGTTGAGTAAACTGACCAATGGTAAAGCAATATTCTTCGCGCGCCTTTTTCTGCTGGTAGAGAAGACTTAAAGTATTCTAGGGAGGAGTCGGACCCTAGCCATGAAACAGTTCGGACGTGTGCAGTAGTAGTTCCGATGGAAATGATAAGTTGCCGGATCTAGCAGTGTTTCATACATCAAAAGTGTGGTAAAGTGACGGCATAACTATTCCGATGGGTGTGTAGAAATTTCGGAATTTTTAAGTGAATTTTGTGACGAGAAAATACATATATTCCCTGCATTAGGTACCGACAGATTTAATATTTGGCGAGCATTCTCAACCAAAAACAATATGCATTTATGTAGCTATTACGTTTTCGGGAAATGCAACACCATAAACTCGCTAACGTGAGTGAAAGTGATTGTGGGTGACTGTGTTAAGACTAGCACGGGCTTGGCAGTGATACTTGTTCACCTAAGGTTCAGAATATATTAATTGAGGATAAAATTTCCAACCTTTCATTTCGTGTGGAAATTTTCTCCCGTAACGTAGATTAGTGACTTTAATTGCAGCCTGGTGGATGTCGAAGTACAGTAGGTTTCGCTCGGCTTTCCTACTGATGATCTGCTGAGACACTGTTCACAGGTAGGTGCAGGTTCGTCGTAAAGGGAAGGAAGGAACCGCGCCGCCGCAAGTATCGCTAAACTATTAATTTCATTCCCATGCATCTTCGCACATTAAATTACTCCATCCCCTTGTTGCGCAGGAAAATAGTTGTTCATACTCTTCCGATAAAAATTGATTCATGCGACGTCCAGTGATCTGACTTGCCCATGGTATTACGTTCAACATCTCCGTACGTCCACCCATTTTTAACTGAATGCTGCGAGGTTCTTTGAAAAGATTTCGGCTTATTTCCTGAGCCATTCTGTCCAATCTGAGCTTCTGTTCCCCCTGCACTGGCGTCAACGGGTACACGTAACATTTTACCCTCATCTTCGTCCGCCGCTCGTAGTTCAGTGGTCAGCGCGACGGAATGTCATACCTTACGGCCCGGGTTCTATTCCCGACTGGGTCGGAGATTTTCTCCGCTCACGGATTGGGTGTTGTGTTGTCCTTATCATCATCATTTCATCCCCATCGACACGCAAGTCGCCGAAGTGGCGTCAAATCGAAAGACTTGCACCAAGCGAAAGGTCTACCCGACGGGAGGCCCTAGCCACACGGCATTTCAGTTACCCTAATCTTCAATCTTTCGTCCTTGTCTGCGATATTCCAGATGAAGAAGACCAAGAGGACTTACAGAGTTGCTCCAAGGAAGCCTCATGGCTTCATTTTTATCATTAGCAAATTTATATCCAATTTCTTACAAAGTTTTCGGTGTTTTCCAGAAGTTGGGAAAATTCTATCGTACTTGATCTACTGGGTATTATACACCTACTATGAAGCGTTCCATTGGTGATGAGTGGTTTGAAAGTCTACTCGTCCCACAGATACGCTACCGAAACCCACGCGTTACCTGTCAAGAAACTCTACAGCAAAGAAGTGTCACTGTTTTTGTTATCATAACTGGAATTCCCTCGAAGTAAGGACTCGAAATTCTCGGTAGACCTCTAGATGAAAAGCGGTATCTTGTTGAAACCAATGATATTATCGGCTCGGCACTGATAGCACCTAAGAGCAACCTCATTTAAAGGATCTCACAACGCACAGGTCTGTATAAACAACCAGTGGCAGATAAAACTTCGGAATTTCAGCGTCCACTTGACATTTATCTCAGTAGTTTTCTTTTTACTTTTATCTCAGGCATGAGACATGTAATATCATTGTGATTTCGCACTTCACACAATTGCTGTTAGGTAACACTTTTAGTGTTCTTGTATTGCTCTTGCGGCATTTCCATCGCAGTTCACGTATTAAATTTTATTCATTTATGCACTTTTGCTGGTAATCCAACGACGAGGAGGCTTCTAAACGCACAAAGCAATAATTCATATCAAAAATTAAATTATTAACTTTTTATGACGAAACATAGTTTCATAAGGAAGGATTTGCTTTCTCGCTGTGATAAAAAATATTCCTACTTAAACTGAATGTGATGTTTAGATACTGATGAAAGTAATGAAATGAAATCTTGATTAATATTTTGAAGTAAGATTAATACCATCACACTACAGCAACACACCAGAAACTGTAGAAAAATGACGCTCAGCAGAATCGATTGTGTTCGTGCAGTTACGGTCGCTGCAGTTTTAGTATGAAGCTCTAATTATACCTGTAGACGACACGTCGTTACTCCAGTCCTCATATGCGCCAATTTTGGCCACTATTAAAGCTTAGAATTCCGTTACCGTGATCATTAACGCACGCCAGTGCGATGTTGGGCCAGGTCAGGTATCTTGTTGGAATCCGGGCTAGGGACGTTCTAACACCAGAATCGATATAATGGTGGGTATCTTTGGTAACGCCTAAAATTATATCTCTGCCTCGATAATTCGAGAACAAAAGTATCAATGTCAACAGTATCGCAAGGCACTGATCGCTTTTTTTGTGTATTTTCAAACTTCCTTTAACGAAAAAGGCCTTTTGATCTTTTAAGACTTATTTAGCACACAATGTGAAAAATGAAAATTGTGCTAATCTTTCACGGGAGAACTTCAGTATAAAGTCAAATACAGACGTAAAAAGTAACAAACAAATATTCCTAACACAAATAAAAATATATGCCTTCATGTAAAAGGTATCATATAGACTATATAATGGTAAGACAGAGATTTAGGAACCAGGTTTTAAATTGTAAGACATTTCCAGGGGCAGATGTGGACTCTGACCACAATCTGTTGGTTATGACCTGTAGATTAAAACTGAAGAAACTGCAAAAAGGTGGGAATTGAAGGAGATGGGATCTGGATAAACTGAAAGAACCAGAGGTTGTACAGAGTTTCAGGGAGAGCATAAGGGACCAACTGACAGGAATGGGGGAAAGAAATACAGTAGAAGAAGAATGGGTAGCTTTGAGGTATGAAGTAGTGAAGGCAGCAGAGGATCAAATAGGTAAAAAGACGAGGGCTAGTAGAAATCCTTGGGTAACAGAAGAAATATTAAATTTAATTGATGAAAGGAGAAAATATAAAAATGCAATAAATGAAGCAGGCAAAAAGGAATACAGACGTCTCAAAAATGAGATCGACAGGAAGTGCAAAATGGCTAAGCATGGATGGCTAGAGGACAAATGTAAGGATGTAGACGCTTATTTCACTAGGGGTAAGATAGATACCGCCTACAGGAAAATTAAAGAGACCTTTGGAGGAAAGAGAACCACTTGCATGAATATCAAGAGCTCAGATGGAAACCCAGTTCTAAGCAAAGAAGGGAAAGCAGAAAGGTGGAAGGAGTATATAGAGGGTCTATACAAGGGCGATGTACTTGAGGACAATATTATGGAAATGTAAGAGGATGTAGATGAGGATGAAATGGGAGATAGGATACTGCGTGAAGAGTTTAACAGAGCACTGAAAGACCTGAGTCGAAACAAGGCCCCCGGAGTAGACAGCATTCCATTGGAACTACTGACGGCCTTGGGAGAGCCAGTCCTGACAAAACTCTACCATCTGGTGAGCAAGATGTATGAAACAGACGAAATACCCTCAGACTTCAAGAAGAATATAATAATTCCAATCCCAAAGAAAGCAGGTGTTGACAGATGTGAAAATTACCGAACAATCAGTTTAATAAGCCACAGCTGCAAACTACTAACACGAATTCTTTACAGGTGAATGGAAAAAATAGTAGAAGCCGACCTCGGGGAAGATCAGTTTGGATTCCGTAGAAATACTGGAACACGTGAGGCAATACTGACCTTACGACTTATCTTAGAAGAAAGATGAAGGAAAGCCAGACCTACGCTTCTATCATTTGTAGACTTAGAGAAAGCTTTTGACAATGTTGACTGGAATATTCTCTTTCAAATTCTAAAGGTGGCAGGGGTAAAATACAGGGAGCGAAAGGCTATTTACAATTTGTACAGAAATCAGATGTCAGTTTTAAGAGTCGAGGGACATGAAAGGAAAGCAGTGGTTGGGAATGGAGTAAGACAGGGTTGTAGCCTCTCCCCAATGTTATTCAATCTGTATATTGAGCAAGCAGTAAAGGAAACAAAAGAAAAATTCGGAGTAGGTATTAAAATCCATGGAGAATAAATAAAAACTTTGAGGTTTGCCGATGACATTGTAATTCTGTCAGAGACAGCAAAGGACTTGGAAGAGCAGTTGAATGGAATGGACAGTGTCTTGAGAGGAGTATATAAGATGAACATCAACAAAAGCAAAACGAGGATAATGGAATGTAGTCGAATTAAGTCGGGTGATGCTGAGGGAATTAGATTAGGAAATGAGACACTTAAAGTAGTAAAGGAGTTTTGCTATTTGGGTAGCAAAATAACTTATGATGGTCGAAGTAGAGAGGATATAAAATGTAGACTGGCAATGGCAAGGAAAGCGTTTGTGAAGAAGAGAAATTTGTTAACATCGAGTATAGTGTTAAGTGTCAGGAAATCTTTTCTGAAAGTATTTGTATGGAGTGTATCCATGTATGGAAGTGAAACATGGACGATAAATAATTTGGACAAGAAGAGAATAGAAGCTTTCGAAATGTGGTGCTACAGAAGAATGCTGAAGATTAGAGGGGTAGATCACATAACTAATGAGGAAGTATTGAATAGGATTGGGGAGAAGAGATGTTTGCGGCACAACTTGACCAGAAGAAGGGATCTGCTGGTAGGACATGTTCTGAGGCATCAAGGGATCACCAATTTAGTATCGGAGGGCAGCGTCGAGGGTAAAAATCGTAGAGGGAGACCAAGAGATGAATACACTAAGCAGATTCAGAAGGATGTAGGTTCCAGTAGGTACTGGGAGATGAAGAAGCTTGCACAGGATAGAGTAGCATGGAGAGCTGCATCAAACCAGTCTCAGGACTGAAGACCACAACAACAACATGTAAATGTCATGCTACTCATATATTTATCGTTACTACAAGCGAGAAGTCTACTGTGCTAGAGTGATAAATACCTATAAGTATATTTTCCTCATACAATATTCAGAAATTCGACAAACAGAACTACATTTGAAAATATTTGATTACAATCACAAAGCCAAAAGCAGGTGATACTGCAGTCCTACTGCTGATATTTGACAGGGACTACGTAGCAAATGGCAGTTTTTATTATAGTTTCATGAGGAATCAAACCATGATTACTGATGGAAGTGGTGTACAGTGTTAAGACTGTTATGGGCAATGTACAAGTAAACATACTGTCAAGTCAACTCCCTGGGCCGTTTACCGTATTGCTGATACAGATTGCAATAAAAAGTATGGTCTACATCTTGGAGCTTCTAAGCCTCTTAGTGCACGATAAGTGAATAGCAGCATACGACACAAAAAGTAACAAACACAGAACAAATCTATTTTAAAAAACTAATTCGCTTGTTCTCAGTACACTGTGTTCCATGTCCTGTCGAAATACTTGAGCTCCCCGTGAACTCTGTTGCAATGTTGCAGCTAATGAAGCAGGTGCATTTAAACAGTGATTCCAGGTTCTCAGTCCTTTAACGACTCTGATCATTCCCAAGGCTCTTGAAAAATGCAGTTCTATTAAGATTGTGACGTCTTCCCTTATCTTACAGGGTGGTGACTGAGAAGATATCACGCCATTCGTTAAACCAAGCATACTAAATCCATTAATATCCATGGCGACACTCTGCAGATGCGGGCCAAAGGTAGTGGGCTGTCCCAGTGACAGTTGTGTCGCAAAGATATTTTTTTTTTAAATGCTTAGAACGGGGAATGTATTTCGTGACGAAATAAATGTACACGAACCTTATGTGTTTCATCGATCGCATAGACGGCGTAAACTTTTCCTGTATTACAGTAAATATTACATTTAATCTTAGTATCAAGGAGTAAACTCTTTAAATGTAATAACTTCTATGCTATTATCAAGGGAGAACGACTGTCCTAGATTGTTCTTCTCTTCCTCTCTCTTCGCTTGTTTCTAGTAACACGAAGCATACATCTTGTACCACGAAAGTAATGTAAGCATTTATACTGTTGACCTTGTTAATATAGTACGTTAAAGTTTATATGTGAGTTATTTCGATGTACAGTGAGCCTTCTGTCATGTTCCTTGCATTGAATTATTTTTTCTTAAGACGTTTACAGCTCCACAATTTTAGCGCCCGCAGCTCCAACTGACGCCATTACGCGCCGACCTACAAGGCTAAATCATAGCGGAAGCGCAGGGAACACCCGCTTTAACATTTAACAAACATTTTTTCACAGCAATCCGCCGCAGAGTAGAGCAACATTAGTTTTAAGATTATACTTTTCAGCTTCGACTACCACAGCCTGAATATGATGGTAAGAGGAGTATTCTTCGAGTATTGTGTGGGTCCACAATAATTTCAATATTTGAGTCCACGCTCTTAAAGTACAAATACGCCGAGACTAATTATAATCCTGTTATAGTTTCATTCTCAAGTAAAATTCTTGGAAGTAAGTCAGTCCATTATGTTTGATGATTTTTACTGCTCAGTTGTGAGTTGCCTAAAAGTAAAACCAATTTTGAAATAATTTTCTAAAATAATAAAATGACTCAAAAGTCAAAAATCATAGTGTATATTTAAATTTCTTTGAATGATAGATTTCAACTAAAAATCATTTAACAATTTTTGCATATTGGACCGCACAATTACATTCACGCGTGCTTCTAGACACCGAACAAACGAGAAAAATATAAATAAATAAACAAATATACTCCTCACGAAGAGACACTTGATTTGGCGCCCAACGTGAGGCGAAGAACAGCCACTTCAGTAGTGAATTGTGTTTGTGCGAGTGTGTGTGTGTTTCCTACATTAGAAGAAAACCTTTTGGCCGAAAGCTCATATACATAGCACATGTACGTTTAGAAAGTTCAGATGTGGCTGTCTGTGACTCAGATTCTTCTCAATCCATTTCATAATACTGTCGTTTTTCCATCATGGGCTTTCCATTGTTTGAAGAAGAAGAAGATGACTTATCGGGAAAATATTAATTCGGAATTTTACTTTCCCGTACAAAGGTCGACACGGGATAACTTTTTTAACACAAAAAAACCGGAAGTCATTTACTATATGGGTCGTTTGACACACCCTTCCTTTTCCTGTCTACACAGCGACCTCCATGCCCTACCCACATGCCTAGAAACGTCCGTGACGGGTTTCTTGAACTTAAGTATGAAATGACAAATCATTCCTTGCCTCCATAAAGATCGGATTTCAATGTTGTCGACCCATTACAGTGTGCATTGTAAAACTATCAATGAAAACGACAACCACAAAACTGCTAAAATCTTTATTGTCTGCAACTAATTTAGACGTCATAGCCCATTATCTGGAAGTTTTTAGAACGTCCATGATTTCGCAGACTACCAACTTGGAGACACGCCATCGTTGTTATAGGTAGTCTCCGAAAACTAGTTCATAGATGTTGGCGACTGATGAATGATGTATACGATTGGAGCTAAGCCCCTCAGCGTCAGTTAAGGCCTGAAGATGGTGTGCTGAAGCACCGAAAGTGGTAGCCATATAATAAATAACATCGTAAGGACGGCTGTAAGTGTTCCATTTTATTACAGAAGTGATGTCTGGCGTTCCCCAAGGAAGTGTCATATGCCCTCTGCTGCTCTTAATCTGCATAATCAACTTGGGAGATAGTCTGAGCAGCCGTATTAGATTGCTTGCAGATGGTGCTGCCATTTTCCATCCAAGAAAGTCATCGGAAGATCGAAAACAATTGTAAAATGACACAGTATCTGTGTGACGCAATAAGTGGCATTTGACCACAAGTAATGAAAAGTGTGAGGTTATCCACACGACTACTATAAGGAATCCGTCAAATTTTTGCTACAAAATAAGTCACACAAATCTAACGGCCGTGAATTCAGCTAAATACCGAGGAGTTACAACTACGATCAACTTAAATTGGAACGATTACATAGCTAAGGTTGTGAAGTAAGGTTGGTTGGTTGGTTGTTTTGGGGAAGGAGACCAGACAGCGTGGTCATCGGTCTCATCGGATTAGGGAAGGACGGGGAAGGAAGTCGGCCGTGCCCTTTCAGAGGAACCATCCCGGCATTTGCCTGGAGTGATTTAGGGAAATCACGGAAAACCTAAATCAGGATGGCCGGACGCGGGATTGAACCGTCGTCCTCCCGAATGCGGTGAAGTAAGGCAAACGGAATATTGTGGTTTATTGACAGAATACTTAGAAGATGCAACTAAAGAGACTGCCTACATTACGCTTGTCCGTCCTCTGCTACAGTAGTGCTGTGCGGTATGGAATCCTTACCAGACTGAATTGAGGGGGACGTCGAAAACGTTCAAAGCAGGGCAGCTCGTTTGGTATTATAGCGAAGTAGGGGAGAGAGTGTCACCTATACGATAGTGGAGTTCAGGTGGTAACCACCGAAAGAAAGGCATTTTCAGCGAGATCTTTTCAGGAAATTTCGGTCTACAACGTTCTTCTCCAAATGTGAAAATATTTTGTTGGCACTACCTACATTGGGAGAAATGATCATAAGAGAAATCGGAGCTCGCACGGAAAAATTTAAATATTCATTTATTGCAGGCGCTGTTGGAGAGTGTAACGGTAAAGAAATAGTGTTATACAGCAACCTCCATGCCCTGCCCACATGCATATGGTTGCGAAACCTGGACGTTATATCGCTGCGATCTGAAGAAACTAGAACGCTTCAACCAACAGAAGCTAAGATATATCATGAACCTGAAATGGGATGACTTCATATCCAACACGGCTGTTCTAGAGAAAGCAAAAATGCATAGCATGGAAGCTCTTACCATTGGGCATCAACTCAGATGGGTCGGACATGTCCAGCGGATGAAAAATGACAGACTTCCACGCCAAATGCTGTACAGTGAAGTGAGCACAGGTAAAAGGCCACGAGGTGCCCCTCTCAAACGTTATAAGGATCAGTACAAGAAAAATCTGAAAAACTTGAACATCGATCCGAGTAACTGGTCCACAATAGCAGAAGACCGAAGTCGCTGGCGCTCAGTTACCTCAAACGCTCTTCAAAACTTTGAGCTGGAACGTCGAAGAATGGAGAATGACAAACGCCAGAGACGTAAACTCCTCCAGGCTCAGCCACGTCCTGCACCTTCCATCAGCTGTAATGTCTGTGGCCGCCTGTTCCACGCTAGGATTGGATTGCTAAGCCATCAACGACACTTCCACGCCTGCACCGTGACAAAGGAAATCTCAGGAGAGAAATGAAAACTCGGATACGAGTATCAGCCGACGACGAGTTGGATGAACCCCCTGACAGGCACGTAAGTGTGAACTGCAGAGCAGGTGTGTAGAGTTTGATGTAGACATACACGAGCAGCAAAATAATGATGTCCCATATTGCATGCCACATTCCTCAACCATGCGACATGGGTGAATTCTGAGGCCAATTAGATGAGTACTTTATCGAAAAGGTTACATTTAAAAAATTTGTACTATCACTAGGACACTAATTCATACTGAATTCAGTAGCGACTGGTAACAATAAATTAGCGATTATCTCGCAAACGTCGTGCTGGCAGGCCCATGTTTACTGGAACGTTTGCCCTTCTGTTGTCGCATACTTTCAAGCTTCTCAGTGTCCCCTTTTATTTATGATACACTGTGTGCATTGTGTGTTTAAACCATGATGGGGGAAGGACATCTGTGATGGGATCCTAAGATCACATTGCTATTTCAGTGGAAGTGAAGAAATATTACAAGATGTGTTGAATGGAGTGAACAGACTAATGAGCACAGAACATGGATCGAAAGTAAATCGAAGAAAGACGGATGTAATGAGAAGTAGCGGAAATGAGAACAGCAAAAAACTTAACGTTATATCTACATCTACATATCTACATCTACATCCATACTCCGCAAGCCACCTGACGGTGTGTGGCGGAGGGTACCCTGAGTACCTCTACCGGTTCTCCCTTCTATTCCAGTCTTGTATTGTTCGTGGAAAGAAAGATTGTCGGTATGCCTCTGTGTGGGCTCTAATCTCTCTGATTTTTTCCTCATGGTCTCTTCGCGAGATATACGTAGGAAAGAGCAATATACTGCTTGACTCCTCGGTGAAGGTATGTTCTCGAAACTTCAACAAAAGCCCGTAACGAGCTACTGAGCGTCTCTCTTGCAGAGTCTTCCACTGGAGTTTATCTATCATCTCCATAACGCTTTCGCGATTACTAAATAATCCCTTAACGAAGCGCGCTGCTCTCCTTTGGATATTCTCTATCTCTTCTATCAACCCTATCTGGTATAGATCCCACACTGGTGAGCAGTGTTCAAGCAGTGATCGAACAAGTGTTCTGCAACCTACTTCCTTTGTTTTCAGATTGCGTTTCCTTAGGATTCTTCCAATGAATCTCAGTCTGGCATCTGCTTCACCGACGATTAATTTTATATGGTCATTCCATTTCAAATCACTCCAGTGCCTACTCCCAGATAATTTAAGATTTTAACTGCTTCCATTTGCTGACCTGCTATATTGTAGCTAAATGATAACGGATCTTTCTTTCTATGTATTCGCAACACATTACACTTTGCTACATTGAGATTCAATTGCCATTCCCTGCACCATGCGTCCATTCGTTGCAGATCCTCCTGCATTTCAGTAAAATTTTCCATTGCTACAACCTCTCGATATACTACAGCATCATCCGCAAAAATCCTCAGAGATATTCCGATGTTATCCACTAGGTCATTTATGTATATTGTGTATAGCAACGGTCCTACGACACTCCCCTGCGGCACACCTGGAATCACTCTTACTTCGGAAGACTTCTCTCCATTGAGAATGACATGCTGCGTTCTGTTATCTAGGAACTCTTCAATCCAATCACACAATTGGTCTGATAGTCCATATGCTCTTACTCTGTTCATTAAACGACTGTAGGGAACTGTATCAAACGCCTTGTGGAAGTCAAAAAACACGGCATCTACCTGGGAACCCGTGTTCAAAAAAATGGCTCTGATCACTATGGGACTCAACATCAGAGGTCATCAGTCCCCTAGAACTTAGAACTACTTAAACATAACTAACCTAAGGACATCACACACATCCATGCCCGAGGCAGGATTCGAACCTGCGACCGTAGCAGTCGCACGGTTCCGGACTGAAGGGCCTAGAACCGCTCGGCCACAGTGGCCGGCTGGGAACCCGTGTCTATGGCCCTCTGAGTCTCGTGGACGAATAGCGCGAGCTGGGTTTCACACGATCGTCTTTTTCCAAAACCCATGCTGATTCCTACAGAGTAGATTTCTAGTCTCCAGAAAAGTCATTATACTCGCACATAATACGTGCTCCAAAATTCTACAACTGATCGACGTTAGAGATATAAGTCTATAGTTCTGCAAATCTGTTCGACGTCCCTTCTTGAAAACGGGGGTGACCTGTGCCCTTTTCCAATCCTTTGGAACGCTACGCTCTCCTAGAGACCTACGGTATAACTGGTGATCATGAAGTAGACGAAGGTAAGGATTTCTCCTTCCTAGGCAGCAAAATAACACGTGATGGGTGGAGCGAGGAGGGCAAAAAATGCTGACTAGCACTGGCAAAAAGAGCATTCCTGGCCACGAAAAAACTATTTGTATCAAACATAAGGCTTCATTTGTGGAAGAAATTTCAGAGAATGTACGTTTGGAGCACAGCACGGTATGGTAGTGACAGATGGAATGTCGGGCAATCGGAACGGAAGAGAATCGAAGCATTTGAGATGTTGTGCTCCAAACATATGTCGAAAATCAGGTGGACTGATAAAGTAAGGAATCGGGGGCTCCTCTGTAGAATTGAGGAGGAAAGGAATATATGGTGAATGGTGACAAGAAGACGGGACGAGATGGTAGAGCATCTGTTAAGACATTGGGGAACAGCTTCCATGGTACCAGAGGGAACAGTAGAGGGGAAAAACTGTAGAGGAAGGTAGAGGAAAACAGGAATTGGAATACATCCAGCAAATAACTGAGGACGTAGGTTGCAAGTGACATTCTGAGATGAAGACGTTGCCAGCACAGGAGACGAATTCTTGGCGGGCCGCGTCAAACCAGTCAGAAGACTGACGATTCATAGAAGAGAAAGGCCACGATACTTGCTCCCCCTCACCCCTCACCCCCCCCCCCCCCTCCATTTCACACCTACCTCGCTCTTACCCCACACCCTATTCTTTTTTTTTTTTTTTTTAACATTGTAACTCACCGGCTATGGCAGCGATGTACTGTTTCCTGACACCGCCGCGTCCACCGCCGGCGCCACCATCGCCTTTCTTTTTTCCGGAAGGAGCTTCCGCCACCCTAAGCGGCGTCGCCGTGGCTTCTTCCGCAGACATTAGGCTGTAGCAGCGCGACGCTCGCTGGGTACTGCTTCAACTACTTTCTGATCTCCATCTAAGGGCCCGGGCAGATAATTTCATCGTTCATCTGTATCACTTCTCATTGCATCATGCCCTTACATGGACGCCGGAGGTTGATACAGATAAAAATCCCCCGATAGCGCCAACGGTCTCGTGCCGCTGGTAACACAAATAAATGACACCGGCCGCAAACGTGATGGCTGACGAGAACACATTATACTGCATGAAATGTGTACTCGAGATAAAAAGAATCGTGTCAGATAAATCGTGTCTGATTACGACCGGACAGATGGAAAACATCTCAAGTGGTACATGGCAACAAATTACCGCTACATGTCGGTGCTTTTTAAATGCGGCCCGTTTTTGAAACTTTCTGCGGCAACCTACTTTGGCTGCACAGTCTCAATATGGCACATTTTCACCAAAAAGCAGCCTTGTGCAGAAGCTTGTTGTAACACGCCCGGGGGTACAAAAGGGTGGGGTGGTACCTCTAAACTGGTTGTCGTTTCTGCTTTTCTTGACCGTGCGCCCTGTCCACACACGTACCTCCTAATCCCGCGGCGGTCGTACTGTTCTGTTCCCCACTGCTGCTGGCTTGCCTGAAATTATTTATCGAAATAAGCAAGCGAATAAAGGGGAGCCACTCAACTTTAAGTACAACACTGTTCTGCGTCTGGTATGAACATCTATATTCTGAGATGGTATGGAAATCACAGGTTCCACTGTTTACACTATAAGTCGTAAATGTTTATCCCAACTGACAGTCTTGATGATTATCTGTCCATTTGGACGAGCGTACGCGTACCGAACACGGCGCGGATGATTGTTGATGATGCAGAAGCCGAATGATCGAACAAAAGTTCTTACGCTAGTCACGCATACACAGATATTTGGTACCAGCCCTCTTTGACACTAGTAATGATATTTTAACACTGTTCGTCAGGTTAATTTTTCAGTTCACAGTTCTTCAGTTGTACGAGCGTGCGCGTAACCGTCGCGGCGGGGCTGATTGTTGACAATGCGGAAACGCGATGACCGAACGCACGTTCTCGCGCTCGCTACAAGACACTGGCACTTGATTGCCCTCTTTTATGGTAACTAATTTTTACTGATTCACATTTGTTCATTCTGGGAGACCGAACACGGCGTGGATGATCGATGCTGTGCGGCACGCAACGAGAGGATACATAAACACGTTTTGACGGCACTGCTCATTTTCAACTACTTCTTGATACACTTTCCTCTGAACCATTTCCATATATCATCACTTTACTATAATAGCACTTGTGGCAACACTTCAACTTCCATGCTAACAATGCCTCTCACATGCAGAGCTACACACTACACAACGGAACAGTTCCGTGTCCACCGCTCGACTCTCTACAGACGCTGCTGCCCGCAAAGATACTCCACAACTAAACCAGCGATATGACAATACTCTTTCATTGTGTAGTGGCCTCTGTTTTATGAATGGTAGTAACTGGAAGGGGATTTCATACTAAGGCTCGTCGACTTAACGTGGTTCTCTCAACATCCTACCATCAGCTGCATCTTTATAAATTCTTTACATCTTTTGCGGAAGTAGCTCTGCACGTAATCCAGATATATTACGTTTCCGTGCAACGCAAATTCAAAAATGGTTCAAATGGCTCTGAGCACTATGGGACTCAACTTCTAAGGTCATCAGTCTCCTAGAACTTAGAACAACTTAAACCTAACTAACCTAAGGACATCACACACATCCATGCCCGAGGCAGGATTCGAACCTGCGACCGTAGTGGTCGCGCGGTCCCAGACTGTAGCCCCTAGAACGGCTCGGCCACCTCGGCCGGCCAACGCAAATTACTTGCGTATTGTTAATGTAGGAATATTCTTTTCTAGCATTACTCAAGATGTAGCAGCCAGAATTGCATTGGGGAAAACGTAATTCGGTCCTTTCAAACGTTTGGTAACAGGAGCCGTAAACATCTGGAATCTCTTGATGTCGTTGTTGTTGTTGAGGTTTTCACTCCAAAGACTGGTTTCATATGGTCTCCATTCTACTCAATGGTGTGCAAGCCTCTTCATCTCCAGATAACTACTGCAACCTACATCCTTCTGAATCTACTTACTGTATTAATCTCTTGGTCTCCATCTGAAATTTTTACCTCCCATGCTTCCCACCAATACTAAACTTGTGAACACAGGTTTGTCGTAGCGAGACTGAATATCTGGTCCAGACTTTATATCAAATGGTTCAAATGGCTCTGAGCACTATGCGATTTAACTTCTGAGGTCATGAGTCGCCTAGAACTTAGAACCAATTAAACCTAACTAACCTCAGGACATCACACACATCCTTGCCCGAGGCAGGATTCGAACCTGCGACGGTAGCGGTCGCTCGACTCCAGACTGTAGCGCCTAGAACCGCACGACCACTCCGGCCGGCCAGATTTTATATCAATTAGAGTCCTTTCCGAGTACGCTGATGCATTAGCTCCATAATTAACAATCATATACAACCGTTCGCTCGTCGAAAGATCCGTACCCAAAGACTGGAAAGTTGCACAGGTCACGCCAATATTCAAGAAAGGTAGTAGGAGTAATCCACTAAATTACAGGCCCATATCGTTAACGACGATATGCAGCAGGATTTTAGAACATATATTGTGTTCGAACATTATGAATTACTTCGAAGGAAACGGTCTATTGACACACAGTCATCATAGGTTTAGAAAACACCGTTCCTGTGAAACACAACTAGCTCTTTATTCATATGAAGTGCTGAGTGCCATAGACAAGGGATCCCAACAGCCTCGTAGCAGTCGAGATGACAGGTATCTTATCCGCATGGCTGTAACGGATCGTGCAGCCACGTCTCGGTCCCTGAGTCCACAGATGGGGATGTTTTCAAGACAACAAACATCAGCACGAATAGTTCGACGACGTTTGCAGCAGCACGGACTATCAGCTCGGAGATCATGGCTGGGGTTACCCTTGACGCTGCATCACAGACAGGAGCACCTGCGATGGTGTACTCAACGACGAACCTTGGTGTACCAATGGCAAAACGTCATTTTTTCGGATGAATCCAGGATCTGTTTACAGCATCCGTGTTTGGCGACATCGCGGTGAACCCACATTGGAAGTGTATATTCGTCATCGCCATACTGGCGTATCACCCGGCGTGATGGTATGGGGTGCCATTGGTTACGCGTCTCGGTCACCTCTTGTTCGCATTGACGACACTTTGAACTGTGGACGTTACATTTCAGATGTGTTACGACCCGTGGCTCTACCCTTCATTCGATCCCTGCGAAACCCTACATTTCAGCTGGATAATGCGCGACCGCATGCTGCAGGTCCTGTACGGGCCTTTCTGGATACAGAAAATGTTCGACTGCTGCCCTGGCCAGCACATTCTCCAGATCTCTCACCAATTGAAAGCATCAGGTCAATGGTGGCCGAGCAACTGTCTCGTCACAATACGCTAGTCACTACTCTTGATGAACTGTGATATAGTGTTGAAGTTGCATGGGCAGCTGTACCTGACACGCCATCCAAGCTCTGTTTGACTCAATGCCTAACCGTATCAAGGCCGTTATTTCGGCCAGAGGTGGTTGTTCTGGGTACTGATTTCTCAGGATCTATGCACCCAAATTGCGTGAAAATGTAATCACATGTCACTCCTAGTGTAACGTATTTGTCCAATGAATACCCGTTTATCATCTGCATTTCTTCTTGGTGTAGCAATTTT
Organism: Schistocerca americana; assembly: GCF_021461395.2. Classification (NCBI taxonomy): domain Eukaryota; kingdom Metazoa; phylum Arthropoda; class Insecta; order Orthoptera; family Acrididae; genus Schistocerca; species Schistocerca americana. Next base: position 961,134,777 of record NC_060121.1, on the reverse strand, counting down.
AATGGCCAGTAGTGTAAGTTGACTGATGTTGGCCCTAATAAGTTTTTGGTAAGGTGGATCCTGAATCGGATAACTGATCATGGAGACGGGTTGAACCATCTTACAACGCCCCACGGATCTATGTAGCATTTTCGAGGTTACTTCTGCGCCCCTTTAGTTTGTGCCTGGAAAACTTTAAATACCCCATGCTAACCATCCTAAGCGAGACAGGACGCCTTCCCTGATTGTAACGAGTAGCATGAACATTTTAGTCAGCGTTTTCCCAAATTTCTCTTCATTATCTCTGGATCACTTTCCTCTGGCGTTGAATGATTGATTCTTCGTAAATTGGAAAAGGGCGAATTCACTGGAAGATGATTATCGAGATAGCAGGAGTTGCCTACTGGATCTCATGAACAACAGTGTTAAATGCAAAATTCAGTCCACTGATCCCATTTGAAGTCCGACTGTAAACGAAAGATGCTGAGACCCGACTTTAAACTGCGGTTCACCCGCTCGGCGAAGCAGGGCTGGGGGTAATAGAGAGTTGCGGTCACACAGGACATCCCTTTGCTTCAGTAGAAGCTCTTGAATTCATTTGAGGCAAATGGTAGTGCGTTATCTCTCACTAGTACTCTGGTAGTACCATATACTGAGTTCAATCGGGGCTCCATTGGTCCTTGACCTGCTCACCAACTGCCAGAAAAACCTAAAATGGCGCTGTGTACTACGAATAAATTGCAGGGCACAGTAAGGGACCAAAGTAATCGAAAAGAACACTTTGTCCATTGGATTCTCCTCCTGGATTGAAGAAACTTCCCCTCGACATGTCTTCGGACTGGGCTCTGCCTTATTACAGTCTTGGCACTGATTCACTAGCTGCTTGACGTCCCCATTCAGGGTAGGCCAGGTTAGGTGTTGCTTTTATTTTCATAATAGATCGATACGGCCAAACAATGAACGATGAAAATATTGAAACACAGCGGAAACCAACTCCTTGAGGAAATACGACTTGTCTCTCCTATCCTACCGAGTTCGAAAGCGAAGCGTCTCTTTTTTTTTAAGAGAGGCGGCTACGCCAGTAGCAGGGGCTGTGTGGCGTTTACTGGGCGTTTTTTTTTTTTCTAGATTGGAGGGTCTAGGGGAAACCCAAAAAGGGCTTCAGTCTGAAAGGATGCAGGTCGAGCACAGGAAGAACGCAAATCTAGGAACCATCGGTGTAATAGTTGTAAACTGTCGTAGCTGTGTTGGGAAAGTACCAGAGCTCCTAGCGCTAATAGTAAGCACTGGCTAAAATCGCAGGTGCTTTCAGCCAAAACTTTTGCGCAGGACATAAAGGTGTTCAGAAAGGGTAGGCTTAATACAGTTGGCGGTGCCGCGTTGTTGCTGTTGGAAGTAGTTTATCCTCTAGCGAAATTGAAGCAGATACTTCCCGTGAGTTAGTGTAGGTAGAGGTCATTCTTGGCAACCGGAATAAAATGATAATTGGATCTATTTACCGATCTCCCAACTCAGGTGAAACAATTGCTGAGAGGTTCATAGAAAACTTGAGTCTAATTTCTAATTTATCTGACTCATAGAATTATAATTGGTGGTGTTCGAATTTACCTTCGAGACGTCGGCCAAAATGCATATTTAAATCGGGAGGTACGTGTAAAACATCATCCAAAATTGTGCTAAACCCATTCTCTGAAAATTAGCAATTACTTCATGAGCCCATCAAACGGTTGTGAAAACAATCGTGATCTCTTAGCAATAAATAATCCTGAACAAATAACGAGCATCTAAACTGAATTGGAACATCTGAGAACTGTATTTCGATAAAATGGGTACTCAGAGTGGCAGATTCAACGTGCTCTCCGCCCACCCACTACAGCACAACCTGTGGAGATGGATGATATCGCGAGGGAGGAGGTAGGCACTGCGTTTATCCCATATACAGGCGCACTCTCGGGGAAAATCGCCCACATTTTGAAGAAACACCGGGTCGGAACTGTGTTTTGTCCTCCGAATAAAACTCGTGCACTGGTGGGGAGCGCCAAAGATGACCTCGGTTTGAGGAAGGCCGGCGTGTACCAGATTCCGTGTCAATGTGGCAAGTCGTATATTGGTCAGACGATGCGTACCGTCGAGGATCGATGCCGTGAACACCAGAGGCACACTCGACTAATGTATCCGAGCAAGTCGGCGGTCGCTGAACATTGTTTGTCGGAAAATCACGCTATGGAGTATGAACGCACGAGGATTCTGGTACAGACGTCGAGACACTGGGACAGCGTTGTTAGAGAGGCCATCGAAATTCGCACCAATGACGACCTCATAAACCGTGACTGTGGCTATAATCTTAGCAAGGCTTGGGAACCAGCGATTGGGTTAATCAAGAGTACATCGAGCAAATGTATAGTTGTGACGACCACGGCGGACAGAGCCATCACACCGACGTCATCTCAGACGCCGTCGCAATCTGTTCCACCGCGCGACCGTAGCGCGGGGCGCGGACGGCGGAGTGAGCGCGCCGCGGGCGGAGGGTATTTAAATCGGCCGCAGCCGCGACCGAATCCAGTTCCCCCTGAGCAGCCATAGCGTACGGATCTCCGTGCCGGCACGTTCACAGGAGCTCAGTCCGTCAGTTCACCTGATGATGGCGACATGTATGATCGCCGAAATATTGTGCCCGTTGGACACTGTAGACCGGCAGTACACCCGTGGATATTTTGATTATCAAATACGCCGGGAGAAACTCAAGAATCACAGATACACTGCTTAATGAACACAGAGTTGTCGTAGTGAGACTGAATACTGCTTAGTCCCAAACTCTCGAAAAATAAAAGATAAATGGTTCAAATGGCTCTGAGCACTATGGGACTTAACATCGATGGTCATCAGTCCCCTAGAACTTAGAACTACTTAAACCTAACTAACCTAAGGACAGCACACAACACCGAGCCATCACGAGGCAGAGAAAATCCCTGACCCCGCCGGGAATCGAACCCGGGAACCCGGGCGTGGGAAGCGAGAACGCTACCGCACGACCACGAGATGCGGGCATAAAAGATAAAAATATAGTTAAAAAAAGCATGTAAAAACATGGCTTGACGCCTTCTGAGAGACAATATCCACTCCTTTCAGATTAACAATGTAAGTGTAGACTAGATGTGGCTTGAATTCAAAGATATAGTATCGACAGAAATTGAGAGATTTATGCCAACTAATTAACAAACGACGGTGTTGATCCCCCATGGTACACAAAACGGGTCAGAACACAATTGGAAAAACAACGAAAAAAGCAAGCCAGATTTAAATGAACACAAAGTCTCTACGATTGCCGATGTTTTATAGAAGCTCAAAATTTAGCGAAGATTTTTGTTACGGCGTAAAGTCAGCGCCGGTACGCCAGTTGGGCCCGACAGGGAAGAGAAGGCTGTGAGAAGAGGTCAGCCAATCGCACGCTGACCGACCACCCTCCAGGACGACAACGCAATAGTAGCGACCCCTAGGTGAAGGGACATAAGCGCCGCCCCTAACTTGTGTCAGCCCACTTCGATAGCAGTTTCAACATTAGACACTCCTTTAATCGACGTATCGTAGCCTCTATCATTAGCAATTTCAACGTAGCACAGACTTGTGTTTATCTATTCTGAAAAAGATTGATTACTTTGTATGTCTCCCTTTGCTTGTGACACATCTATTACAGTTAAGTATTTGTACCTGTCTTGTTGTAATAAAACTCATTAATAAGAGTAGTTTTATTGATTGTCTAGCATCTCTGGCGGTACCTCGCTACAAGTATTGCCCTTCGATTGAGCAATTCCAGCATTAATCGAAGAATTAGGGTTGCAGGTGCCAGCTGTCCAGCCGTCCAGCCGTCCAGCCGTCCAGCCAGCCGAGCAGCAGCGGTCCAGCCAAGCAGCAGCAACAGCAGCAGCAGTCGCAGCGGGCCAGCCAGCCAACCAGCAGTGGTCCCGGCCAGCAGCCAGCAGAGGTCCAGCCAGCAGCAGTGGCAGCAGCAGCAGTAGCAGCAGCAGCAGTCCAGCCAGCCAACCAGCAGCAGCGGTCCAGCCAGCAGCAGCGGCAACAGCAGCAGCGGCCCGGCCCCGTCCACGGCAGCAGCAGCTGCGGCGTCCCTGCCAGCCGTCGCCAGCGCCAGCAGCATGGGCCTCTGGTCTTCGTCTTCGTCCATCTTCGCCCGCCTTCTTCCGTCCCTGGTTATTTCCTCTCTTTTTCGTCCTGTACTGTTTTAGTTCATCCCTGCCGTCATGTCAGCCCCCACCACCACTGCCATTACTACCACCACTGACATAGTGTATACTTCGCCCTCCACCGCCACCACCACCATTACATGGTGTGCCCAGTCGCCCCCCCCTCTTTCCATCCCTCCTCTTCTAACTCTCCCTTCTCACTCGCTCTTTGTCACCCCCTCCCCAACTTCTCCCTCCCGCTCCTCTACCTCAAAACCATTCCCCCCACTCCCCCAGCCTGTCAGCAGCTCCAGCTAGGGTGGTGGCCCGACGGGCCACTGCCCATGCCCAGCTCTCCCCATCGGCTTCACCGTCACCGCCACCGCCATCGCCGTTGCCGTCGCCTTCACCATCACCATCTCCGGCGCCGACTACTGCGTCCACGCTGGGACCTGCCACTTCCTGCCACCTCCCTATAGCTCCCATCCCTCATATCACCACCCACCCTTCCGCCACCCTTAAACGCCCTAGTGGCACCACCACCTCCTCCGCTCCCAAGAAGGCCCCGCCCCGTCCTCCTTCCCATGGATGTCTCCCTGCCCGGCCATGCTCCCTCCGCCTCCTCCTCTTCCTCACCCCCCTCTTTATACAAATACCTCCTCTCCCATCCCTTCTCAAGGCCCGGAACCTCTACCTCCTCCTCCGCCAACACTTCCCTGGTGCCCCCACCTCATTCCTCACTCCCAGACGGGATTCAGTTCTCGTCTCCTCCCCCAGCCCCACCCTCCATACTGACATCCTCTCCCGCCTCCCCATCACCTGGTTTGACCCCAACGCCTCCCTCACCTCTGCTCCTTCTCCATCTCCTACCCGCCAACCCCAACCCCCGTGTCACCTGCCGACCCTCACCACCGTGATCACTCGGCTTAGTCTGACGATCACAGAGGAGGAGGTGTTGTCAGAGCTCAAGGCGCATCCCTCGCTGGAGGTACGGGCAGTCCGCCACATTTTTAACTCAGCCGGCCCCACCTGCCTTATGCGGGTTTTGTCCAAGGACGCCTCCTCCATTGACCGTCTCCTGGAGGAGGGTGCCCTCCTCTTCAACCAGCGATATAAGGTCGACCCCTTCTGTTCCCCTCCTCAGTCCCTTCGCTGCCAGAGGTGTCTGCGCTACAGCTGAACGCTGCGAGGCCCCCACATGCCCGCATTCTAGGCAAGCACACTTCCTCCAGCAGTGCCCTAACCTTCAGTCCCCACCCTCCTGTAATACCTGCAATCTCCCCCATCCCACCTACTCCCAAAAATGTAAAGCCTGACCCCCTCTGACAACTCCTGAACTCATCATCCCTGTCCGACCTCTGGATGCCCCCGCCCCACCTGGCAGTTCCATTCGAACCCCCACCCCACCCCACTGCTGAGCACATCACATCCTCACCATTGTCCTGCAAAACATCCACCCTTTCCAGCGCCCTCACATCCTCCAACAGGTCTCCCTCGCCGCCTTTTCCGTCTTCCACCTAAAAATGTATGCCACCTACTCCCACAACCAGGCCCATTTCAACTTCTCCCATCTCGACACCCTCGTCTGAATTCCTGTCATGGTGCGGCGGCACCGTATCCTGTTCAACAACATCCATTCCCTTCCCACCAACAAGAACCTCTTCATGCACACCCTTGCAACTGACCGCGTGGATGCCTTCCTCCTCAATGAAACCTTCCTCCAACCCCACCACACCATCCACACTTCGCCCTACCTTCTCCACTGCTCCGACAATCCCCTCCCAATTGCGCGTGGCGGAGTTGCCATTGGTCACCACCGCCAGATCCCGGTTCGGCTCCAACCTCTCCTTCCCGACCCCACCCAACACCTGATCCTTAGTCTCTTCTTCCCCGGCCTTACCATCCCCTGCGGCACCATCTATGTCCGCCGTAACGGCCCTATTCCTTTCGACTTCCTCTCCCACATTGATCGTACCTTCTCCTCGTACGTGATCGCCGCCGACCTCAACATCCATAGTCGTTCTGGCACCCAGTTACGGCGGTGGCATCGGTTCCTCTCCACCCTCCAAGGCGATCTTGTCCCCATTCCCCAGCAGACCCGCCCCGAATCCAGCTCCACTCCCGATGTCATCCTCTCCTCCCCCAACCTTCTTGGCCGCATAGCAGTGGATGTCCTGGACCCCATTGGTAGCGTCCATCTCCCTGTCCTCCTCACCGTTTCAGATGGTCGTCGGCCCCGCCCCGACCCTCGTCATGACCCTCCCCCGAAGTACGTCCATGATTATTCCCGTGCTGCCTGGAATGCCTACTGGGATACCCTCTCCACCCAGGTCGAATGCCACCCTTTCACCTACCACCACCCTGACGAAGTTACCCATGCCGCCTCCTTTCTCCAGCAGACCTTGTCTGAGGCTGTGGAGGCTCACGTCCCTACTGTCACCATCCACCCCCACCGTCCTACCTTACCCCCACAGGCCATCCTCCTCCTCTGTGAATTCTGCCGTTTCTACCGTGCCTTCCTCCACACGCATGACCCGGACACACTATGGCGCCACTGGCAACTCCTGTGACACATCCGAAACTTGCTCGCAGCTAAGAAGCGCCGGGACTGGCGACAGACATGCACCCACTTAACTGCTGCCCTACCTATAAACTCGTCCAAGTTCTGGTCCGCCTTCCATCGCCTTACCGGAACTAAACCCTCCCCCTACTATCCTCTTCTCCATGATGATCATCCCCTCCCTGACACCCTTAGTAAGGCCAATCATTTTGCCACCTACTTTTCCAATGTCTTTTCCATCCCCGACGATCCCCGTTTCGATTACTCCCTCTTCCCAGATGTCCGCGATTGAACTGATACCTCTGTCCCTCCCCTCGCTCCTGGTTTCCAGTACTTGGACAACATTGCACACACGGAACTCAATGCTCCTATCACTACACAGGATCTCATTGCCACACTCCGCACAAAACACAACACCTCTCCTGGTCATGATTGTGTCACCTACAGCCACCTTCGTGAAGCTCCTGTCTCTTTCCACCCTAGCCAGGCTCTACAATGTAGTCCTGTCCACCGGCTACTACCCTAACCTCTGGAAAACCTCCCGTATCCTGATGTTCCTTAACCCCGGTAAACCGCCGTCCGCCTTCTCCTCCTACTATCCCATCAGCCTTACCTCGGTCTTCAGCAAGGTCCTGGAATCCATCCTCACCCGACGCATCCACCAGCATCTCTGCCAGCATGCCTCCTTCCCGTTACCGAGTGTGGCTTTCGGCCGTCCTGCTCTTCCGATGACCTTCTCCTCCAACTCACTCATCTCCTTTCCTAAGAGCTTAATTCCCGTTGCTCTGCTATCTTCATCTCCCTGGACCTCGAACATGCCTATGAACGCGTATGGCATTCCGGTCTCCTCTTCAAGCTCCAAACCTTCGCCCTTCCCATTAACTACGTCCATCTGATCGGCTCCTTTCTCTCCCACGGTCCTTCCTACACACCATCCATAACACGGATTCCTACACCTTTTCTCCCTCCGCCGGTGTGCCCCAAGGCTCCATCCTCTCCCCCCTTCTGTACCTTTTGTATACGGCGGACATGCTGCCGCCATCATGCCCCGTCCACCTTCTCCAGTTTGTCGATGACATCGCCTTCCTTGCCCTCGCCCCCACCCTGCAGCGTTCCCAACACCTTCTCCAATCCCATCTTGACCGGTTCACCGTTTGATACAACCAGTGGTTGCTCAAGGTCAATCCCTCCAAAACCCAGGCGATCATTGTAGGCAAAACCAGCCCTTCCTACCGCCTCCTCGATTTCTATCTAACCATCTATGGCCGTCCTATCACCCTCACCCCCACCCTTAAGTACCTTGGCGCCACCCTCGACCATCACCTCTCCTGGACCCCCATTTCTGGACAATCCAAGCCAAGGGACACTCCCGACTCTGTCTCCTCAAGCTCCTTTCCGGCCGTACGTTGGGTCTGGACCCCTCCATCATACTTCACACCTATAAATCCCTCATCCACCCTATCCTTTGTTACGTCCATCTGGCCTGGATCTCCGCCCCGCCTACCTTTTATAAATCCCTTCAGATCCTTGAACGCCATGCTCTCTGCCTCGCCTATCGCATCCGTCTCCCCTCACCCACACGGATCCTGTACAACCTCATTCCGTTCCCCCACCTCCTCCTTTTCCTTGAAAGGATACGGATCCTGTACACCTCCCGTAAACTCGATCCTCCTCACCCGCTTGTCTCACCCATCCTCTCCCACCTCCGCCCACTGCCACGCCTGTATTCCCACGTCCCACCCGGTCTCCATCTCTCCACCCTCCTTACCCTCTCCCAAGGCGGCTTCCGCCAGCTCCCCCTCCCTGATGATGTCTTCCGCCCCTCCACTTCCGATGTCTTCCACCCTCCCCCCCCCATTCCTCCTCTCTTGGCAGGTCCCCGGACTCGTACACACTCAGTGAACATTCGCGCGCCGCAGGTCATCGCCATCAGTGTCTAGTGTGTGTGCCTTCGTTTTGTGTTTAGTGTTCTTTCGCCGTCACGCCACCACTGTTCACCTGTGCCGTCGCAGTCGTCCGTGTTTTGTGCGCCATGTCCACAGGTTTTAGTGTTTTTTCATGCCCAGCGTGAACGGCTTCGTGTATATTGTTTTTCAGTGTCTACAGTTTTTTACCTGCCATATGTCTTGTATCATCTGTACCTCCATTATGTTTTATATTGTATCACTCTCGGCTGAAGAGCAGCGTATTATGCTGCTGACAGCCCACGTTTGCACAAGGTGTCTAAAATAACAATAAAGAAAAAAAATTGTTTTTCTAGCGAAGTGAGTATGCAGGGTTGCTAGACACAACAGACTTCAATGCAGGATGCTTATAATAGTTTCCACAACGAAACTTTGTCTCGAAAATGACAGAAAATCTAAAGAGATTATGTTCGTATGTAAAGTATGCAAGCGGCAGTTGGGCGATAGCAATGAAAACACTGTTGATGACAGTGCTGCCAAAGCAGATTTACTAAATACAGCCTAAAGAAATTTCTTCACCAAAGAGGACGAAAAAAATATTTCCAGAATTCTAATGAAGATCAGCTACAAACATGAGTAACTTAGAAGTAGATATTCTCAGAGTAGTGAAACATGTCACTTAATAAAAGCAAATCCTCTGGTCCAGACAGTAAACCAGTTAGGTTCCTTTTAGAATATGCTGATGCAATATATCCTTACTTAACAATCATATACAACCGCTTGCTCGACGAAAAATCCACTGGAAAGTTGCACAGGTCACACCAGTATTCGAGAAAGGCATTAGGAGTAATCCGCTAAATTACAGGCCTATATCATTAACACCAGTTGTGTTCGAACATCATGAATTACCTGGAAGGTAATGGTCTATTGACAGATGGTCAACACGGATTAGGAAACATCGTTATTATGAAACACAACTAGGTCTTTACTCACAAGAAGTGTTGAGTGCTATTGACAAGGAATTTCAAATTGATTCCATATTTCTACATTTCCAGGGCAACGGCCTTGCCACAGTGGATACACCGGTTCCCGTGAGATCACCGAAGTTAAGCAGTGTCGGGCGTCGTCGGCACTTGGATGGGTGACAATCCGGGGCGCCATGTGCTGTTGCCATTTTTTCGGGGTGCACTCAGCCTCGTGCTGCCAGTTGAGGAGCTACTCGACCGAATAGTAGCGGATTCAGTAAAGAATACCATCATAACGATCGGGAAAGCGGTGTGCTGCCCCCTCGCCCCTCCTACCCGTATCCTCCACTGAGGATGACACGGCGGTCGGATGGTCCCGGTAGGCCACTCGTGGCCTGACGACAGGTTGGTTGGTTGGTTTGGGGAAGGAGACCAGACAGCGTGGTCATCGGTCTCATCAGATTAGGGAAGGATTGGGAAGGAAGTCGGCCGTGCCCTTTCAGAGGAACCATCCCGGCATTTGCCTGGAGTGATTTAGGGAAATCACGGAAAACCTAAATCAGGATGGCCGGACGCGGGATTGAACCGTCGTCCTCCCGAAGCCTGACGACAGAGTGCAAAAATTTCTAAATGTCCATAAGGCTTTTGGCACTGTACCTCAGAAGCGGCTTGTTATTAAGTTGCTTGCTTATGGAATTTCGTCGCAGTTATGCGACTGGATTCGTGATTTCCCACCAGAGAGGTACAGTTTGTAGAAACCGATTGTAAGTCGTCGAGTAAAATAGAAGCGATTTCTGGCGCTCCCCGAGATAGTGTTATAAGCCCTCTGCTGTTCCTTGTCTACTTACATATAAACGATTTAGTAGACAATCTAAGCAGCCGTTTTACGTTGTTTGCAGACAATACTGTCTTTTACGGTCCAGTAAAGTCATCAGAAGATCAAACCAAACTTCATAAGAATTTAGAAAATATATCTGTATGGTGCAAAAATTGGCAGTTGGTCCTAAATAATGAATAGTTTGAGGTCATCCACCTGGTGCTAAAAGGAATCCGTCAAACTTCGATAACACCATAAATCAATCGAATGTAAAGGCTTAAAACTCATATAAATACCTTGGAATTACATTTACTAACAACTTAAATTGGAAGAACCACATATAAAATACAGTGGGGAAGGTGAACCAAATACTGTGATTTATTGGCGGAACACTTAGAAGGTGCAGCAGATCTACTAATGAGCTAGCCGGCCGAAGTGGCCGTGCGGTTAAAGGCGCTGCAGTCTGAAACCGCAAGACCGCTACAGTCGCAGGTTCGAATCCTGCCTCGGGCATGGATGTTTGTGATGTCCTTAGGTTAGTTAGGTTTAACTAGTTCTAAGTTCTAGGGGACTAATGACCTCAGCAGTTGAGTCCCATAGTGCTCAGAGCCATTTGAACCATTTTTACTAAAGAACTGCCTGTACTACACTTATCCATCCTGTTTTGGAGCACTGCTGAGTGCTGTGAGATCCTTACGAGACAGGATTAACGTAGTACATCGAGAAAATTCAAAGAAGAGCACCAAATTTTCTGTTATCGAGAAATAGTGTAGAGATTGTCTTGGAGAATATACAGGATGTCCCAAAAAGAATGACCCGATTTTAACTTGTAATAATATTGAGACGAATGTCACTAGGTAACTGAAACAGCGCAAGATGTAATCGGCATGGTCTAGAGCTTCAGAAAAAATCCGCTAGATGTCGCTACGAGCGCTGATCTGGAGCGTGCAGCCAGTTTCGGGCAATATGGCGTCCGCGCAACAGAAGGCGTATTGTGTTATTGAATTTAGTCGCACTCAGTCAGTGATCGCTGTTCAGCGGGCGTTTCATATTCGATTTCGTACTAAACCACCATCACCAAAGAACATTCGACGGTGGTATCAACAGTTTGAAGAAACAGGGTGTCTCTGTAAAGGCAAAGTCCTGGCCGGCCACGCGTTCCTGAACAAACAGTGGAACAAATCCGACGAGCATTTTAGGGCAGCATATATGGGGGCTCGAATATCCTCTTGAAACAATTGAACAGGATCGTGTTTCACCACAAGTAAATGATTTTTGTGCTGTTTCGCAAAGCAAGGTTTATGGACCCTACTTTTTTGAGGAAGAAACTATAACAGGACAATCTTATCTAGCAATGCTACGGAATTGGATATTTCCACAACTTGACTCTGACAATTTCATCTATCAGCAAGATGGAGCATCATCGCACTGGCACAACAACGTGTACAGTTTGCTCAATGCCAACGTGCCTCAACATTAGATAGGGTGTACAGGATCATGACACCGGGCTTTACACTCTTGGCCTCCTAGGTCCCCTGACTTAACACCATGTGATTTCCTCCTGTGGGGATATGTTAAACAATGAGTTTAGACTCCTCCCTTACCTTGTGACATTGATGAACTAAAAACCACAATATCAGCTGCTGTAGCTTCAGTGACAGTTTGGGATGAATTTGGGTATTGGCTAGATGTCATCCGTGCAGCCAATGGAGGACACATTGAAGATTTATGATAGATTTTTATAAACGTCTGTCTTTTCTGAGTAATTTAGTATGCAATTTGTTGGTTTAAGCCCTTCTTTCTAATAAATAATTCTATTTAAATGGTTCAAATGGCTCTGAGCACTATGGGACTTAACATCTGAGGTCATCAGTCCCCTAGAACTTAGAACTACTTAAACCTAACTAACCTAAGGACATCACACACATCCATGCCCGAGGCAGGATTCGAACCTGCGACCGTAGCAGTCGCGCAGTTCCGGACTACAGCGCCTAGAACCGCGTGGCCACCGCGGTCGGCAATTCTATTTAAAATCGGGTCATTCTTTTTGGGACACCCTGTACTAGATTTGGGCTGGACATCATTAAAAGAAAAGCGTTTCTCGTGGCAGCGGGATCTTCTCACGAAATGTCGATCGTCAACTTTCTCCTCCAGGTTCGAAAATATTTTGTTAGTGCCGACCTACATAGGGAGAAACGATCATTAGAATGAAATAAAGGAAATCAGAGCTCGCATGGAAAGGTATAGGCCTTCGCTTTTCTCTGTTCGCTGTTCGAGGGCGGAATAATAGAGAATCATTATGAAGGTTTTTCGATGAAGGCTCTGCCAGGCACTTACGTGTGATATCCATGTATATCCATATAGATATAGATATAGATGTAGATTATGGCAATATCTCAGAACTTCTCTCCCATTTCAGAGCTGATGCGTAATCTGATGTAAATGTGGGCCTTCATCTTACTGCTCCCTTAAATCTCCAAATAAGATCGGAATCTGCCCTAATGTTGATCTCTCGCAAACATCCCACTGGAAAACTTCATGTGTTCTTCCTCCTAAGAAAAAATCCGACTTAGGGCATCGACTGCTTGATTCTTAATACCCTTCATGTGATGCACTTCAAAAAGGAACACTGAAATCCTTACTGCCCATTAGTGTAAATGTCCATTCTTACAGGGTCAGGCCAGAACCCACAACAATGTTTAACAGTCTGTCTCTAGGTGATGTAACTTTTGTTCAAGATAGAATGAAAACATTCCAACCCGAACAACACTGCCAGTGCCTCTAAGGCGTATACTGAATACACTCTACAGGAGAGATAAGGCGACTCCCGCACCGGTTCCCTACCTGTTAACTGAATATTATATTCTATTTTTTTTGGTGGCACCAAGCTTATCCCTCAAGTTATTCTCTAGTAGCCTCTGGCGGAATCTGCTCTACGACAATTTTCCGTGAAGGCATCAGCAATTATTCAACTTAGTTTGCTCTAGATTAAGAAAACATGACCTGGAATATCACGTTAACTGTAAGTTGCAAAACCATGTCCTGATTCTGCAATCGGAGAGTTAACCATGAAATTTTCCTTTAAAAATTAAAAGCTCTGGCTTGTTTGACTGGTTGTAACTTTACTTTTGTTTAGCTGTGGGTGACATTCTGCATTTTCACCTGCGAGAGAAACCGAAAACATCTGCCTGCGAGAATATAACATGAATTTGGCCCTATTTTATAATCTTTCTAAAGAATGTGAAAACTGATTAAATCCTGAACTTTTCTATTAATCTCTTTAATTAAACAAAGTGGTCCTGTGTATTAATGTTCTGCCTAATAATGCTATTGATGAAATGGTCCCTGTGGATTGATAATTTTCGTAGAAAACTCATTCTGAAACGAAAATATTCTACCTCTTAATTTAGTTACTTGAGAACACGGTGCTTGCTGCTCTCTGTGCGCCAGTTGCAAATTTCTAGCTACAGTTGCTGAGAGCTTAGTGCAACGGTCCAGACAACAAGTTTAATATGTTATACACGTCATTGAGTGAGACACTCCTTTAAATAAAAATGACTTGGCTCTTGGATGTGGACAATGCCCTTAGATCAAATATTCCTTTCACAAACTGTTTATAATTATCTCATTTATTGTTACTTGCTTGCAGTTCATGTTATAACACTCATTAACATTGAGAAAGGGGAACATTAATATCAAACCTTAACTCCTACAAATGTTAGACAAATCATTAATAAACATTAAAAGTACCTTACAGTGAAAATTACTCAATCTTTAAGGAAAAATATAAACTTGTTTGATATGGATGTCTCATTCAACAATGATTCCAACTATTCACGACTCTACTGCCAATAAAAAAAAACATTACCTTCATTCCTCTTCATATTCTTTTCATTCTAAATCACACATCAAATCCTTCTCCTCTGCTTCACAATATTCAAACACAAATCATTTTACTTCAGCACAGCAGTTTTGGAACACGTATTGTGTTCGGGTATAATTTTTCTGGAGACTAGAAATCTACTCTGTAGGAATCAGCATGGGTTTCGAAAAAGACGATAGTGTGAAACCCAGCTCGCGCTATTCGTCCACGAGACTCTGCCGTGTTTCTTGACTTTCGATACAATTCCTCACAGTCGTTTAATGAACAAAATCAGAGCATATGGACTATCAGACCAATTGTGTGATTGGATTGAAGAGTTCGTAGATAACAGAACGCCGCATGTCATTCTCAATGCAGAGAAGTGTTCCGAAGTAAGAGTGATTTCAGGTGTGCCGCAGGGGAGTGTCGTAGGACCGTTGCTATTCACAATATACATAAATGACCTGGTGGATAAGATCGGAAGTTCACTGAGGCTTTTTGCGGATGATGCTTTAGCATATCAGGAGGTTGTAACAATGGAAAATTTTACTGAAATGCAGAAGGACCTGCAACGAACTGATGCATGGTGCAGGGAATGGCAACTGAATCTCAATGTAGACAAGTGTAATGTGCTGTGAATATATTGAAAGAAAGATCCCTTATCATTTAGCTACAATATAGCAGGTCAGCAACTGGAAGCAGTTAATTCCATAAATTATCTGGGAGTAGGCATTAGGAGTGATTTAAAATGGAATGATCATTTAAAGTTGGTCGTCGGTAAAGCGGATGCCAGACTGAGATTCATTGGAAGAATCCTAAGGAAATGCAATCCGAAAACAAAGGAAGTAGGTCACAGTACACTTGTTCGCCCACTGCTTGAATACTGCTCACCAGTGTGGGATGCGTACCAGATAGGGTTGATAGAAGAGATAGAGAAGATCCAACGGAGAGCAGCGCGCTTCGCTACAGGATCATTTAGTAACCGCGAAAGCGTTACGGAGATGATAGATAGACTCCAGTGGAGGACTGCAGGAGAGACGCTCAGTAGCTCGGTACGGGCTTCTGTTGAAGTTTCGAGAACATACCTTCGCCGAGGAGTCAAGCAGTACATTGCCCCCTCCTACGTATATCTCACGAAGAGACAATGAGAATAAAATCAGAGAGATTAGAGCTCACACAGAGGCATACCGAAAATCTTTCTTTCCACGAAAAATACGAGACTGGAATAGAAGGGACAACCGACAGAGGTACTCAAAGGTGCTCCGCCACACACCGTCAGGTGGCTAGTGGATGTAGATGTAGATGCACTTAACTTTGCGTCTACATTGCCACGAGTATTCTGCTCGGCATATCTCACGAACGAGCTCCCGCACTATTCACTGCCAAGCAGCAATGAGTAAAAAAAGAAAGAAATCACATCTACCATCGACGCAGCTACTCTGACCAAAGACTGCGCGCGATTAATAAGCGATTCGAATTTGTCGCTTAGCATTTGAGACATCCAAAGTATGTACAAATTCCAGAAATGCAAATAGCAAACTGCAAATAGACCTGTTTCACGATCCTACGGCCTCTCTGACCAGAATTTTGCAGGGTGATTTTTGGATATGGCAAAGATTTACTGAAAAACTCGTCTATACAATATTACACAAAAGTAATAGTAAACTAGCAAGTAGTACAATACATCATGGACAAACATAAAAAGATTACAGAACATACAACATATAAGTGCATATATGCACTGTAAAGAATTCATAAAAAAACTTTTTTTTTGTTTTGTACTGGAGTTCAGTCGCACATAAATTAATTTGCAAAAAGCTTTGTGCATTTCAAGCTCAGGTGCACTTCAAGTAAAATTACAAACGTTGCTTACATTGGTGCTCAGGTGCAGTCAGAATATGCTACATTTCGTTTCATAGAAGTGTGCACAAGTTAAAGAATATTGTCCACTACATGAATGTACACTAGTTATGAAGGCATCAATGATGGGAAAAAATGACACTCGTGGTATTATTATTTTTGTAGTTATTCTACACACAATCTCGTGATACTGACTGTGATTACATTGTCTTTAAATCCTAGCAAGTATGTATCGAAGCAATGTCTTTTCGTGATTGTTGTACACGAAACTGTTGACATGAGTGCATGCAGTACACGACCTAGCACATGTTGAAGTGCCTTTTAGCACTTGTAACGTTGTAATAATTCATAAAATGAAAGCACTGTACCATGATTGTTTATGTGGTGGCTAAGAGTGGACTCAGTGGATGCGGTACTGTCCATAATAAATCCAATGACAATTCAGAGGCAGACCATTCACAAAAAGGTACTGACAGGTGATTTTCATCAAATGTCTGTGAAATCATCTAAAATCGATGTGGCATGTCGTGGTAAAGAAAACGTTCATAATACATCGAACTTTCTTACAGTGCAGAGAGTAACTCTGAGTTCATGAATGCGCTGCTTTCACAAAGTACGCGTATTCTGTTACAATAGACTGAAAGAAACTATAGCTAAGACATTTATCTAAAACTAAGTGTGGTAAATTCTCAGTATACAGGACAAAGAATAACAAACATTTCTTACGAACATCGAAATTACAATTTATACAGATGTGTCGATAGTGGCACCTGAAAAATAATAATCATAATTTGAATCTGTTTTATGCTAAGCGAGGAAAGAAACATTAAAGTATAGTAGTCATTACATGTACAATCCATTGTGAAAATGTCAACTGGCAAACTTTGCTATCAGTTTTCTTACTTTTTACTTGCGTATGAGTGGGCCACTCGTGCTGTTATGCGAGGGTACAATAGTGATTTCTGCAGACTGTTTATTTTTATGTAATCGAATAAATGCGAGTAAGGATACTGGGTAAAGAGAAGGAAAAGAAAGGAATGTGCACAATATTTTGCTGCTGTAGAAAAAAAGAAATTATTACGTTTGTCTGTCGTCTGTCACTCACAAAACATAAAGTAAATGAAACTGTGATCACAATACCTTAACCTACGCACGTGCCAGTCGGTTATAACTACCCAAAACGCAAAATTTAAGTGGTATCAAGAAGAGTATTTAATACCTACGAACAATCAAAGTGCACATACAGAATAAAAATGATTAAGAAACTATGTCTTTCTGAAGAAGTCGGTGAACTATAGTTGAAAATGAATGAGAAATGGTATTATCATGTCAATGACAAAAAAATCCATTAGCGCAAGCGGAGTCACAAATTCATCAAAGTAAATATATGGCAATAAGCGTCTCACGCCCTTCACGTTTCTATCCGCAAAAAAGTGCACACTGTTGAAACAATAGTGTTTACTTCCTGTAAATTCATAGACTTGTATTACCGTTTGCCAACACCTTATCGTAAACCATTAGAAATACTACTCATCAGAGAAACACAGCAAAACACAATCAACAATGTAAGCACCACGGATGAAATCAACACGTAATCCCCAGCAATCCGTAAAATCTATATTCTATACTTCATAACGTAAATCTTAAATGTCTGCATAATAGTCATAAAAAGTTGGCTATCCTCACTTGTTATTATTTAATCATGTCCTCATTATAAAAATTCATAAATCATCGCTTCATATACTTCATCTATAATTAATCCTTAAGTCTTCATTCCACATACGGCACCTACAAGAAGATTTTTACATTCAATGGAAGAACCGTGATTATAGCTCAGTGCAAGACACTGAAATTAAATATCTCCACCACTTACTGACAGTACATGTTACACCTGTGCAAATATATATACGCTAGCAGTTTTGTCACTACTATCTGGAATGAATTATTGCATACTTCTGTACGTTATCCTGTAAGAGAAAATGGATTATGGCGAGCAAAACTCATCCTGGATTTTCCATTGTTTGATAATTAGATGTCATTGTTTCCCTTCTTGCTCTTATGTTCTGCTATGCCTTTGTGTTTAACGAAAAAATCATTGCTGTCTTCTTTTACGTAACCCTTGCTTGTAAAATGATGGATTGTAAAGATTTGGGTCAGTTATCTTATAACATGACATTGTATATGCTCTTCGTTCCTCTTCATACTCTTTTCATTCCAAATCACTAATAAAATTCTTCTCCTCTATTTCAAAATATTCAAACACAAATCGTTTGACTTAAACAAAGATGCACTTAACTTTGCGTCTACATTGCCGTGAGTCCTCTGCTCGGAGTGTGATTCACTCCTACTCTCAAGATAGAAATCCAGCGCTAATCGCTGCCAAGCAGCGATGACAAAAAAGGACATATCTTCCAGCGACACAGCTACTCTGACCAAACAAAGAGCGCAAATAATAATAAGCGATTCAAAATTGACGTTTAGCGTTTCAGACATCCAAAGTATGTACGAATTCCAGAAATGTAGTAGCAGTAGTAGCTTTATTCATCTGTAGATCTCTTTTTACAAGGATATAGGACATGTCAAAGTATTTACAAATTTAGATCAATTTAAAATAAGCTAATTCGTGTAAACATATATTTACAAACTTCTAGTTAGAGACAGTCATTAGATCTACTCTACTTTTTTTTTACAAATAACTTATTAAATAATGTAATGCCACATTGTTCACTCATATCTCACTATCAGTCACTTCACACACTATACACACATTGTTTCATAATACTTCACTCATCACACTCACACACACACATACACATACACACACACACTGGTGATCTCTGGGCCATTTTCTGTACCGCAACTTCCCATCTGCTATCCTGAAAAACTGAGTCAGCATCCCTCCATAATGAGTGAGATGTCAAGCTCAGAAAGAAGAAGAGGTGTTAGTATTGTGTTATGCATAGCTTGGGGGTAAGTATTTGTAGAAAGGAAAAAAAGAAGGAAAAAACATAAACTGAAGGTGTTATGTAAAATGTTGAGTGTCTTATAATCTTTATTAATATTATTTATTTGTATAACATTTTTTACCAACCTGCTACTCCATTTTAGCTAAGCAATCCTTCAATGTATAAAATGTATTGCATAACAGGTACGTTTTAGCTGCCTTTTTAAATAAATGTATTTTTGCAATTTCTTTAAATTCTTTTGGTAATTTATGGTACAGTTTTATTCCTTGGTAGAAAATGCTGTTTTGAGTTTTATGTTTTTCTTTTTTTCTCAATAAATGTAAGTTGAGTCTATCTTTTGTTGCATGTTTATGGACAGAGCTGTTTGTGCAGTATTTATCAATGTTATTTTTGATGTGTACAACTGACTGGTAAATGTATTCACATGGAGCAGTTAAAATCCCCAGTGTTCTGAAAAGATCTTTACATTGAGCTCAACTAGTATTTTTGGTTATTATTCTTATGGCTTTTTTCTGTAGTTTCAAAATTGTGTTCATATTTTGTGCATTTGTTCCCCAAAAAAGAATGTCATAGCTACGAATTGAGTGTACATATGAATAATATGTAACTAAAAGACACTGCATGTTACACACTGATGACAGGACTCTAAGGGCATAACATGCTGATGGCATTCTGCTTGCAAGTACTTTTGTGTTTTCACACCACTTCAACTGAGAATCATTATTCATTCCTAGAAATTTTGCATTTGTTACACAGTCTATGTAATTTAACATTGTAATTTTTCCTGGTCAAACTGAAATTCATGGCATTAGTTTTCTTTATGTGCAATGTCACTTTATTACTTATTGACCAATCATAAACTTCCTTGAGAGTTTCATTTGCTTTCTCGGCAGGTCTCAATAGACCTGTTTCAACCATAATAATTAAACTATTTGATCATTACTGTTCATTGTAAACCCAAAAATCCACCAAATGACAGATAGAAGAGGACTGGGCATTTTCTTAAACAGTTCCAAGTATGCAGCCCATCCCCTTCTCCTACACAGTCTGCTGTCGAATCTCCGCTTTCCAAGGGACCAATACCCTGTTCCCTATCTGCATTAATTTGTCTGTTCAAAGTACTTCCTTCGAGCTGCAACTTAATCACTTTATCACGAAATGCTTCAGTTCCTGACTTCTGTTTAGGATCAGAGTGACATGGTGAATGAGATGATTTAACTGCGCCTAAACGCGAAATACTTACGTGCATGTGGAGCCACTACTGTGCAATAAGTGGAGGCTGGCTTGTATAGTATCCAGGAGGCTGCTGCAAACAGAGCAGGCGCCAATTACTGCCCCTACAGTGTTGGTGGTGACGACAAGATGGCGACTTAGCGCTCCGCAAAACTGCTGTGTCAGCTCGGCTACACTGCCTTCTGCCTTTTCCCCACAGATGGCAAGCTCATATCTCAGTAAATCTTTCATCAGGTAGGAGATCCCTAGAATCGGCTTCTGACTGATGATTTACCTTATGTTTCTTAGAACATTGGTAACAAAAAATCTGATAAATTTTCTACCCCTACCACTAGGAAGGATGATAACCCTGCCATTTAATTACCACCACACTCTGGTACCATTCAAAGCAGTAGGGCGCTTGAGTGGTAAAGTGTTCTACCAGACTAAGTTTATATGAATTTAAACAAAGCACTTTGCCTAACCAAGCAAGAAATTTGAAAAATGTAAAATATGCCAGGTATATGCCGCTAACAGCCATTAATAAGACTTGATCCAAAGTATATGACAGGCAGAATTACGAAAAAAGCTCAACACAGCGATTGAACGGCATCAATATTAACAACATTTATTATTAGAATTTAATAAGAGCAACTGTTGACAGAATTTGGATAAAATGAGCGTTAAAGCAGCAGCTGCCAGAAAGACTTACTACTACAATTTAAGAAAAGTGACAGTTGGCAGTATTTAGAAAAAGGACCCATTGAGTCAAACATCTATTGCGCACCAGATTTACTGTTACGACTTATTGAAATCAACAGGGAGCAGCATTCAATGAAATGAACAGCAACTGCCCAACGAATTTACTGTTACCAGTTTTAGAAATCAAATGTCGGCAGAATTTTATAAAATGATCCAGTGCATTAAACAGAAACTGCCAGCCAAATCCTTCCCCATGAACCATTGACCATGCCATTGGTGGGGAGGCTTGAGTGCCTCAGCGATATAGATGACCGTACCGCAGGTGCAACCACAAAGGTGGGGTATCTGTTGAGATGCCAGACAAACATTTCATGAAGCCCACGCCTGCTACAGTAGTACAAGTTTACATGCCAACTAGCTCTGCAGGTGATGAAGAAATTGAAGAAATGTATGATGAGATAAAAGAAATTATTCAGGTAGTGAAGGGAGACGAAAATTTAGTAGTCATGGGTGACTGGAATTGGAGTGTAGGAAAAGGGAGAGAAGGAAACATAGTAGGTGAATATGGATTGGGGCTAAGAAATGAAAGAGGAAGCCGCCTGGTAGAGTTTTGCAGAGAGCATTACTTAATCATAGCTAACACTTGGTTCAAGAATCATGAAAGAAGGTTGTATACACGGAAGAATCCTGGAGATACTAGAAGGTATCAGATAGATTATATAATGGTAAGACAGAGATTTAGGAACCAGGTTTTAAATTGTAAGACATTTCCAGGGGCAGATGTGGATTCTGACTACAATCTATTGGTTATGAACTGTAGATTAAAACTGAAGAAACTGTAAAAAGGTGGGAATTTAAGGAGATGGGACCTGAATAAACTGAAAGAACCAGAGGTTGTACAGAGTTTCAGGGAGAGCATAAGGGAACAATTGACAGGAACGTGGGGAAAGAAGTACGGTAGAAGAAGAATGGGTAGCTCTGAGGGATGAAGTAGTGAAGGCAGCAAATGATCAAGTAGGTAAAAAGACGAGGGCTAGTAGAAATCCTTGGGTAACAGAAGAAATATTGAACTTAATTGATGAAAGGACAAAATATAAAAATTCAGTAAATAAAGGAGGCAAAAAGGAATACAGACATCTCAAAAATGAGATCGACAGGAAGTGCAAAATGGCTAAGCAGGGATGGCTAGAGGACAAATGTAAGGATGTAGAGGCTTATCTCACTAGGGGTAAGATAGATACTGCCTACAGGAAAATTAAAGAGACCTTTGGAGATAAGAGAACCACTTGTACGAACATCAAGAGCTCAGATGGAAACCCAGTTCTAAGCAAAGAAGGGAAAGCAGAAAGGTGGAAGGAGTATATAGAGGGTCTATACAAGGGCGATGTACTTGAGGACAATATTATGGAAATGGAAGAGTATGTAGATGAAGATGAAATGGGAGATATGATACTGTGTGAAGAGTTTGACAGAGCACTGAAAGACCTGAGTCGAAACAAGGCCCCGGGAGTAGACAACATTCCGTGAGAACTACTGACGGCCTTGGGAGAGCCAGTCATGACAAAGCTCTACCATCTGGTGAGCAAGATGTATGACACAGGCGAAATACCCTCAGACTTCAACAAGAATATAATAATTCCAATCCCAAAGAAAGCAGGTGTTGACAGATGTGAAAATTACCGAACTATCAGTTTAATAAGTCACAGCTGCAAAATACTAACACGAATTCTTTACAGATGAATGGAAAAACTAGTAGAAGCCAACCTCGGGGAAGATCAGTTTGGATTCCGTAGAAACACTGGCACACGTGAGGCAATACTGACCTTACGACTTATCTTAGAAGAAAGATTAAGGAAAGGCAAACCTATGTTTCTAGCATTTGTAGACTTAGAGAAAGCTTTTGACAATGTTGACTGGAATACTCTCTTTCAAATTCTAAAGGTGAAAGGGGTAAAATACAGGGAGCGAAAGGCTATTTACAATTTGTACAGAAACCAGATGGCAGTTATAAGAGTCGAGGGACACGAAAGGGAAGCAGTGGTTGGGAAGGGAGTGAGACAGGGTTGTAGCCTCTCCCCGATGTTATTCCATCTGTATATTGAGCAAGCAGTAAAGGAAACAAAAGAAAAATTCGGAGTAGGTATTAAAATCCATGGAGAAGAAATAAAAACTTTCAGGTTCGCCGATGACATTGTAATTCTATCAGAGACAGGAAAGGACTTGGAAGAGCAGTTGAACGGAATGGACAGTGTCTTGAAAGGAGGATATAAGATGAACATCAACGAAAGCAATACGAGGATAATGGAATGTAGTCGAATTAAGTCGGGTGATGCTGAGGGAATTAGATTAGGAAATGAGACACTTGAAGTAGTAAGGGAGTTTTGCTATTTGGGGAGCAAAATAACTGATGATGGTCGAAGTAGAGAAGATATAAAATGTAGACTGGCAATGGCAAGGAAAGCGTTTCTGAAGTAGAGAAATTTGTTAACATCGAGTATAGATTTAAGTGTCAGGAACTCGTTTCTGAAAGTATTTGTGTGGAGTGTAGCCATGTATGGAAATGAAACATGGACGATAAATAGTTTAGACAAGAAGAGAATAGAAGCTTTCGAAATGTGGTGCTACAGAAGACTGCGGAAGATTAAATGGGTAGATCGCATAACTAATGAGGAGGTATTGAACAGAATTGAAGAGAAGAGGAGTATGTGGCACAACTTGTCAAAAAGAAGTGACCGGTTAGTAGGACATGTTCTGAGGCATCAAGGGATCACAAATTTAGCATTGGAGGGCAGCGTGGAGGGTAAAAATCGTAGAGGGAGACCATGAGATGAATACACTAAGCAGATTCAGAAGGATGTGGGTTGCAGTAAGTACTAGGAGATGAAGAAGCTTGCACAGGATAGGGTAGCATGGAGAGCTGCATCAAACCAGTCTCAGGACTGAAGACCACAACAACAATACACCAGCCAAATTTACTGTTATAACTTACAGAATGTAACTGGTGGAAGAATTTAAAACAATGATCAGATGAATTGAATAGTAACTTTCCACTAGACTTTCTATTCCAACTTACAGAATACTAACCCCGGTTCTGGAGTCCCCGAGCACACAAAACGAACAGACATAAATTCCGTTTGAGCAGGGCCACACTTGGCACGACTCGACTCGGCCGAGCGGTTTCACTGACATTTCATGATTAACAACAAACTATCAGTAGGAATTCTCTTAGTAGACGACCTGATGTAACTAGTTAACTGATTCCATTGTGCATCTGACAAGATTAGGACAACCAGGGCGGTGTCCACAGATATGACCAGATCACACAACAGTGATTATGCAAACGCTCACAATCATTTCTGAAAATCAATGAGGAAATCAACAGCAGCCCTCAAATAATTGAGACTGCTAGCAGACGGGTGGTTTTGTAACGCAACAACTCTGTGGATGATCATACATTTTTTACGTGTTTTGCTAAGATTGTTTTATTAGTTGTGCTGAATATTATTCTTGTAAATATGTTGTCAAGTTACAAATGCTATTTGTTATGTAAGAAAGACAATACGCATGAAACATTTTGTAAGTAGACACGCTGGCCTAGTCAGCTATTGTTAAAGAGTGTAACAAATTGTCAATGCATTATCGCTTGGGCGTGCGAGGGCGCCAAAAGTAGTACCAATTAGGAGTCGAGTTCCATAAAAAAGACCTACCAATTAACAGCTGACGTTGCAACATTGAGTCCCTAGACTGTGTTCTTTCAATTAATACAGATCTTTGAATGCGCCTGTCTTTTCGAGGTTGATGAATATATCCCAGTTAGTATTTTGTGTCGTTGTTATCTGACATAACGAGGATATGATACTTGTATTAATACCGTCCTTACAGGCAAGTAAAAGCGTACGACTGTACTATGACTAATGAAAAGATAATGTGCTAAAAGGAGAGCTTCAGGTATGTGCCGATAGTAATGCCCCAGGAGCAGAGGTTTCCGTTTTTCTCCAACCATATTTTATAAATTTTTTGTTATATATGTCCCTAATACTAAGTTTCACATATACGACTTGAATTGGTGGGTAATTCTATGGCAGTCTGTGTGCATGCACGAACGCTAGATCAATGGGACTGCCGGCGCGGTGGCCGTGCGGTTCTAGGCGCTACAGTCTGGAATCGAGCGACCGCTACGGTCGCAGGTTCGAATCCTGCCTCGGGCATGGATGTGTATGATGTTCTTAGATTAGTTAGGTTTAATTACTTCTAAGTTCTAGGCGACTGATGACCTCAGAAGTTAAGTCGCATAGTGCTCAGAGCCATTTGAACCATTTTTTTTCATTTTTTTTTTCAGTTGGACTGACTCTGGTATGCGCAAAAGCAATCAGATTCGAATTCGTAGTGTTGCGATGTGAAATAGTGATGCGTGTGCTTCAGATTGGAGGAACAGAACTGTGTAAGTCCATCCGCTCATGCTGAGTGCCGCGATTGTTTACTCGCCTCATTCATGTGAGACTGTGGTGCGAACTTAACGATCTTGGGTACGGGATGGGACATGGCGTCACGAAATGATTAAATTAATGTTGTGGCGTGGAGGACAACTGAAAGGTTTCTGAGCGCCCAGACTTTGGTAAGAAAGCCGCCGTACACAGCGGTGAAGCTAATCGATGAATTCGGCTTACCAAATAGTGTTGATGATGCAGGAACGGGGCCGGCGTTGAGTGACATTGAAAATACTCACTCTGTAAAAACATCTGTTCTGTGTACTATACAAATACCATCTATGAATGTGTTTGTAGAAGTATAACAGGCTTACAGAAACTTGGCAGTTTGGAGCTTGTTCCTATGTTTAAATGATGATTCGATGTAGATTACTATTGGATGCGTAATGTTTGTCTGCGATAACATCAGTTTCAATCTCAGACTGTGGAGGAACCCCCCCCCCCCCCCCCCCCCCGCCCACCCACACTCGTAGTAAACCTCCAGAAATGTCTCAGTTTAGCCTGTGAGTCCTTAGATGGTGGTTTAAGGGGCGTACAGTATAGCTGACCACGCTTCCCCAACCGAGTTTTGCGATAATTAAGCCAGACCGTCCTTGAACTGACTTAGTGACCCGCAGTGTAGAAATTCTTCATACCTGTTATGTGAAGATGCTCTCGCAGTTTTATGTCCCCTTCTAGAGCCATAACAGCGCCGTTGGATTCTGAAAATGCAATACTACTGTGTATCTTTTACGTAATGAATCAGGAAGAAGCTTTTGTGCAAATAACTTGTACATGGGATACCCTTATGATGCGTTTCTTTATAAAACACTGTGAAATGAACTTGTTCACACTGGTTAAAAGCTAATTATTAACGGTACGAGAGCATGGTCTATCGCATGACTAGATCGAAAGGCATCCTACCGACAGCTGCGAACTATGGTGCACAGTCTGTAAATTCAGTGTACAAGATCGTACGTCTTCGGTGACACCAAAGTTATTCATTTCTTTATTAATATCAGCGTTTCCTGGCATTATAAAATTACTGAAAGATAGTGACTCGTAGACTCCTGCTAATGCCTGAGAGACAAAAGGGAACTTTTGTTAGCAAATATTTATTAATTACTCCTGCCAGAATAAATGTACTTTCCCTACACATCGCTTTGCTGACGTCACGAGCGATTCTGCATCGACACCTCATCCCACTGGCTCTGAAAGCGCCGGATGGTCAACCGTCTCTGCTAACCAGCGTGGGAACTTACCGCTCGTCAGTTAGGCCCGTTTCACACACTGGGACACTGGTGACGGTCACCAGTGACGGTCGCCGACAGAGATACATTCGTTTGAACTGGAGCATTCACACCGGGACACTACACTGCTTCACAGAGCCACTGTGACGTAGCAGTGACTCACCCTCGGCACATGGACGGACAGGGTCACTGTGTTAAGGGGCTCCGGAACGCCCTATACTTGCAATGTTAAAATAACGCTTATAAATTACATCTTTCCTCACAAAGTATTTGAGGTAGGAAGTTGAACTTTTTACAGATTATTTATTGGAGTATGGGCTACAACTTAACACAGGGATTTTACAAAATTTTAGTTCAGTTATTAAAGATGATTTTTTTTCAATTGTAATGAAAATTCACAACATTTTTTTGCAATTTTTTATTTATATATTCAAAAATATACAGTTTTTTGGAAAAAGGCTGTGTTAAATAATGTAGAAGGTACTGTGTAACATTTACTGAAAGTTTTAAACAAATATGTTTGGAAGATCCTTAGAAAACATGTAATTAGTATGCGAAAATAAAAGTTTTGGGAATCGAGCGACAAAGATTGGATTAACTTTTTAGTGCATTCCAGGTCCATAGGATGGATTATCTTCATCCTCTGCAAACTCCTCCTCCAGCTTCCTCTTGTTCCTCCTCCTGTTTACTCTTGCTTGTATTTCTAGACTCTTTACAGCCCTGTCTGCAGCCCGAAGGCGTTCCTTGTCTAAAGAAAGCATCGCTCGTTGTTGTGTTCGTAGATTTTGCTACCATTTTCTTCAGTTGCAGTTACTGCAACACTGTTCCAAAAGGTGGTCATGTATGAACACTTATCACATTTCAGTTGTATTTCACTAGCAAGTCCTACGTGCTTTATTATGAAGAGTTCCAGACCAACTTCACTACAATGAATACATCTTACACAGTTTGAAAAAATTCCTTTGAGAACCGACATATCAAATATTTCATTCACATCCGATTCGCCCATAAAACATTCATAGTTTTCACTCATTGAACCAAGCTTCTTCTGTGAAGTATTTTCTTTCCCACTTTGACTGCTATGGGCAGGTGTACTTGAGAGGTTAGGTTCACTCACTTGGTTATCGTCTTTATTGTTTACAGTAATAACACACAGCTTTGGCTTTCCAACATTTCTCCTTTTCTTAAAAGCCTTCAGAGGATTTCTAATAACTTTACTTTTACTCATTATTACACTTCAACAAAACAGAGACTCAAGAAACAGAATTAATTACGAATATTTTCGAGGCAACGACAGAGTAAATAAACATAAAACAATCGACAATCACACCAGCGATATATATTGAACCATCATAGGTTAGCCACAACACATACTTTATCTCACATCACTAAAATGTACCTGATGAACACGGACGTTAATAATAACACCATTTGACAGCAGTTTAACAGCGCCACAGTGGGCCACGCCCATGTAGAACACATTTCAAAAAAAATTTAAAAATTGTTGTAGTCTTCGGAATTGAATAAATTATATATCTGTTAAAAGGTAATAGTCTGCAGATTCAGAAAACGCAAAAAAGTAAAAATTGAACTTTTCATGATTTTGAGCCTTTCCGGAGCCCCTTAATAGCAGTCACCTCCGGACATCGGTTTGGAGTCTTAGCACTGGTATACAGGTCACAGACACAGCCCTCCAGATTTGCCAACAGGCGGCAGTCATTTTTGAGACAACGACACGAAACATTCATTGTACATTATACTGTACACACTGTAGCCACGAGTTTATGTCTGATTGACACGGAAGATCATATAAGTGAAGTAGAAAGTCGTCCTGCTATTTCAGATGTGAAAAGCGATGACTGTAGCAACAAAGTGATGAAAAATAATGCGTGGCAAGAAATTATAACGAAGCTTGTGCCTGATTTCAATGAGAAGAGCATGGGTGAGAAAAACAAAATTGGTAAGTTATATGTTCTTTTTTCAAATTTAGTACCTTATTTTTCGGACCATAAAACGCCAGCGAAATTTAGTTGGTACCCCTGTACGAGTCCATTTCACTAACTGATCAGTTGGCAACACCTGCGGTGTCGGGCACCAGTGATTCAGGAGCGTTCACCACAGCCACTGGTGACCATCACTGGCAACCGTCACCAGTGTCCCAGTATGAAACGGGCCTTACTCCCAACCTAGAGCAGTGTTGATACATTCACTTCACATATGCGAAATAAAAAAAATTGGAAATTCAACTAAAATGCCCTCTTATCTGCAAATAAGAGGTACCTTACAATTGCTATATCAAAATGACTCCCGATCCCAGTTACAGGTGGATAATGCTATACCCAAATCACTTCCAATCCCCGTATAAAGCGGATAATGTTTATAATATTTGTATATTCTCTGCTCGTACCAGAATCTTGCACAATCTGGTTTCTTTCGGGATGGTTATCCATAATTTTGTCTCATACTGTTCTTCGTTTGTTTCGTGTATTCCCGCCATCAGTATTGCTGTGTGACGCTATTCACAGGAGGATACCCATACTTACCATAAGCCTTCATGCAGATTTCGAGACCTAGTATTGCTGACTAATCCACAACAATTCTCGCCAACATCCCAATGACATACCCTTTACCACAAATAAAGAATATCGTATTATACGTATCACAAACTAACTTTCTTGAAAATTATTGTCAGCCTGTCCACAAGAGATGTTCATATTTCATAACTTTCATATGAACACAAAAAGATTCATATAACAATATTATTGCTACGACCGATCATGTCATAATTGTATCTCAAGAACTTGAAAACTCTGCTTGAGGTTTTCAGTAGGGTTTCCCTCCGACTAGTCCAAATGGGGGAGTATACAAAAGATAATCCCGGGTAACTTCGAATTTCTTTCACTCTTGAGAATGGCAATTGTTGTAGCCCAAAAATTAAAAGTAAGTGTGAATACTTACTACCTAAGGAAAAGGAAATAATGCTAAACCTTGAATCTTTTGACAAAGAATTTCTACTGTCCAAGGGCCAAAACCGTTATTTAAAATGAATTATTACATACTGACGTGTACGCTGTGTTAGCATCATTAATTTTAATTGATATTCACAGTAATACATATATATCTGTGAATGTAAAACGATTATGAATCGCTAAACATTTTTCTTACCCTGATTGCAGATCAGGATTTTCATTACAATAAATACTCGTAAAACAAAAATTATAACTAGAATGGTAGCAGCAATATTTAATCATCAAAGATTTCTGCACCCACTGGGAGCAGTATAACGTATCAGAATAATATTACAAGATACAACAGTCAGAGCATCTGTTTTAGTAGGTAGTTGCAGTAAATTGTTCATGTGCGCGAATTGTTATCGCTGCTGCCATTCTTTTGTTTGACAACTTCTTAGGAAAAATGCATGAATGAAAAAGATCTTTTGAGCGATTGTCTATTAAGCTGGAAGGACGTATCCGAATTTCACCATCAAACGTAATTCCACAGCTATAATTAACATCCTGAGTACAATATAATCCGTAGACCTAAATATGCATATATGTTAATCATTGAGATTCTGCCACTGGCTTGGAAGTCTATATAGACTACTCATGCCATGAAGGAATGAATTGCTAGGCGCTACAGTCTGGAGCCGAGCGACCGCTACGGTCACAGGTTCGAATCCTGCCTCAGGCATGGATGTGTGTGGTGTCCTTAGGTTAGTTATGTTTAAGTAGTTCTAAGTTCTAGGCGACTGATGACCTCAGAAGTTAAGTCGCATAGTGCTCAGAGCCAAAGAATGAACTGCAATTCAGTGTGACATGTAGAGCAAACCCCAGAATGCATTAATGTTTGTCATGGTTAGTGTTGTTACCACACCTGTATACAGGTGTCAGAGTCAGATGCTGAGTGTTCACTGTGGAGGACAGCGTTATCGGTAACTGACAGGCTTTGAAAGGAGCGTCATTGTAGCTCTTCATTTATCTGGCTTGTCGAATCATACAACGAGAATTGTGGGACATTCGGATGTGGCAATGCCACAAAGTTGGACAGTAGGGGTACATGATGGCTGGCATATTCGTCGTCAATTTACCGGTCGAGCATATCTGATCGACACAAGTGAACGTAGCTGTACACACGAAGCGGATGGTAACCGCTTCACTTCTGTGGCTACCATCCGAGAGCAATTAGCGGACTGCCTACAAACACTTTGTGTCAAACAGAACCACGGATGGGAGACTAGGGACTTCTGCGCTAGGGAATTGGCGTCCCATGCGTAGGGTGCCATTAACACCACAACAAAAACGGCTTCGTTTGAAGTGGTGTAGTGACCAGTAAACTGGAATGGCGTCGCATTGTGTTCAGCTACGACCCCCGTTCTGCGTTACCGCAGATGACTACCCCCTGCAAGTGTGGCGGCGCCCTGAGGTAAGGTTCCATTTTTCCAAAGTGTTGGAGAGTCAGATGATTGTTACTCCTGGTGTCATAGCACCAGATGTGACTTCAGGTCATGGCTCGCAGTGATTGAGGGAGCTCTGATGGTACAGCTGTACGTCAAGGACATCCTGCATCCTCTTGTGTTCTTTTTCAACAGAACAATGCTCGCCACAAATGGCATGTGTCTCTGTAAACTGTCTGCTTGATGTTGAGGTGTTCCTGTGGTTAGCAAGATCCCCATACTCCCCCCCAACAGAACATGTGTGGGAGCACCTCTGAGATCAACTGCCGCGCGGGATTAGCTGAGCGGTTCAGGGCGCTACAGTCATGGACTGTGTGGCTGGTCCCGGTGGAGGTTCGAGTCCTCCCTCGGGCATGGGTGTGTGTATTTGTCCTTAGGATAATTTAGGTTAAGTAGTGTGTAAGATTAGGGACTGATGACCTTACATATTAAGTCCCATAAGATTTCACACACATTTGAACATTTTTTGAGGTCAACTCTGTCCCACTTCCAATATCCGGAACATCAAGGACCAGTTACAATAGTTGTTTGCCAGTTTGCTTCAGGAGAGGATACATCGGCTTCGAGATTCCCTTACCAGCCGAATCGCGGCACCATTCTTTTCGCCTTCTTATACACGCTATTTCCCAGTCGCTTGGGACTTATCGCTGAGAGAGAGATTCGAGGAAAACGCAGGCTAAGTAAGTAACTAATGCCATAGAGTACTGTTTGCAAAACCGAATTGGGATTCCATCCGGACCTGGGGACTTATTAGTTTCCAACCCTTTCAGTTGTGTATCTACGCCAGGGATACTTGATACTATCTCATTCATACGGGAATCTGTTCGATGGTCAAACGACAGTATGTATGAAAGATACTCATGCGTGAACGATTTCTTAAACGCGCTTTCGTTCTGCTGTCTTCAGCTGTCGCGCCAGACTGGTCAACGAGTGTGGGGATGGAAGCGTTAGACCCACTTAGCGATTTTAGTAAGGACCTGAATTTTCTCGAATTTTCGGCCAGGCTTCACGCATGTCTAATAACCTTTGTCTGTCGGCAGCATTTGCGCGTTCTCTTTTGAACCGAGAGTGCAACAGCCTTTGCTTCCCCAGCATTTTACGAATTTCGTTGTTAAATCACGGTCGGCCAGTGGAACCTTCGGCTACTGTACGAGCTCTTGCTAAATAAAATATGAGATTGATCTGGTAACGATTACGCGACGGCCGAGGAACTGGTCCCTCGCTCCCTGCACCCTGCCCACCATCTCCTCGGGCATGGATGTGTGTGATGTCCTTAGGTTAGTTAGGTTTAAGTACTTCTAAGTTCTAAGGGACTGATGACCACAGCAGTTGAGTCCCATAGTGCTCAGAGCCATTTGAACCATTTTGAACCTGCCCACCATCCTGCGACAGCGTCCTGAATGTAGGCCTGTCCTGACATCGGTAACAAATGGTGCCGGAAGCGTGCCAGACGGTAACATATGTACTTCACGAACGTGAGTAATCTCTAAATTCGCATCCATCTTCAAAATATGATTAGAACACACGGATTTTTTTTTTTTTTTTTTTTTTTTTTGTGTTCTTCACAACCGTTTCTGTCACTCTTTGAGACAGTTCTTCTCGGCTGTACAGACCTGCGATGTACTCACCTGTCTGTCCTGTTTTCTTAGCTCTGTATAGGTTTTACTACATTCCGTAAGGTACTAGAATCACACAGTGTCTTTTTGACTAGTAACTGGGATTCTTACTTACTTTGCAAGTAATCTGTGTAAATATAAATGTTCGTTTGTACGAAATTTTAAATATCGGAAAGTTCTTCATTGATTCCTTTGAAATTTTGACATAATGTTGCAGTCGAATACGTTCGTGTTTGATGTACCTACTGGAGTGCCATCTTATATGAATACATTTTTAAATAGAAAGGAGAATCGTTGTTACCATAAATATCGAAATGTACTTGACTGATTTACTTCAGATTTTTATTTGATAAACTAACGAACATTCCGACTGACGTAGGCTATATACTCTACGGAAATGTCCTGACTGACTGACTAACTGTCGCATGATGCCCCAGTTCAAACCAATAAGGATAGAAATTCGAGATTTCGAGAGGATGTTTATCTTAAACTGTAGGTATCGTTTAGTAAGGGATTGTTCGAAATTCCATCCCTAATGGGGTGAAGTAAAAGATGAAAGTTTATTTGAAAATATGTCGCTATTGAGGAAATTGTGAGGCTAGAACTACGAAGATTGGTAATTGCTTTCTCAGTCAGAAATTAAAAAAATATGTACTTCAGAAGTTTTGGTGATTCAATCACTAAGGGGTAAAATAGTTTTTTTAACAAATCATTATTAAAATGTTAATAAATCGTTTTTAGAGAAACATGTATGAAAATTGGTATTCGACTTCTCGGTTTAAAAATAGAAAAATATGTGTTTCATGGTTTTTGAAAATTCAACCTCTGTTGTTGTTGTGGTCTTCAGTCCTGAGACTGGTTTGATGCAGCTCTCCATGCTACTCTATCCTGTGCAAGCTCCTTCATCTCCCAGTACCTACTGCAGCCTACATCCTTCTGAATCTGCTTAGTGTATTCATCTCTTGGTCTCCCTCTACGATTTTTACCCTCCACGCTGCCCTCCAATACTAAATTGGTCATCCCTCGATGTCTCAGAATATCTCCTACCAACCGATCCCTTCTGTTTGTCAAGTTGTGCCACATACTCCTCTTCTCCCCAATTCTATTCAATACTTCATCATTAGTTATGTGATCTACCCATCTAATCTTCAGCAATCTTCTGTAGCACCACATTTCGAAAGCTTCTATTCTCTTCTTGTCTAAACTATTTATCGTCCACGTTTCACTTCCGTACATGGCTACACTCCATACACATACTTACAGAAACGACTCCCTGACATTTAAATCTATACTCGATGTTAACAAATTTTTCTTCTTCAGAAACGTTTTCCTTGCCATTGCCAGTCTACATTTTATATCCTCTCTACTTCGACCTCTAAGAGACTAAAATTGGGTATGAAAGTTTTTAAGGCAAATATTTCATTATGAAAGCATTTTTGAAATTAAATCTCTGAAAATTTGTCTTTGGGCTCTTGGTTGGAAATAAAAACAACGTTTTTCAGTGTTTTTCGTAAATTTAAGCCGTAAGGGGGTGAAATAACAGACGAAAATTTTTATGAAAATATTTCCTCATATTACAAATTTTTAAAGCTAAATCTATGAAAATTGGTGTTCGACTTCTTGATTAGAAATAAAGAAATATGATGAAAGTGTCTATGGAAATATCAGCACAATATCTCAAAAGGCAGGCTTGACAAAGGCCTCCGACTCGAGCTACCAGAATCGCTTTTTGGTCAGAAGTACAGGGTGTTTCAAAAAAGACTTTACAACTTTAAAAATTCACATAAATTTATTGAAAGAAGTTAGAGAGCTGGGTTTAGTGAGTTTTTGT